>NC_091308.1:463413-513413 GCF_038502225.1 Cherax quadricarinatus
AAACGCTGATGGAATAACAAATAAGTGGGAGGAGTGGCATGAAAGAGTCAAAGAAGCATCACCGGACATCATAGCTCTCACAGAAACCAAGCTTACAGGTATGATAACAGATGCCATCTTTCCAACGGGATACCAAATCCTGAGGAAAGACAGAGGGAACAGGGGGGGTGGAGGAGTGGCGTTGCTGATCAAAAATCGCTGGAATTTTGATGAGCTGGAGAGAGGAGACAGCGGAGAAGAAAGTGATTACATAGTGGGAACACTTCACTCTGGAGGTCCCAAGGTGGTAATAGCAGTGATGTATAACCCACCACAGAACAGCAGGAGGCCAAGGCAAGAGTACGACGAGAGCAATAGAGCGATGGTTGACACACTGGCTAGAGTGGCCAGAAGAGCTCATGCATGCAGGGCAAAGCTCCTGATCATGGGTGACTTTAACCACAAGGAGATCGATTGGGAGAACTTGGACCCACATGGGGGCCAAGATACATGGAGGACTAAGATGATGGAGGTGGTACTGGAAAACTTCATGTGCCAACACGTAAGGGACACTACAAGAGAGAGAGGAGAGGATGAACCAGCAAGGCTGGACTTAGTATTCACCTTGAGTAGTGCAGATATCGAGGACATCACATATGAAAGACCCCTTGGGGCCAGTGACCATGTGGTTTTAAGCTTCGAATACACAGTAGAGCTACAAGTGGAGGGAGAAGCAGGAAGGCCAGGACGAATGAAGCCAAACTACAAGAAAGGGGACTACACAGGAATGAGGAACTACCTGAACGGGGTTCAGTGGGACAGAGAACTGGCAGGGAAGCCAGTTAATGAGATGATGGAATATGTAGCAACAAAATGCAAGGAGGCTGAGGAGAGGTTTGTACCCAAGGGTAACAGGAGTAATGAAAAAGCCAGGATGAGCCCATGGTTTACCCAAAGGTGCAGGGAGGCAAAAACCAAGTGTGCTAGGGAATGGAAGAAATATAGAAGGCAAAGGACCCAGGAGAATAAGGAGAACAGTTGTAGAGCCAGAAACGAATATGCACAGATAAGAAGGGAGGCCCAAAGACAATATGAAAATGACATATCAGCGAAAGCCAAATCTGACCCGAAACTGTTGTACAGCCACATCAGGAGGAAAACAACAGTCAAGGACCAGGTAATCAGGCTAAGGAAGGAAGGAGGAGAGACAACAAGAAATGACCGTGAAGTATGTGAAGAACTCAACAAGAGATTCAAAGAAGTGTTCACAGAGGAGACAGAAGGGACTCCAGAAAGACGGAGTGGTGGGGCACACCACCAAGTGCTGGACACAGTGCACACAACCGAGGAAGAAGTGAAGAGGCTTCTGAGTGAGCTAGATACCTCAAAGGCAATGGGGCCAGATAACATCTCCCCATGGGTATTGAGAGAGGGAGCAGAGGCGCTATGTGTACCCCTAACAACAATATTCAATACATCTATCGAAACAGGGAGATTGCCTGAGGCATGGAAGACAGCAAATGTAGTCCCAATCTTTAAAAAAGGAGACAGACATGAAGCATTAAACTACAGACCAGTGTCACTGACGTGTATAGTATGCAAAATCATGGAGAAGATTATCAGGAGAAGAGTGGTGGAACACCTAGAAAGGAATGATCTCATCAACAGCAGCCAACATGGTTTCAGGGACGGGAAATCCTGTGTCACAAACCTACTGGAGTTCTATGACATGGTGACAGCAGTAAGACAAGAGAGAGAGGGGTGGGTGGATTGCATTTTCTTGGACTGCAAGAAGGCGTTTGACACAGTTCCACACAAGAGATTGGTGCAAAAACTGGAGGACCAAGCAGGGATAACAGGGAAGGCACTACAATGGATCAGGGAATACCTGTCAGGAAGACAGCAGCGAGTCATGGTACGTGGCGAAGTGTCAGAGTGGGCACCTGTGACCAGCGGGGTCCCGCAGGGGTCAGTCCTAGGACCAGTGCTGTTTCTGGTATTTGTGAACGAAATGACGGAAGGAATAGACTCTGAGGTGTCCCTGTTTGCAGATGACGTGAAGTTGATGAGAAGAATTCACTCGATCGAAGACCAGGCAGAACTACAAAGGGATCTGGACAGGCTGCAGACCTGGTCCAGCAATTGGCTCCTGGAGTTCAATCCCACCAAGTGCAAAGTCATGAAGATTGGTTAAGGGCAAAGAAGGCCGCAGACGGAGTACAGTCTAGGGGGTCAGAGACTACAAACCTCACTCAAGGAAAAAGATCTTGGGGTGAGTATAACACCAGGCACATCTCCTGAAGCGCACATCAACCAAATAACTGCTGCAGCATATGGGCGCCTAGCAAACCTCAGAACAGCATTCCGACATCTTAATAAGGAATCATTCAGGACCCTGTACACCGTGTATGTTAGGCCCATATTGGAGTATGCGGCACCAGTTTGGAACCCACACCTAGCCAAGCACGTGAAGACACTAGAGAAAGTGCAAAGGTTTGCAACAAGACTAGTCCCAGAGCTAAGAGGTATGTCCTACGAGGAGAGGTTAAGGGAAATCAACCTGACGACACTGGAGGACAGGAGAGATAGGGGGGACATGATAACGACATACAAAATACTGAGAGGAATTGACAAGGTGGACAAAGACAGGATGTTCCAGAGATTGGACACAGTAACAAGGGGACACAGTTGGAAGCTGAAGACACAGATGAATCA
Source organism: Cherax quadricarinatus (assembly GCF_038502225.1). Taxonomy (NCBI): domain Eukaryota; kingdom Metazoa; phylum Arthropoda; class Malacostraca; order Decapoda; family Parastacidae; genus Cherax; species Cherax quadricarinatus. The sequence goes on from NC_091308.1 coordinate 466,108, forward strand.
CAGGGATGTTAGGAAGTATTTCTTCAGCCACAGAGTAGTCAGTAAGTGGAATAGTTTGGGAAGCGATGTAGTGGAGGCAGGATCCATACATAGCTTTAAGCAGAGGTATGATAAAGCTCACGGCTCAGGGAGAGTGACCTAGTAGCGATCAGTGAAGAGGCGGGGCCAGGAGCTCGGACTCGACCCCCGCAACCTCAACTAGGTGAGTACAACTAGGTGAGTACACACACACACACACACACACACACACACACACACACACACACACACAATGCTCTGAACTACCTCACTATTGTACGTAAATCCATTTAATTATTTGTAATTTGTAATAAGAACATAAGAACGAAGGAACACTGCAGAAGGCCTACTGGCCCATGCGAGGCAGGTCCAAGTCTCCTACCGGCTTAAGCCAAAGCACCCAACCTAGTCAGGTCAGGTCACATTGACTTAAGGGAGGAACACGGCAACCGACCTGTTAGCACAAGCTATCAGGTCTAACTCACACCCACCCACATCTACTCATGTATTTATCCAACCTATTTTTAAAGCTACACAACGTTCTGGCCTCTATAACGGTACTTGGGAGTTTGTTCCACTCATCCACAACTCTATTACCAAACCAGTACTTTCCTATATCCTTCCTGAATCTGAATTTTTCCAACTTAAAACCATTGCTGCGAGTCCTGTCTAGGCTAGATATTTTCAGCACACTATTTACATCCCCTTTATTTATTCCTGTCTTCCATTTATACACCTCAATCATATCCCCCCTAATTCTACGTCTTTCTAGAGAGTGAAGATTCAGGCCCTTAGTCTATCCTCATAGGGAAGGTTTCTGATACATGGGATCATCTTTGTCATCCTCCTTTGTACATTTTCCAGAGAATTTATATCCATTCTGTAATACGGTGACCAAAACTGTGCAGCATAATCTAAATGAGGCCTAACCAAGGATGTATAGAGTTGAAGAACAACCTGAGGACTCCTATTATTTATGCTTCTTGATATGAAGCCAAGGATTCTATTAGCTTTATTGCGAACACTTATGCACTGTTGTCTTGGTTTCAGATTACTGCTAACCAGAACTCCTAAATCTTTTTCGCAATCCGTAATATTAAGATCTACATTATTTAGTTTATATGTGGCATGGTTATTGTCCTGTCCAACATTTAGAACTTTGCATTTGTCTATATTAAACTGCATCTGCCACTTCTCCGACCACTGCATCAGTCTATTCAAATCTTCCTGGAGTGCTCGAATGTCCTCGTCAGAATGAATTCGACGGCCTATTTTGGTGTCATCGGCAAACTTGCCGATGTCGCTCTTTATGCCCTCATCTATGTCGTTTATGTAGATTGTGAACAGCAGGGGGCCCAACACTGACCCCTGTGGAACACCGCTCGTGACGCTTCCCCACTCTGATTTCTCCCCATTTATGCAAACTCTCTGCTGCCTATTTGTCAACCATGCCTCTATCCAGGAAAAAATTTCTCCTCCTATTCCATGTGCTTTAATTTTCCTCAATAGTCTCTGATGTGGGACCCTGTCAAAAGCCTTACTGAAGTCCATATACACAATATCATATTCATTACCATGATCTACCTCCTCAAATACCTTAGTGAAAAAAGTTAATAAATTCGTAAGGCAGGAACGCCCCTTTGTAAAACCATGCTGAGATTCGTTGATTAATTTATGCTTTTCAAGATGGCTACGAACTGCCTCGGCAATTATTGATTCCATAAATTTTCCCACTATGGAGGTTAGGCTTATTGGTCTATAGTTCGAAGCTAAGGACCTGTCACCTGTTTTGAAAATAGGTATCACATTTGCCATTTTCCACTTATCTGGCACCATGCCAGTTTGTAGTGATATGTTGAAAAGATTAGCCAAAGGTGTGCTAAGCTCCTCTTTACATTCCTTTAGAACCCTTGCATACAGTTCATCAGGGCCTGGGGATTTGTTAGGTTTTAATTTATCTATTTGCCTAAGGACCATGTCACTTGTGACCCTAATAGTGCACAGTTTATTATCGTCCTGTTCTACATAATTTATCATTACTGGAATATCGCTGGTATCCTCCTGTGTAAAAACTGAGAGGAAGTATGTGTTAAAAATTCTACACATTTCCTTATCACTGTCAGTGAGCTGACCCGAGGAACTTTTGAGTGGGCCTATCTTGTCCCTGATCTTACTTCTGTATACCTGAAAGAATCCTTTTGGGTTAGTCTTCGATTCTTTTGCAACTTTAACCTCATAATCTCTTTTTGCTTTTCTAATTCCCTTTTTTATTTCTCTCTTTAACTGAATATATCGATTTCTTAATTGCGCCTCTCCTCTTTTGATTTGCCTATATATGCCTCTCTTTTGACCAATCAGATATTTTAATCTATTGTTCATCCATTTAGGATCATTTTTGTTTGATCTGATTTCCCTATTTGGAACATAATTTGACTGAGCAGCTAGAACTATGCCCTGGAAAGCATCATATCGGCAACCATCACCACCTACCTGACCCTTAGTCAGGTCATTCCAGTTCAGCCCACCTAAGTAATTTTTCAGTCCTATGAAATCAGCCAAGCGAAAGTCAGGGACGGAGACTTGATTGCCATTATTAGGGGAATTCCATGATATATTAAAACTGAGTGATTTGTGATCACTCTCCCCAAGCTCATCATTAACCTCAAGATTATTAATTAGTGTTTCCCTACTGGCAAGAACCAAGTCAAGGAGGTTATTTCCCCTAGTTGGCTCTGTCACAAACTGTTTTAAAAAACAATCCTGGATCGTATCAAGAAAGTCACCCGACTCTAAATTTCCTGTCAAATTGCTCCAGTCAATCTGTCTATAGTTGAAATCTCCCATTAGCACAACATTTTCGTATGTAGATGCCTTACGAATTTCGTCCCATAGAAGTTTACTGCACTCCCTATCAAGATTTGGGGCCCTGTAAATCACACCCAAAATTAGTTTTTCTCGGCCCTCGAGAAGCTGTAACCAAACAGATTCAGTGGCTGACGCTTCTAATTTAATATCTTGTCTAACACAACAATTTAAATTGTCTCTGACATACATCGCTACTCCACCACCTTTCCTGTTGACCCTGTCAGTGTGGAATAATTTATAGCCTTGTATGTGACATTCAGAGGGCATCTCTCTATCTTTCAGATTGAGCCAGGTCTCTGTTATAGCAATAATATCTATGTTTCCTGCACTTGCAATTAATCTTAGCTCATCTATCTTATTTCTAACACTCCTGCTATTAGTATAGTAAACCTTAAGGGAGCTAGTCCCTTGCTGCCCTCTGCTGTCCCCCTTTGTTTGCTGACCTGTTCTATTGTCTTTATTTATAACTTCATGCTGAATGCCTTTTATACATTTACTGTTTCCAACCCTAGTGTTGCAACCTGCTTGTTTCCCACACACACCCATACCTCTATCTTCCATCAGTTTAAAATCATAGGCATTTCACCAATGGCCTTCTCAATCGAGTCTGCAAGTGCTACCACCCCTGCCCCAGAGAGATGTACCCCATCCCTTGCATACACATCATGTTTGCCATAAAAGTTGTTCCAGTTGTCAATGAATGGGATTGCAAGTTCCTTGCAGTATCTGTCTAGCCAGCAATTTACACCAATTGCCCTAGACAACCATTCATTTCCTACTCCCCTTCTAGGCAAGATGCTACATATGATTGGGATCCCTCCCTTAGACTTAATGAAATCTATAGCTGACCTGTACTTATCTAGCAGCTCTTCTCTCCTACCCTTCCCAATATCATTTCCACCAGCACTGAGACAGATAATGGGCTTGTTCCCATTACCTGACATGATATTATCCAGCCTGTTGACAATGTCCCCAACACCAGCTCCAGGGAAGCACACTCTATCTCTCATCTTCTTATTCCTATTACAAAAAGCACGGTCAATATATCTTACCTGAGAGTCACCAACCACAAGAATGCGCTTACCTTCATTAGCAGGGGCAGTAGTACCCTTACCTTCACTGGCCACTGAAGTACATTCATCCTGGAGAACAGAGAAGCGATTTCCTACCTTCAGATCTTCACTCTTAACTTTCCTTACTCTGATGCGCCTCCCATTACTGTGAACAACTCGCCACTTGTAGCAGGTGCTGGGCTGCACCTCACTGCTGGTAGCCGTTGCTACCTCCCCAACTACAGCCTCCTCACAGCGAGAGACAGACTGCACCTCACTGCTAGAAGTCTCATTAACCACAACTCCAGCCACCTCACACTCTCTCCCAGACCCATTGAGGTGGACCTTCAGCCTCCTAATCTCCTCCTGGAGAAGCAAGACCTCCTCCTTCAACTCTCCAACCTCAGTTTTTAAAACACTGCAGAAGCAAGCCATGCTTTGTAACCGTCCACGCTAATCCCCAAAGCAGCTCAGGGTCTGTGACCTCACGTGACGACTGACCACTGACATAACCTCACACATAAAACCCGTTCTGTAACTTTGGATATGACCGGAAACAATCCTGCGTGATGGGTAGTTTAAGTAACCATAGATAACTTTTTAATGTGTTATATAACATATCTGCCATCTCAGAGGCCCATATGCTTTCAAAACGTCAATGTTCTTAAGTAATGAATATAACTTATATTGTATAAACCGTATTAACTCAATATTTTACAAAATCTCAGACTTCTTGACGAGCCCAAAAGCTCAGTTTCTTTGAGCAAGTAAGTGTGCTCAAATGAATAGTAATAAAAATAGTTTGGTGGTTGTTGCTCAATTGGTAGCGACCTCAGTTTACACTGTGGGACCAGAATTCGATCCCCCGCACGAGTGGAATTGTTGGCATGTTTCTTTTCACTTGCTGCCCTTGTTCATCTAGCAGGAAGTAGGTACATATCTAGGCGCTACCCGGTCAAGGATTTCATTGAATAAGCCAGACAGTCTGATGACAGGAACTTGATTGGATTATCCGGAGTTACTAACCAGGTAAATAATCCAAATAAAAAAATCTTCTAAGTCTAGGATTTTTTAATTTAATAAAAATTATATGGTATATATATATATATATATATATATATATATATATATATATATATATATATATATATATATATATATATATATATATATATATATATATATATATATATATATATATATATATATATATATATATATATATATATATATATATATATATATATATATATATATATATATATATATATATATATATATATATATATATATATATATATATATATATATATATATATATATATATATATATATATATATATATATATATATATATATATATATATATATATATATATATATATATATATATATATATATATATATATATATATATATATATATATATATATATATATATATAATATATATATATATATATAATATATATATATATATATAATATATATATATATATATATATATATATATATATATATATATATATAAACACTGATCTCTGGCTGAAGGTCTCCTTCAGCCAGAGATCAGTGTTTGTGTATATTTCGCCTGCTCTTATGAATTTCTATTGTGTATATATATATATATATATATATATATATATATATATATATATATATATATATATATATATATATATGCAATAAGATCACAGTAAACAGGTAATTTCAGAATATGCAAAACAACCACTCTGAAAGAATAGAGAAATTCCGCGCTTTCGTGACTACTCACATTATCAAGGAACTATGAAAGTAAAGTATGTATGTATAATGTTCTCCAAGACTGTAAGTCCTGGCACGGGTCTCAATCTTGCGATGACCCTGTCTCTGGCTCCCGAGGGAGAAAGGTTTCTACAATGATGAGACATATGCTGTTCAAGCACTCTTCTGATCAGTTCAACTGGTGCATCTCATAAGCGACTACACCGTATGTACTCCTAACTATGGACACTAGCGAGGAGGAGGATATGTCGTTATCACAGGTAACAGCTTGTCTGGTTCGTTGACTCCATGGTACACCTAGTGTGGCCGCTGTCATCTCTGGTTCCTCTTCGGGAGGAATATCACCTCCTGTTGCCTGCGGAGCGTCTCAGTAACTTCGCACTCCAGAAGATAGTGTCTTAGGGGCCGCTGGACAACGTGCTGACAGTACTGGCACATCTCCTCCTCAGCCTTGTCTACCATCATCTTGGCTGTGGGAAAGCCCAAACGAAGCCGATGGATGGCGGTACACTGCGCTCTGGACCAGCTTCTATCATATGGAGGGGGTTCTCCATGATGAAAGTAAAGCATCCAAGGAAGCTATATAAGGGATCTGGCCAGCACCTCACTATCAGATCCCACAACGGTTAAACACCTGACGCGCGCCGACCCAACTTGGATAGGTCCTTTGCACAACTCACCCACAAACTATTCTACCCAAGAAAATTTAAAAATTATTATTTGTCCAGTGTATTATTAAATTCTTCCCAAATTCTATTAATTATAAATGGATCTAATTTATATAAACCAAAGGAAATATTCATATTATTGTCAAAACTGCTTTTATGAAACAAGATTCAATTATATTCCTGTCGACCATGGACTTGCTTGATACTACTTTCTCAACTTTTTGAAAATCAATTGGATGGTTAAAATCTTCTTACATGAATAAATAGAGCATTGGAATCTTGTCCAGTTCTAATGCTATATTTATGTTGTTTTAATCTTAGTTCGAGATTTTTACCAGTTTGACTGTAATAAACTTTATCGCAAATTTTACAAGGAATCTTAAACACATCCATCAGCATTTTGGGGGAATTCATCAAAAAGTTTTTTACTGTATCAAGATTTTTGAATACAACTTAATATTAAAAGTCTTAAGAAGAGAAAGCATATCAACCAAGTTTTCATGGTAAGGGAGAACCAACATATTTTTAGTTGAATAAGACTGGTTGTCCCTTTTGGATTGTAAAAGTATTTCTAGCAACTTTAAAAGATTTATCAATTACATTTCTTGGGTATTTTAAATCATTACCTATTTCATAAATTTTGGATATTTCCTCATCTATGAACTCAGGACTACAAATTCGTAAAGCTCTCAAAAACATTGATGAGAAAACAGACAGTTTGACTCTATCTTGATGCGAGGAATAATAGTGGGACATAGGAACAGTTATTTGTAGGTTTTCTGTAAATTTTAAATTTGAATTCATTATTACCCTTTAATAATTAAAACATCTAGAAAAAGCAATGAGTTATTTTCTTCAAACTCAACAGTAAAGTTTATAGAATGGGCTAAGCTATTTAATTTTCCAAGAAAATGGTGTATATCTACATTTTTGGGCATAAGACACAAAATATCATCAACATATCTGAACCATTTAGCTCTATTAGGGAGGACTGTGTTAAGCAACCTTGTTTCAAAAAATTCCATGTATAGGTTACTAAGAACAGGTGAAAGAGGATTTCTATTGCCTATACTAAACTTCTGAGTGTAAAACTTATCATTAAATACAAATTTTGCATCAACAATGCAAAGTTTAATAAGTTTAATTTCTCTATTCTTTCAGAGTGGTTGTTTTGCATATATATATATATATATATATATATATATATATATATATATATATATATATATATATATATATATATATATATATATATATATATAATTTGAGGGATTGAAAGTCTCCTTCAGCCTGGAGAGTTCAGTTACATAGTCAGGAACTGACTATGGAACTGAACTTCTCCAGGCTGAGGGACTGACAACCTCAAATTCTACGACTTCAAGGGTGATGGACTGATTACATCGTCTTCACATCTCTACTGTTCCTGCCTACTTTCTGTATTCGACTGAAGAAGCCTACTGTGTAGGCGAAACGTTTCGCAATAAAGTTGCCTAACAGTTACCTATGTGTCTTACCTACCAACCTGTCGGTATTGTATACCATTTTGATGTTCATATATATATATATATATATATATATATATATATATATATATATATATATATATATATATATATATATATATATATATATATATATATATAAATATATATATATATATATATATATATATATATATATATATATTATATATATATATATATATATATATATATATATATATATATATATATATATATATATATATATATATATATATATATATATATATATATATATATATATATATATATATATATATATATATATATATATATATATATATATATATATATATATATATATATATATATATATATATATATATATATATATATATATATATATATATATATATATATATATATATATATATATATATATATATATATATATATATATATATATATATATATATATATATATATATATATATATATATATATATATATATATATATATATATATATATATATATATATATATATATATATATATATATATATATATATATATATATATATATATATATATATATATATATATATATATATATATATATATATATATATATATATATATATATATATATATATATATATATATATATATATATATATATATATATATATATATATATATATATATATATATATATATATATATATATATATATATATATATATATATATATATATATATATATATATATATATATATATATATATATATATATATATATATATATATATATAAATATATATATATATATATATATATATATATATATATATATATATATATATATATATATATATATATATATATATATATATATATATATATATATATATATATATATATATATATATATATATATATATATATATATATATATATATATATATATATATATATTATTAGCACATCGGCCGAGTCCCACCAAGGCAGGGTGGCCCGAAAAAGAAAAACTTTCATCATCATTCACTCCATCACTGTCTTGCCAGTGGGGTGCTTTACACTGCAATTTATAAAACTACAACATTAACACCCCTCCTTCAGAGTACAGACACTGTACTTCTCTCTTTTATGTGCGGGTTATTAGCGTATACTGATAGCTCTAAGGATCTATCCATATCTTCAGTTCCCTTGTATCATCTGGAGTGACGAAGTAACAGAACCCAAACTCATCCATTAAAGATGTCCTTCGTGTATGCACCTGTGTCCTTTCATCCATATTGTCGGTATCATTACACTTTCTACTTTCATTTATCGGACACCGCATTACACAATGAACGTCACATACAGAGACTATCTCTCCTGCTGAGAACGCAGTCTTCACAATCGACTATTTCCTGGAAGACTGCCTTACCGATATGGTTATCCCTAGGTCTGCCCACATTAACTGACGTCATCTAAATACCTCATGTTGCCTGCTATCAGAGCCTACCTTAAAGAAAGCGCAGGCGAATCAAGACAATCTACAAGCGATGTCCACAAGGATTACCACTCTCGTACCACCCTTCCTTCTCCTGACAGATGCTCTGCTGAAATTATTCTCAAAAAAAAAAAAAAACTACTACTGCTAACGTACAGCAAAGACTGAAGCTAATACGCCAACTACAACTCATGTTCTGAAAGCGAATGCAGTCAAAAGGGAAGACCAGAAATAGTGAACAATATATTCTCGTACAATCTTGCACAGAAACTGAGGCTCTCAACTTAGGCTTAAAGTTTACGACAGAAATTCGTAAGAAAAATCGCATCCTGGATCCCATCACTAGGAACCACACCATGTTAATGACTCAGACGTCCAGAAAGGTTCCCTACAGGGCATCATCGCAGCAGCTGTCACGGAACCACCTTCTGTCAACCCTAGAAGATATATTAACCTAAACAAACTGGTCCTTAACGACAGCATATAAATCACTAGAGCAGACAAAGGAAGGTGGTGTAATTCTTTACACCAGTAATAACAACAAAATCCTTAATCTTCTGAACGACACCAACACCTTTTCCAAGAAAAGAAAAGCGTGAGTCACTTTTCTCCACCTCATTATCAAGGCAGTTAACACTAAATGTAACGATATAAAATACCTTTTAGTCAACGTAGTTCATTGTAATTTTATATGATGTATATCAGCTGTATTCAGTACCAACAAGACGAAAAATTAGACACATGTGCAACATCTCGGCATCTCTATTTGTGGACGTTTCGTCATCTAGTGGCTTTATCGATACAGTACATGGACGTAATAGAAATATATACAACAATTAGTGAAAGCTGAGGAAATCAGTCCCTCAGCCTATAAGCAGGTGATGAGCTCTGTAGTCTCGAGGAATCTGCAGCACAGGCAGGAAGATAGGTGCTTCTATACTAGAGTCAGAGGATGTGCAGCAGATGAGGGCATTGTCACTGGTAGGCGGGGTGTCCCAGGTTTTACAAGGTTTTATCAGGTTTTACAAGGTTTTCTCAGATTTTGCAAGGTTTTATCGGGTTTTGCAAGGTTTTATCAGGTTTTTCAAGGTTTTATCAGGTTTTACAAGGTTCTATATTGATTTCACCTGTTTTTCAAATTTTATCAGGTTTTACAAGAATCTGTCAGGTTAATCTAACACCCATCAAGCAGGAAACTTTTTCTGTCATTCCCCACCACAGAACGAGGTGGGAGATGAGTGGAGCAAACTGCCACGTAGTAACAAAAAAGGCACAATACCGTGACTGGAACGATACACAAATAACCCGCACATAAAAGAGAGAAGCTTACGACGACTTTGTCAATGGTCCAAGTCGGACCGAAACGTCGTCGTAAGCTTCTCTCTTTTATGTGCGGGTTATTTGTGTACTGCCACAATAACCCGCACATAGAAGAGAGGAGCTTACGACGACGTTTCGGTCCGACTTGGACCATGACTTTGTAAATGGTCCAAGTCGAACCGAAACGTCGTCGTAAGTTCCTCTCTTCTATGTGCGGGTTATTTGTGTATCGTTCCAGTCACGGTATTGTGCCCTTTTTTTTTTTGTTATTTAGTGAGGCAAATAATATGGATTCTGTACCTACAGGGGCTTTGCAAGTTTCAGTCCAGTAAGGCTGGTGTTAATTTTTTCTTGGATATCACCAGTTTGAACGACATAACATAAAGATTTAAATGGAATCGATGAGGACAGTCTCATGAAAATAAAGGAAATAACTGCTTAACAAAAAAAAAAACAATAAAAACAAATAAGAGAAAAGGAACCATGACATACTTGTGTAAGTTATTAAATGCAAGATGAGGAAACAGGGGTATACAAGCAAAACAATCTGTAAAGTAACATGTAAGAAACTGATATAATATGGCACTGCTACAGTACAGTAATGTAATTTATCAAACGAACGTGTCTTATTTTTAAAAATGAAGCACACTTGTTGAGAGCCAGAGTTCACAATGCAACGTACACTTCCTCATAACATGTATGCGCACACTCTTGTTTACAAGGAGACTGGAGGGAGACAAATTCAACTACAACTGTACAAGGAAAAACATTCTCTCTCGTTTTGACTTTAATAAAGACAAGTTTATTGGGGACTCCTTTTCCCTTCCGCCATACAAACTATCCATAAAAGTGTATGTGTATACAGGTGTGATCTGAGGGTGTGAGGTAGACAGGGTAGTGGACAGTAGAGCATAAAGTTGGGTGTTGAACCTGGCCGTCTTACTCGCCTCGCAGCAGCAGCTCTACATGACTTTGGTGAGAACTTAGGTTAGCGGCCGCCATGTCTACATAACCTTCTCTTTAAAGGACACGCTATCACCTCCATGATAATCTATTTTCCTCATCTGAATGTTCCTAGACAATATATATGTTTTCCTTTATTTACTTAGACGTTATTGTATAATTAAATCAATAATTTTTTTTTATATTTCAAAATGTTGTAAAGATACTTTTTTGTGTAAATTTCTAGCTTACACATTTTTTTAGTTTTTATATTCATTTCTGCTCCAGTTATATTTTTAGTCACAGATCATTTGCATTCTTCCTAAAATATTGCCTTTTTTGTTAAGATGTTTGGCTATAAGTAAAAATGTATTTCCTTGATAGGATAAATAAATCAAGTTTGTTATATGGTAAGTTGTCAAGTTTTGAGATCAGTGTTACCTAGGCAGCTCTCATCACTCTCCCAGACGCACAACTAGAAACGCTATATGCTTTCCTGGCATCATCCTTGTATCATTTTAAGTTAGCCAAGAATTTTTTGCCATCTCACATTAGTTAATATATGAAAAGTTGCAAATGCTTGACGAGTCAAGGCCAAAAGTGAGAGGCGGTACGATAAGTTTGTTGTAGGGTGGCGCCGCGGGACGTGTGGCTTGTGTTACCAGCCGCTTGTGTTTTATTGTAGATAAGTGATCCTAGTAGGAAGTGTGCTTCGTCTAGTGCTTAGTGAGCCTAGGTGTGTGATACTAGTGCTTAGTTAACCTGAGTGGTGGTATAGAGTGGCGCTGAGTGTTACTTACGGGGAAGAGGGTGATGATGAAGCCATCAATGTTTCCCACATCCTCAAAACTTGTTACTTGCATCCTCTCCCTTAACTACATCACTTAATGGCATCACTTTAATTACTTAGGCATTACACACTCATTGCTATGTGATGTTACCGACAAAATATTTTCGCTTGAGAGATGTGTGGCAAAAATGTTTTTAACAAGTGTAACCGAAAATATATTGAAAATTATTCAGAACATCATATTTTATCACCATTAATAAGTCGAGGTGGAAAAAGATAAAATATTAATGTAATGAAATATGAAATAAATTATGAATTGGGAAATCAAGTTACACTCTGGAGGAAAAAAAAAGTTAGTTTGAAAAGTGAGGTTGAAGGTTGCGTGTTATGAAGGTGGTAAGACCCACCAGCCTCCTCTGTCTCCATTCTGCTAACTTACTCCATGTAAGGGCTTTATCTTCACCATTTTTCACAAAATATCCGCAGCAGTAACCATCTACATCAAGGCAACATCCTAGAGACTACTACTGTTTCTCTGGAAAAGTCGAGACAGGAATTATGATTTGTGTATTTGTGTGGAATTGCGTTTGTTTATGTCTTGCCGTTGGCACATGTGCTTCCCGAGTATGTTGTTGTAGAGGTTCTTTTGTAGCACCAAGCCCAGAGTTTTCTTGTAGCACCTGGCCCAGGCTTCTCTCATAGCACCTGATCCAGGCTTCTCTTGTAGCACTTGGTCCACAATTTTCTTCTAGCACCTGACCAGGCTTCTGTAGCACTTGCCCCAGGCTTCTCATGTAACACTTAACCCAGGCTTATATAGCGCCTGGCCAAATTTTCTCTTGTAGCAGCTGACCTAGGCTTTTCTTGTAGAATCTAGCTCTGACTTCTCTTGTAGCGCCTGGCCCAGGCTCCTCTTCTGGCGCCTGACCCAGGCTCCTTTTGTGGCGCCTGGCCTAGGCTCCCCTTGTAGCGCCTGACGAAGGTTTCTTTTGTAACACCTGGCCCAGGCTTTTCTTATAGCGCCTGCCCCAGGCTTCTCTTGTAGCGCCTGGCCCAGGCTCCTCTTGTAGTGCCTGGCCTAGGCTCCTCTTGTAGTGCCTGGCTTAGGCTTCTTTTGTAGTGCCTGGCAGAGACTCCCATATTCAATATTTCCACAATGAAAATATATTACAGTGTGTCAGTTTAATTATCATAAGATAAATCTTCACAACATATTAACAAACTATATGTGCCTAAACTTCTGCATTCTTCATGTAATCATTGTAAAATGTTATATTACTGTCAGTTAAATCAACTGTATTAACCTAAATAAAGCGAATCTTATCACATCTTAACACGTCTTTTCAACTCTTGCATTTGTGCTCATCTTGGCCTTTTGTGAAGGTAATGTTGAAGTGGTCCCAGTGAGCACATACAGGAGTTGGCCCTCACGGCTCCGTGCCCCGGGCACTCCTATTAATGCCATGGACTGTTATGTGTGAGGGCCACTTGCTGACATTTGTCTCACACTATCACGTGTGTCTCACTGTCATGTGTGTCTTACACTATCACATGTAAGTATCTCACACTACCATGTATCTCACGTCATCTGGTATCCACTTTAACAATGTTGAGTGAGCGTTTTGGACGAGCTTAAAGCATTGACGAAATAAAATCGACGAGATCCCCTTAGAAAAAAAAACTTAAATATATGTGATGGTATATAGAAAAAAAAAGGAGAAGGTCACTATGGTTGTGTAGGTAATTTTTATATTCGGAGGTGGGGGTGGGGGGTAATAGCTCGTGCGGCCTGGTCCTGAAGTCGGCAATCATCACCCACCCACTAAGACAAATTTCTAGCACATATAGAAAAATAAATAAAAATTAAGAGGCAGATAATATTACTGCAGTGTGACGAATAATTCTGCTGCAGGGTAACGATAATATTGCTGTTGTGGAGACGATAATATTGCTGTTGTGTGACAATAATTTTGCTGCAGTGTGACGTTAATTGTGCTGCAGACGATAATTTTGCTGTAGTGTGATGATAATATTGCTGCAGTGTGACAATATTGCTGCAGTGTGGCAATATTGCTGCAGTGTGGCAATATTGCTGCAGTGTGGCAATATTGCTGCAGTGTGGCAATATTGCTGCAGTGTGGCAATATTGCTGCAGTGTGGCAATATTGCTGCAGTGTGGCAATATTGCTGCAGTGTGGCAATATTGCTCTTGTATGACGATCATTTTGCTGCAGTATGACGATAATTTTACTTTAGTGTAACTATAATATTGCTGCAGTGTAACTAATGCTGCAGTATAACTAATATTGCTGCAGTGTAACTATAATATTGGTGCAGTGTAACTAATATTGCTACAGTGTAACTATAATGCTGCATTGTAGCTATAATATTGTTGCAATGTAACTAATATTGCCGCAGTGTAACTATAATTCTGCTGCAGTTTAACTATAATATTGCTGAAGAGTAACGATAATATTTCTGTAGTGTAACGATAATATTGCTGTAGTGTAACGTTAATATTGCAGCAGTGTAACGATAATATTGCTGCAGTGTAACGTTAATATTGCAGCAGTGTAACGATAACATTGCAGCAGTGTAACGATAATATTGCTTCAGTGTAACCATTAAATGACTTGTTTTTTCAAGGACACACACAGTATCTCTAACATAATACAGTATTGCAAAGGGGTTTACCTGGGACCTGTTTCAAGACTTTTCCTACTTGCTTTACGTGGCCTAGGACTAGACCACTGTTCATTGCCTGCTCAACTTAGGTTGTTGTTGCTGTTGCTGGTCAACGAACTAAATTAAGTCGAATTCCAATAAATTATTTTTATGCATGGTAGCCAGCATCCTGGAATTGTAGAAAGCATCCGGAACTGTAGCGAGCATCCTGGCATTGTGACCATTGTCCGGTATTGTGTGCGTCTATTGTTAAAAATGGTGATGACTCCACCGTGATTACTAATGGTAAAAGATGTATTTCACACAGCCACGAGATGTAAGTGAGCCCTCTATTTTGTGTCTCTTAGACTACCATCATAGATAAAAACTGCACATGAGAAGAGGCTATAAATACTAGAATCAAGTTACACGATATGAATGAGAGCGGTGAATGAGAAGTTCCAGGGCTAGGTTAACTGTCGAAGTCTACTAGAAGGAAGGCATTAAGTCATGAGATTTGAATAGCACTTGAACTTGTAAGGTTACGCAGTGCTCTTGCCAATAAAAAAATAAATACAAAATATATATAAAACACTCAAGATAAAAGTATCAAAAATACAGACTACTAGCACAAACAAAAACACAACAAATAAAGTCACAGCATTTTAAGAAAAATAATCAGTCGATATCGGAAAACTGCTGAAAGTTTGCCGAGATCCCTGTGTGCACTCGGGTAAAGATCTGCTGGCCTGGTGGTTGAGATGCTAAAAGATATATGAGTTGTAATGCAACAGGAGTTGACTTCAGCATTTTATGCTTGCTTGTACTGTGTGTAACTTGCTGTGTACCATGCAAGCTCCGTCCCAATCAGTGTTATAGAATATTTTCTTATTCAATATTAAGATTTATTTAATTCTGAAATATTTCTTATTCAGTATTAAGATTCGTTTAATTCTGAAATAATAAATAAGTTGCTTGAATGTTAACTACGAGTGTCTAAGAACGTAGGTTGTTAGACAGTACCCATCCAGGAAGCTGCTACCCAGTGCGAAACAAAATCCTGTTAAAACGCTTATTCCTGATGTTTCCTTTCTCTCATGAATATGTAAGATGACAGGAATTCTTATAAACTTCTTACCTGAAGGTTATTTGAAAACAATTCCTGGGCCATCGACACAACCCAATATGGTCTCACACCAGATCAGGCCATCAACCTTCTGGTTGATTGCCCGATCAATCGGGTTGTTGGTATTATCTGCACGCAGTTCTACGTAGGGACCATAGCCCAGCTGTTTAGGAACCTATACTGTTCCCTCATACAAATAGCTTGGGATTGGTTGGTATGTAGGGCGGACACATAGCACAAAATTTGAAAGGTAGGCACAAAAACGTCATCATTTCAGGTTGCAAAGAAGCCTTCCCTACCTGTGAAATATACCTCTGACCTGTTTCGAGAGTTTTCCTACTCGCACAGCTTAGCATGGGCCATGCTTGTCCTTACTTCGTCAACCATATTGTTGCTGTCGACAGCCCCTTGACTAATATATCCATCACCATCTGGATGATGTGGCACTATTGATCGAGTTTTCTCTTGAAGACTTCTACACTTATCTTGTTTTACTGTAGGAATACAGTGGTAATAAATCTTGGATATATTTGGGTACTATTGTGAGACAATAGTTATGTGCTGATATTATCCGATGGATAATATCAGTAATGCAAAGTTAAGTAAGAAACTGTAACAAATTAAACCATTAGTTTCCGGGTTGGTTTTTTAAACTCAGACAAGATATCTGCTACTGACAGTGTTGTCGTTTCCTCCTCAAATACTAGTTGAGCTAGTTCATGTTTAATCCTACAACTTCGTATCGCAGAAGCATTCATCACACACATAAATATATATATGTCGTGCCGAATAGGTAAAACTTGCGATTTTGGCTTAAATAGCAGCGCTCTTCTTGCCGAATAAAGGAAGTGTATGCAATAATTTCGCAAAAATCATTCTGAACCTAACGAAAAAATATATTTCATTGTGTTTATTTATTATTAAATTATTGTAAGCTTGTCTAAAATATGTTTAGTTGGATTAGGCTAAATTAAATTGCGCTTGTTATAATAAGGCTAGGTAAGTTTTCTAAGGTTCTTTTGATACAAAATTATTAATTTTTACATTAGCATAAATGAAAAAAATATATTTTTAATCGTATAAAAGAAAATTTTAGAAAGGACTTCATTTTAAATGAGTTCTTTCTAATTGACCAATTTTACCTATTCGGCACGATATATATATATATATATATATATATATATATATATATATATATATATATATATATATATATATATATATTATATATATATATATATATATATATATATATATATATATATATATATATTTGTGTGTGTATGTGACCCCCCAAACAGCAAAATAGCAAAAAAGAGATAGATTTACAGGTGTTTCAAAAGAGGAGGTGGCACCTAATGTAGCTACCCGTCTTTGTGTTAAAATAATTGAATATCGACTTCTAGTTTCTGTTTTTTTTTCTTTTTCATTCTGGTGTCGTGATATTGACTAGGCAGCTGCCAGAGACTTCCTGCTCTACCTAAGACTAATGATGTGTGATGTTGGTGCAGGTCCGCAGGTTCATGCTAGGCAATCCTTACTCATGATTCATGGGTCGTACTGAGTAGATTGTTGTCTCAGTCGTGGTCCATGGATGAACAATTCAGCATTTTCTTTTATTTAAATGGCAGGGATATTTCATCCTGCGTTAAAATTATAAGGGTGTAGGTCTAGCGCTTTTGGTGCTTAAACGAAATGAATATAAAAATTCTAAATAAAGTCTATAAACGATATTGTACTCTGTTATGGGCCAGCGTCAAAATACCCTAGCGAATAAGTCGGTAACTTTGTTAGGCAAGAACACTTGATGAAACTGTTGAAACTTGCGGGGTTCAAATTGTATCCTTTACTACTGATTTTAATAATTTGCTTATTATTAAGGTTAGGATGATTTTAATAATTAACCGATTATTAAAGTTCAGGCTGATTTTAATAATTTACCCATTATTAAGGGTAGACTAATTTTAATAATTTGTCCATTAAGGTTTGGATGATTTTAATAATGTCCCCTTTATTAAGGTTAGGATGACTTTAATAATATATGTACCAATTGTTAAGGTTAGGATGACTTTAATAATATATGTACCAATTGTTAAGGTTAGGATGATTGTGTGATAATTCGCTGCCGGGATTTGTCTCTCGTTTTGTAAACAAGTTTGCTACATGTAAAGTAAAAGGACACAAGTGCAACTAATTACCATGGCTTGATAAAGCTCCTGGAGAGCGAAACGTTGCCACAATAAATGTCACATTAGTTGCACTTGTGTCCTTTTACTTTACATATTGTCGGTAATTCTACCAACTTTATTACAAGTTTGCTACAGAAAATGTAAGTAGCATAACCCCCCGACTCTCTCTCTCTCTCTCTCTCTCTCTCTCTCACTACCAGAGGGTTTTACAAGGTTAGGGGGTTCTTTCCTTTATTTATAAGCTAAGAGCTGCTACCAAACTCAGCTCATTTGATAGCCTTTTTTATTGTCATGAGACATGAGGATGGGGAATAGGATGAAATCGGACCCATAAGTGGACTTTATTTCATTGATGCCATTATGCTGTACGAATATATTCCACACTCGAGTCATTCTATGAGTTAAAGATCTCAGAGGAAGTAATGTTCTTGAGAAGAGTACAGCTAGAGTGTAGTTACTGTTTGTAGCCCGTCTTGTTGTGTAGAAGCTGTCGTCTCCCTGTCCACGAAGTGGACCTATGTGCAGTACATTGACAAGATTAGCTGATGCTGAAGGCTCTGCTGAAATAACAGATCTGACCAGGCCGGGTCCAGGCGAGTGATGAGTAGTCTATTATGTCAAGAAGTCGGAGGTGAAACAGGAGGCAGGCAAAACGGAGGATACTCAAGGTATGAGCACACATGTGCCTTTACAGTCTTGCAGCCTCTACTGTCGAGCAGATAAGAAATACGCCTTAGTGCTGTTAGCTTCTTGGCAGCCTTGTTTGCAGCATTTACTTCGTGGTTCTTCATTGTCAGTTTGGAACCAAATTTCACTCCTAGGATATCAGCCTCATCTCGGGGTTCCAACACTCTCCCATTCATTCTTACCATTGATCCAGCATTACCATCATGGTTCCTAGAGACCATCATCATTTTTGTTTTCTCAGAAGCAACTGTAACTTGCCATCGTTTTCCCAGGCTGATATAGGTATCCTACATTCTCTCTCCCCCTCTCTCATCGCTGCTGCTGCTGCCGCTGCTGTATCCCTCTGCTGAGAGACATGTGG
Organism: Cherax quadricarinatus; assembly: GCF_038502225.1. Classification (NCBI taxonomy): domain Eukaryota; kingdom Metazoa; phylum Arthropoda; class Malacostraca; order Decapoda; family Parastacidae; genus Cherax; species Cherax quadricarinatus. Next base: position 485,530 of record NC_091308.1, read on the forward strand.
TAACAGATCTACCTGAATATTAGCAGATCTATTCCAGAGGTCAAACCCATTGTGTGTATGTTGCTGGTGCAATTAAGGATTGCACGAAGCTGTATAAAAACTGGTGTGGGCGCGGTGAGTCAGTAGACTCTCTCTCTTTCTCTCTCTCACACACACTATACACACGATCAATATATTCTGGGCTACTACACCTCATACGGGGAAAATCGATATGGACTATTCCCCCTGGTGTTTCCCAGTAGCTGTTATCTGCTACTAGCCTTAACACCACTAGCACTAGCTGTATTGTCCGCTACTCTCCTTTCTACTAGCCTTAACACTACTAACACTAGCTATGTTTTCTGCAATTCTCCTTGCCACTAGCCTTAACACCACTATCACCACCACTATCAACATCACTATCACCACTACCACTAGCTGTCCGCTACTCTCCTTGCTGCTAGCCTAAACACCACTACCACCACAGCCATCACTATCACCGCTACCTTCACCACTACCACTTAGCTATGTTGTCTTCTACCCTCCTTGCTACTAACCTTAATACCACCACCACCACCACCACCGCCGCTACCATCACTATCACCACTAGCACCAGATGTGTTGTCCACTACATTCCTTACTACTACCCTTAACACCACCACTACTACCACCACCACCACTATACCACCACCACTGCACCACCACCACTACCACCACCACCACTACCACCACCACCACCACCACTACCACCACCACCACTACCACCACCACCACTACCACCACCACCACTACCACCACCACCACCAGCCTTCTAGGAAGTGAGGCAGAGGGGCTGTGGGTAAAGGCCTACGTGGGGGGAGACACGTGACGTCAGCTTGCCAAGGGAGCCTTACTATACCGGGAGAGTTTCGGGGGTCAACGCCCCCGCGGCCCGGTCTGTGACCAGGCCTCATGGTGGATCAGGGCCTGATCAACCAGGCTGTTACTGCTGGCCGCACGTAATCTAACGTATGAGCCACAACCCGGCTGGTCAGGTACCGACTTTAGGTGCCTGTCCAGTGCCTGCTTGACGACAGCCAGGGGCCTATTGGTAATCCCCCTGATGTATGCTGGGAGGCAGTTGAACAGTCTTGGGCCCCTGACACTTATTATATTGTCTCTTATCGTGCTAGTGGCACCCCTGCTTTTCATTGGGGGGATGTTGCACCGTCTGCCAAGTCTTTTGCTTTCGTCTGCAAGTTTGGTACTAGTTCCTCTAGGATTTTCCAGGTGTATATAATCATGTATCTCTCCCTCCTGCGTTCTAGGGAGTACAGATTCAGGAACTTCAAGCGTTCCCAGTAATTGGGGTGGTTTATCGCAGTTATGCGTACCGTGAAGGTTCTCTGTACATTTTCTAGGTCAGCAATTTCACCTGTCTTAAAAGGTGCTGTTAGTGTGCAGCAATATTCCAGCCTAGATAGAACAAGCGACCTGAAGAGTGTCATCATGGGCTTGGCATCCCTGGTTTTGAAGGTTCTCATTATCCATCCTGTCATCTTTCTAGCAGATGCGATTAATACAATGTTATGGTTCTTGAAGGTGAGATCCTCTGACATGATCACCCCCAGGTCTTTAACATTAGTTTTTCGCTCTATTGTGTAGTTGGAGTTTATTTTATATTCTGATGAAATTTTAATTTTCTCACGTTTTCCATACCGGAGTAATTGGAATTTCTCTTTGTTGAACTTCATATTGTTTTCTGCAGCCCATATAAAGATTTGGTTGATGTCCGCCTGGAGTCTTACAGTGTCTTCAATGGAGGACACTGTCATGCAAATTCGGGTGTCATCTGCAAAGAAGATACTGCACTGTGGCTTATATCCCTGTCTATGTCTGATATAAGGATAAGGAACAAAATGGGGGCGAGTACTGTGCCTTGTGGAACAACTTTTCACCGTAGGCGCTTCAGATTTTGCTTTGTTGACTACTACTCTTTGTGTTCAATTTGTTAGGAAATTGTAGATCCATCTACCGACTTTTGCTGTTATTCCTTTATCGCACATTTTGTGCGCTATTACACCATGGTCACACTTGTCGAAGGCTTTTGCAAAGTCTGTGTATATTACATCTACATTCTATTTGTCTTCTATATATAAGTATTTCACTGTTGACACTATCACCACTACCACCACTACTATCTCCTCCACCATTGTCACCACCACCACTACCACCACAACCAATACCACCCAGATAATTTACAAGACATTGTCAGTATTAACTTTATCCTTAGATGTTTCGTAATTCAGGTATCACCACCATTACAAATAACCATTATCAGTGCATCCTTCCTTTTGATAATTTTTTGCACAGTACGGTACCTGATCGGCTTCAGATTTTCACCACTGATGTGGTTTCCTGAACGATGAGTTCGTATTGTTGATTGGCATACTCTTAAGTCCTATTTTGCCAATTTTATTGAATTAATGGTGTTATTCATTCATTTTCAATAACTAAAGATACTTTTTCTGTTCATCATGAAAATATTAATGGTGAGTAGTAATTTCAGGTACAGATTTGGAAATAGTCCTTCTAGTTTCTTCCATGTGTGAATTACAATATATCTTTATCACATGCGCAAGAGAGTGCAATGTGAGGGGATTTTAGACATTCCCAGTAATTTAGGTGTTTGAGTTTATACGAGCGGTGAAATGTCTGTGTATATTTTCTAAATCTTGAGTTTGTGAAAAGAAAAAGGAATACAACCAATTGAATGTCATAATGGAGTACAATATTGTGGTATACTATCTCTTATTAATTTCTAAATTCTTTACTCTGCCAATTCTCAGATACCCCTCTCTTCACGCTTTTCATTAACAGTATCAACTATTTAACAAAAGCGTCAGCTGTCACTTACATGCTTTCACCATTTCATTCTTCATCTCATTTATCCTTGTTACTTATACATTCAACCTACAAATTATTTTTGCATTATTCACTCACTCCATACTTGCAGCTCTTTCACAATTTTCTCCTCAACAGGCAAGCGTATCTGTTACCTGGGTTTTCTCATCCTATCCATTTTCTCCAAAACTGTTTAATATTCGTAACTAAATTTACCAGGAATAGCACATGTATCATTTCATGTGTTCTTTTTTCCACTCTGATTTTATCCTTGTTTTTATTTTGTGTGTACCTGGAGGGTATTCCGGGGATCAACGCCCCCGCGGCCCGGTCCATGACCAGGCCTCCTGGAGGATCAGGGCCTGATCAACCAGGCCGCACGTAGTCCAGCGTACGAACCACAGCCCGGCTGATCCGGCACTGACTTTAGTTATTCCCCTTATGGCTGGTGGGAGGCTGTTGAACAGTCTTGGGCCCAGGACACTTATTGTGTTTTCTCTTAGTGTACTAATGGCACCCCTACTTTTCACTGGGGGCATGTTGCATTGCCTGCAAAGTCTTTTGCTTTCGTAGGGAGTGATTTCTGTGTGCCGATTAGGGATCAGTCCCTCCAGGATCTTCCAGGTGTAGATTATGATGTATCTCTCTCGCCTGCGCTCCAGTGAGTACAAACCAAGTGCTTCCAAGCGTTCCCAGTAGGCTCACCTTCCATGAATGGGGATGTTAATGTACAGCAGTATTCCAGCCTAAAGAGAACAAGTGATTTAAAAAGTTTAATCATTGGCATGGCATCTCTTGTCTTGAATGTTCTCATTATCCATCCTATCCTTTTCCTCGCAGATGTGATAGTGGAATTGTTGTGATCCTTCAGACATTACCACTCCCAGGTCCTTCACATTACTTTTCCGCTCTATTGTGTGATTAGAATTTGTAGTGAGTATGTTTTTGAAGCCATGAGCCTTGAATGACCTACCTGGTTAAAGTTCTCCGTAACTGTTACAACAACAACAACAACAACTACTACTATTACTACTACTACTACTACTACTATTACTACTACTACTACTACTACTACTACTACTACTACTACTACTACTATACTACTACTGCTACTACTACTACTACTACTATTACTACTACTACTACTAGTACTACTATTACTACTACTACTACTAGTACTACTATTACTACCACCACCACCACCTCACCACCACCACCTACCACCACATCACCACCATACCACCACCACCACCACCACCACCATTACCACCACCGTTATCACTGGCTATTACCACCTACCACCACCACCACCACCACCACCACCACCACCACCACACCACCACCACCACCACCACCAACCACCACCACCATCCACCGCCTGCCACCACCACCACCACCACCACCACACCACCACACCACCACCACCACCACCACCACCTATACCACCACCACCACTCACCATTACTATACCACCACCACCACCACCACCACTCACCATTACTATACCACCACCACCACCACCACCAGCCATACCACCACCACCACCACCACCACCACCACCACCACCACCACCACCTACCACCACCACCACCACCACCACCAATACCACCACCACCACCACCATACCACCACCACCACCACCACCACCACCACCACCACCACCACCATTCCACCACCACCACCACTTACCACCACCAACTACTACTACTACTACTGCTACTACTACTACTACTACTATTACTACTACCACTACTACTATTACTACTACTACTACTACTACTACTACTATTTATTTTGCTCTCCTTTACCGCTCTTGTATCTTCTCGTTTATTTTCCATATACTCTGCAATTCTATATTGTAAAAGCCTTACATATACTAACTTTTTCTCCCTCTCATTCCTTGCACATGATCAATCCATCAACTATTCTAACACAAACACCTGTTACATACTCTAAAGTTGCATTATCAAATCCAGGCCAAACCTTTTCGACGTAATCCTTATCACATTCTTTCCGACTAATTATTTATACCCCTAGCAATTTTGTTTACCATATTAACCATGTTTTTCTTTTATTCACTTCACTTCTTGTTTACTGACACCATTTTTCTTTTATAATGATCATACATATCAGTGTTTCATGTAAACACTGTTCATCACTAAGCTAACCACTCCACCGTACTTCTAATATTTATCATTGTTTTCGTCAAACATGCATTCCATAGTTTTAAACTTTTTTAAAGCACATCACTCATTGCATAACAGGGAACACTCAACAGTCAACGAAGAAACAAACACTCAAGGAAGCAATTCGTTGCCATTTCGAAAGGCATAAATTGATTAATGAATCTCAGCACGGTATTACAAAGGGGCGTTCCTGTCTTACGAATTTAATAACTTTCTTCACTAAGGTATTTGAGGAGGTAGATCATGGTATTGAATATGATATTGTGTATATGGACTTCAGTGAGGCTTTCGATAGAGTTCCACATCAGAGGCTATTGAGGAAACTTAAGGCACACGGAATAGGAGAATTTTTTTTCCTGGGTAGAGGCATGTTTGACAAATAAACGACAAAGATGAGGGAATAAATAGCGACATAAGCAAATTTGCTGATGACACCAAAATAGGTCGTCCAATTCGTTCTAATGAGGACATTAGAGCACTCCAGGATGATTTGAATACACTGATGCAGTGGTCGGAGAGGTGGCAGATGCAGTTTAATATAGACAAATTCAAAGTTCTAAATGTTGGAAAGGAAAATAACCATGCCACATATAAACCAAATAATGTAGATCTTAATATTATTATGGATTGCGAAAAGGATTTAGGCGTTCTGGTTAGCAGTAATCTAAAACCAAGACAACAGTGCATTAATGTTCGCAATAAAGCTGACAGAATCCTTGGCTTCATAGCAAGAAGTATAAATAATAGAAGTCCTCAGGTTGTTCAACTCTATATATCTTTGGTTAAGCCTCATTTAGATTATGCTGCACAGTTTTGGTCACCGTATTACAGAATGGATATAAATGCTCTGGAAAACGTACAAAGGAGGATGACAAAGTTGATCCCATGTATCAGAAACTTTCCCTATGAGGATAGACTGAGGGCCCTGAATCTGCACTCTCTAGAAAGGCGTAGAATTAGGAGGGATATGATTGAGGTGTATAAATGGAAAACAGGAATTAATAAAGGGGATATAAACAGCATACTAAAAATATTTGACATAGACAGGACTCGCAGCAATGACTTTAAATTGGAATAGTTCAGATTCAGGAAGGATATTGGAAAGCACTGGTTTGGTAATAGAGTTGTAGATGAGTGGAACAATCTCCCGAGTACCGTCATAGACGCTAAGATGTTGTGTAGTTTTAAAAATTGGTTGGATAAATACATGAGTGAGTGTGGGTGAGTGTGAGTTGAACCTGGCTAGCTTGTGCTACCAGGTGGGATGCAGTGCTCTTCCCTTAAGTGACGTGTCTGACCTCACTAGGTCAAGGCATTGGCTTAAGCCGGTAGGAGAATTGGACCTGCCTCGCATAACACAGTAGGCCTGCTGCAGTGTTCCTTCTTTCTTATGTTCTTCTTATGACTTAACATGAGGGCAGTGGTTTATAACAGGTATGTACTTTAGTGTTGGGGAACACTGGAGCCTCATATATGTGGCAGTCTTAGTACACTTTCTCCCACTGCCCCTCAAGGAAGGTTCCTTGATGTTGGTGAGGGGCTCTTGATTTAGGGAATTGGATCTGTGCTCCAGTTCCCCGAATTAAGCCTGAATGCCTTCCACATCCCCCCCAGGCGCTGTATAATCCTCCGGGTTTAGCGCTTCCCCCTTGATTATAATAATAATAATTTCTCCCACTGCTGCCTTACTAATCTTTTTTCTCTTCTTTCCTAATTTGAACTTTTGTTGTTGTTGATCTTTTATTTGCCAACTCGCTCTTTCTTAGTAGCAGCACTGTCGTCATATGTTGTTCTTACGTCTTATACAGTAGTAGTGGCACTGCTCTCATCTACTGTTGCATCAGTAGTAGTGGCACTGCCCTCATCTACTGTTGCATCAGTAGTAGTGGCACTGCCCTCATCTATTGTTGCATCAGTAGTAGTGGCACTGCCCTCATCTATTGTTGCATCAGTAGTAGTGGCACTGCCCTCATCAACTGTTGCATCAGAAGTAGTGGCACTGTCCTCATCTACTGTTGCATCAGTAGTAGTGGCACTGCCCTCATCTACTGTTGCATCAGAAGTAGTGGCACTGTCCTCATCTACTGTTGCATCAGTAGTAGTGGCACTACCCTCATCCACTGTTGCATCAGAAGTAGTGGCACTGTCCTCATCTACTGTTGCATCAGTAGTAGTGGCACTACCCTCATCCACTGTTGCATCAGTAGTAGTGGCACTGCCCTCATCCACTGTTGCATCAGAAGTAGTGGCACTGTCCTCATCTACTGTTTCATCAGTAGTGGCACTGTCCTCATCTACTGTTGCATCAGTAGTAGTGGCACTGCCCTCATCTACTGTTGCATCAGAAGTAGTGGCACTGTCCTCATCTACTGTTGCATCAGTAGTAGTGGCACTACCCTCATCCACTGTTGCATCAGAAGTAGTGGCACTGTCCTCATCTACTGTTGCATCAGTAGTAGTGGCACTACCCTCATCCACTGTTGCATCAGAAGTAGTGGCACTGTCCTCATCTACTGTTGCATCAGTAGTGGCACTGTCCTCATCTACTGTTGCATCAGTAGTAGTGGCACTGCCCTCATCTACTGTTGCATCAGAAGTAGTGACACTGTCCTCATCTACTGTTGCATCAGTAGTAGTAGCACTGCCCTCATCTACTGTTGCATCAGAAGTAGTGGCACTGTCCTCATCTACTGTTGCATCAGTAGTAGTGGCACTGTCCTCATCTACTGTTGCATCAGTAGTAGTGGCACTGTCCTCATCTACTGTTGCATCAGTAGTAGTGGCACTGCCCTCATCCACTGTTGCATCAGTAGTAGTGGCACTACCCTCATCCACTGTTGCATCAGTAGTAGTGGCACTGCCCTCATCTACTGTTGCATCAGTAGTAGTGGCACTACCCTCATCCACTGTTGCATCAGTAGTAGTGGCACTGCCCTCATCTACTGTTGCATCAGAAGTAGTGGCACTACCCTCACCTACTGTTGCATCAGAAGTAGTGGCACTACCCTCACCTACTGTTGCATCAGAAGTAGTGGCACTGCCCTCATCTACTGTTGCATCAGTAGTAGTGGCACTACCCTCATCTACTGTTGCATCAGTAGTAGTGGCACTACCCTCATCTACTGTTGCATCAGAAGTGGCACTGCCCTCATCTACTGTTGCATCAGAAGTAGTGGCACTTCCCTCACCTACTGTTGCATCAGAAGTAGTGGCACTGCCCTCATCTACTGTTGCATCAGAAGTGGCACTGCCCTCATCTACTGTTGCATCAGTAGTAGTGGCACTACCCTCATCTACTGTTGCATCAAAAGAAGTGGCACTGCCCTCATCCACTGTTGCATCAGAAGTAGTGGCACTACCCTCATCCACTGTTGCATCAGAAGTAGTGGCACTACCCTCATCCACTGTTGCATCAGTAGTAGTGGCACTACCCTCATCTACTGTTGCATCAGAAGAAGTGGCACTGCCCTCATCCACTGTTGCATCAGAAGTAGTGGCACTACCCTCATCCACTGTTGCATCAGTAGTAGTGGCACTGCCCTCATCTACTGTTGCATCAGTAGTAGTGGCACTGCTCTCATTTACTGTTGCATCAGAAGTAGTGGCACTGCCCTCATATACTGTTGCATCAGTAGTAATGGCACTGCCCTCATCTACTGTTGCATCAGTAGTAGTGGCACTGCTCTCATTTACTCTTGCATCAGTAGTAGTGGCACTGCCCTCATCTACTGTTGCATCAGTAGTAGTGGCACTGCCCTCATTTACTGTTGCATCAGAAGTAGTGGCACTACCCTCATCTACTGTTGCATCAGTAGTAGTGGCACTGCCCTCATCTACTGTTGCATCAGTAGTAGTGGCACTACCCTCATCTACTGTTGCATCAGTAGTAGTGGCACTGCTCTCATCTATTGTTGCATCAGTAGTAGTGGCACTGCCCTCATCTACTGTTGCATCAGTAGTAGTGGCACTGCCCTCATCTACTGTTGCATCAGTAGTAGTGGCACTGCTCTCATCTATTGTTGCATCAGTAGTAGTGGCACTACCCTCATCTACTGTTGCATCAGTAGTAGTGGCACTGCCCTCATCTACTGTTGCATCAGTAGTAGTGGCACTACCCTCATCTACTGTTGCATCAGTAGTAGTGGCACTGCCCTCATCTACTGTTGCATCAGTAGTAGTGGCACTGCCCTCATCTACTGTTGCATCAGTAGTAGTGGCACTGCCCTCATATACTATTGAATCAGTGCTGGTGACCACATCATTGTGGTCACCAAAGGGACCGAAACTTCAGTACTCTTCTCCCTTCATGCACAAGGGAAGTTACTCTAGCTGTTGTCAGTTTCGAACTGAATAAGTTCCTCAACTTCCTGATCAGCCGGACTCGGATGCCTACGTTGAACTGCATGCAGCTAGCGCCAACAGTCTGAGTGATCAGTGCATCAACCAGGAGGCCTGATGAAAATAAAAACATTGGTAACAGAGAATTCTTGTAACACAACGTTTTGCCCAAGGCTTAATTAAACATATAGGAATAAGCAAATATATCGTCTTATAAGGCAGACACGCACTACGTGATCAAACTCGGAGAAAGAGGTCATATGCGAGGTCATGGAATTGCAAAATTAAGTATAGGTGGGGTCAGATAAAGGTGAGGTCAGGTATAGGTGAGGTCAGATATAAGTGAGATCAGGTGTATGTAAGGTCAGATTTAGGTGACGTCAAGTAAAGGTGAGGTCAGGTATAGGTGATGTCAGGTAAAGGTGAGGTCAGGTATAGGTAAGGTCAAGTATAAATGAGGCCAGGTACTGGTGAGGTCAGGTATAAGTGAGGTCAAGTATAAATGAAGCCAGGTACCAGTGAGCTTAGGTATAGGTGAGGTCAAGTGTGAGGTCAGATGTGAGGCTAGGCACTAGTGAGGTCAGGTACTAGTGAGGTCAGGTATAGGTGAAGTCAGGTATAAGTGAGGTCAGGTATAGGTGAAGACAAGTACTAGTGAGGTCAGGTATAGATGAGGTCAAGTGTGAGGACAAGTACTAGTGAGGTCAGCTATAGGGGAGGACAGGTACTAGTGAGATCACGTATAGGTGAGGTCAAGTGTGAGGACAGGTACTAGCGAGGTCAAGTGCAAGTGAGGCCAGCTACTAGTGAGGTCAAGCATAAGTGAGGCCAGGTATTAGTGAGGTCAAGTGTAAGTGAGGCCAGGTTTAGGTGAGGTCAAGTATAAGTGAGGCCAGGTACTAGTGAGGTCAAATGTAAGTGATGCCAGGTACTAGTGAGGTCAGGTTTAGGTGAGGTCTAGTATAAGTGAGGCCAGGTACTAGTGAGGTCAAATGTAAGTGAGGTCAGGTTTAGGCGAGGTCAAGGATAAGTGAGGTCAGGTTTAGGTGAGGTCCAGGATAAGTGACGCCAGGTACTAGTGAGGTCAAGTGTAAGTGAGGCCAGGTTCTAGTGAGGTCAAGTTTAGGCGAGGTCAAGTATAAGTGAGGCCAGGGACTAGTGAGGTCAGGTTTAGTTGAGGTCAAGTATAAGTGAGGCCTGGTACTAGTAAGGTCAGGTTTAGTTGAGGTCAAATATAAGTGAGGCCAGGTACTAGTAAGGACAGGTTTAGGTGAGGTCAAGTATAAGTGAGGCCAGGTACTAGTGAGGTCAGGTTTAGTTGAGGTCAAGTATAAGTGAGGCCAGGTACTAGTAAGGTCAGGTTTAGGTGAGGTCAAGTATAAGTTAGGCCAGGTACTAGTGAGGTCAGGCTTAGTTGAGGTCAAGTATAAGTGAGGCCAGGTACTAGTAAGGTCAGATTTAGGTGAGGTCAAGGATAAGTGAGGTCAGGTTTAGGTGAGGTCAAGATAATTGAGGCCAGGTACTAGTGAGGTCAAGTGTAAGTGAGGACAGGTACTAGTGAAGTCAAAGTGTAAGTGGGGCCAGGTACTAGTGAGGTCAGGTTTAGGTGAAGTCAGGTATAAGTGAGGCCAGATACTGGTGAGGTCAGGTATAAGTGAGGTCAAGTATAAGTGAAGCCAGGTATTAGTGAGGTTAGGTATAGGCGAGGTCAAGTGTGAGGTCAGATGTGAGGCTAGTTACTAGTGAGGTCAGGTATAGGTGAAGTCAGGTATGTGAGGTCAGGTATAGGTGAGGACAAGTACTAGGGAGGTCAGGTATAGATGAGGTCAAGTGTGAGGACAAGTACTAGTGAGGTCAGCTATAGGTGAGGACAGGTACTAGTGAGGTCACGTATAGGTGAGGTCAAGTGTGAGGACAGGTACTAGCGAGGTGAAGTGTAAGTGAGGCCAGCTACTAGTGAGGTCAAGCATAAGTGAGGCCAGGTACTAGTGTGGTCAAGTGTAAGTGAGGCCAGGTTTAGGTGAAGTCAAGTATAAGTGAGGCCAGGTACTAGTGAGGTCAAATGTAAGTGATGCCAGGTACTAGTGAGGTCAGGTTTAGGTGAAGTCTAGTATAAGTGAGGTCAGGTACTAGTGAGGCCAAATGTAAGTGAGGCCAGGTACTAGTGAGGTCAGGTTTAGGTGAGGTCAAGGATAAGTGAGGTCAGGTTTAGGTGAGGTCAAGGATAAGTGAGGCCAGGTACTAGTGACGTCAAGTGTAAGTGAGACCAGGTACTAGTAAGGTCAAGTGTAAGTGAGGCCAGGTACTAGTGAGGTCAAGTATAAGTGAGGCCAGATATTAGTGAGGTCAAGTGTAAGTGCGGCCAGGTACTAGTGAGATCAGGTTTAGGTGAGGTCAGGTATAAGTGAGGCCAGGTACTAGTGAGGTCAGGTTTAATTGAGGTCAAGTATAAGTGAGGCCAGGTACTAGTAAGGTCAGGTTTAGGTGAGGTCAAGGATAAGTGAGGCCAGGTACTAGTGAGGTCAGGTTTAGTTGAGGTCAAGTATAAGTGAGGCCATATACTGGCGAGGTCAATTATAAGTGAGGCCAGGTACTAGTGAAGTCAAGTATAAGTGAGGCCAGGTACTAGTGAGGTCAAGTATAAGTGAGGCCAGGTACTAGTGAGGTCAAGTATAAGTGAGTCCAGGTACTAGTGAGGTCAAGTATAAGTGAGGTCAGGTACTAGTGAGGTCAAGTATAAGTGAGGCCAGGTACTAGTGAGATCAAGTATAAGTGAGGCCAGGTACTAGTGAGGTCAAGTATAAGTGAGGCCAGTTACTAGTGAGGTCAAGTATAAGTGAGGCCAGGTACTTTGTGAGGTCAAGTATAAGTGAGGCCAAGTACTAGTGAGATCAAGTATAAGAGGCCAGGTACTAGTGAGGTCAAGTATAAGTGAGGCCAGGTACTAGTGAGGTCAAGTATAAGTGAAATCAGGTACTAGTGAGGCCAAGTATAAGTGAGGCCAGGTACTAGAGAGATCAAGTATAAGTGAGGCCAGGTACTAGTGAGGTCAAGTATAAGTGAGGTCAGGTACTAGTGAGGTCAAGTATAAGTGAGGCCAGGTACTAGTGAGGTCAAGTATAAGTGAGGCCAGGTACTAGTGAGGTCAAGTATAAGTGAGGCCAGTTACTAGTGAGGTCAAGTATAAGTGAGGCCAGGTACTTTGTGAGGTCAAGTATAAGTGAGGCCAGGTACTAGTGAGGTCAAGTATAAGTGAGGCCAGGTACTAGTGAGGTCAAGTATAAGTGAGGCCAGTTACTAGTGAGGTCAAGTATAAGTGAGGCCAGGTACTTTGTGAGGTCAAGTATAAGTGAGGCCAAGTACTAGTGAGATCAAGTATAAGAGGCCAGGTACTAGTGAGGTCAAGTATAAGTAAAGCCAGGAACTAGTGAGGTCAAGTATAAGTGAGGCCAGGTACTAGTGAGGTCAAGTATAAGTGAAATCAGGTACTAGTGAGGCCAAGTATAAGTGAGGCCAGGTACTAGAGAGATCAAGTATAAGTGAGGCCAGATACTAGTGAGGTCAAGTATAAGTGAGGTCAGGTACTAGTGAGGTCAAGTATAAGTGAGGCCAGGTACTAGTGAGGTCAAGTATAAGTGAGGCCAGGTACTAGTGAGGTCAAGTATAAGTGAGGCCAGGTACTAGTGAGGTCAAGTATAAGTGAGACCAGGTACTAGTGAGGTCAAGTATAAGTGAGGCCAGGTACTAGTGAGGTCAAGTATAAGTGAGGCCAGGTACTAATGAGGTCAAGTATAAGTGAGGCCAGGTACTAGTGAGGTCAAGTATAAGTGAGGCCAGGTACTAGTGAGGTCAAGTATAAGTGAGGCCAGGTACTAGTGAGGTCAAGTATAAGTGAGGCCAGGTACTAGTGAGGTCAAGTATAAGTGAGGCCAGGTACTAGTGAGGTCAAGTATAAGTGAGGCCAGGTACTAGTGAGGTCAAGTATAAGTGAGGCCAGGTACTAGTGAGGTCAAGTATAAGTGAGGCCAGGTACTAGTGAGGTCAAGTATAAGTGAGGCCAGGTACTAGTGAGGTCAAGTATAAGTGAGGCCAGGTACTAGTGAGGTCAAGTATAAGTGAGGCCAGGTACTAGTGAGGTCAAGTATAAGTGAGGCCAGGTACTGGTAAAACTTGAGGAGGTGGGGCTGAGGTTTATTATGCTTATTATATGAATCATGGATGATGTAGGCAATGGGTCCATCCAGTATGTATATTCCATTATTTTACTTATTAATAAATAGTATTGGTGAAATGGATCACTTCTGCTTCCAGAAAGTTCTCTTGCGGCTTTGTCGTTCTCATGGTGTAACTGTTGTGCTCTTCCCCAGTCCATGGTGTGACAGTGAATGTTATGATGGACTATGCTTGTGTTTTGATTGTATCACTCCTGCTGGTATATTTATGTTCGTGAAGGCGTGTCTGAGGGTCCCGGCCGGTCTCTCCGACATAGAAGATAATGCATACACCACACATTATGTTATATACTCCTGCTGTGCAAGTAGTTGTGGGTTTAGGACTCCTGTGAGTTATACGTTTCTCCGAATTTGCAGTGGTTAATATCTTTTAAAAGAACAAAAATACATTGAGGAGGTTTCACTATCTTAAAGTTCCTAACACACATTATCCACTCCATAAAACAGAAAATCTTCCTCACACACAACACACTCAAGGAGGATTCCAACATTGATAGACGACTGGTTCTCCCCATCATGGAGGCAGTGGTCATTACTAACAAAATTATCAAAGTGATCGCAAGACGACCTAAACTTGGAACTACCTGCGCAACAAGTAGTTCTCAAATGTTACAACTTCTACCTGGTTTGCAGTAATAATTTTAATACGTTCTACAGTATTTGTAATGATTTCTTCACCAGTACTGCAATATATTATATAAAAATATACGTACTCTGTACCACATAATTATTATCAAAGTCATCGTGTTGAGTATTTTTCCCGTTTATTTCCTCTTAATCCTTAATATCCAGTTTAGTTCCTCTTTATCCTCAATATCCAGTTTGGTTCTGTTTATATCATCCTTTAACTTGAGTCGTGCAAGGTTCTGTCACCATCAAATATAGTGATCTGCAAGGTTCCCTATAAACTCTTGTGTATGTACATAATCCTTACTCAGCTATTTATTTCCACATTATTTGGTTACTTTTATTTGATTTATTTACAAATCTCTCATCTTTTTCATGCACCTGTTGAAAGGCTATCGTATGTAGAACAACACCGTAAACATAAATTATCGGTCCTTTGTTTGATTTCTGTTGTAATCAAATTTTTCAGATTTTCTTTTTGGTTTACAAGATCTTTACTCAGCCTTATAGTCTGTCTGTGTCTCTCTGTCTCTCTGTCTGTCTCTCTCTCAGTTCCCTCGCTTTAACAGTTCTAATTTGTCATATTAGTATGAGGCATTTTTTTATATTTATCGTTTTTTTCTTGTATTTAAATTATTAGTTTTTTATGCTTTATGATCATCTCTAGAATTTTATCTTCCCTCTCAATCTTTATTTGATTTTTTTGCTCTTTTCATCCAACAATTATCGATGTTGTATCTATGTTGCTGTTTCTTTTTTCGATCTTTGGTTATTTGTTTTTGTTTCTATATTTCCATGTTAGCTACATTATTTAGCTATAATAGTTAATTTAGTTTTTTTTTTGTAATTTTCTACAATGATTTACTAGATCAGCATATGTATCATTTATTTATATTTTATAGCCTTTCAAATCCTTCAGCAGTTTTTCCAGTTGTTTAATAATCAGTAATGCGGCAATAGTGGCCTACGAGAGTTAATCTTTCCTCTAAAGTTTGTAAGAGCTTCGTCGTGTTTTCTTTAAAGTATATCTTCCTATTTTGTCTGTCTTTAAACATTTTAGTCTTTAAACATTTAGTCTTTCACTTACTTTAATATAAGTTTTGAATTGTATTTCTCTTTGTTATTTTCTTCAATTTCCAGAGAAGCTACAGTTTCTTTCCAGTGTAGTTTGGTAGACTGCAGTCATCCCGTGGGTTACTACCCACCTGTCATGTGAGTGCTCTCTGATAGGCTTACTGGTTATTTCTCTCTCTTGTAAACACGTGAGATAACTTTTACCTATTGTACATTCACTATACATTTATAAATACTTTCTTGCGTGTAATCTTGATTCCTACAATATTGCCTTTCAAATTTAGGAGGCCTATTCTGAGACCTCTGACCAGTGATCATTTAAACCATTTTATAAAAAAATACAACTCATTTTATGTATCACTTCCTCTTAAGGCGTTTGACTAACCTTTCCAACTACTATCATTGCTAAAACCACATAATTACATATTCATTAACTTTACTCTCCTTAAATTTCTTCATAGTAACCGGCATTATTTTTGTTAACAGTATCTAAGTGCTGCCTCCCTTACCACCTTTTATCAACATTTGGCAGGAAGCCTGCGACATCTGAGGATTTCCCCTAGTACTTCTTGCTTGTGTATTATTTGATATTTTATTTTTGTGTTCGTGTACGTTTGCTTTTATGTGTATACTTGTGCTCACATAATTGTATTCGCTGTGTTTATTATTATATTACCTGGAGGTTACCTGGAGGTTATTCCGGGGATCAACGCCCCCGCGGCCTGGTCCATGACCAGGCCTCCCGATGGATCAGGGCCTGATCAACTAGGCTGTTACTGCTGGCCGCACGCAGTCCGACGTACGAGCCACAGCCCGGCTGATCCAGCACTGACTTTAGGTATCTGTCCAGCTCTCTCTTGAAGGCAGCCAGGGGTTTATTGGCAATTCCCCTAATGCTTGATGGGAGGCTGTTGAACAGTTTTGGGCCCCGGACACTTATGGTGTTTTCTCTTAGTGTACCAATGGCGCCCCTACTTTTTATTGGCGGCATTTTGCATCGCCTGCCCAGTCTTTTACTTTCGTAGGGAGTGATTTCTGTGTGCAGATTTGGGACCATTCCTTCCAAGATTTTCCAAGTGTCGATTATGATATATCTCTCCCTCCTGCGTTCCAACGAGTACAAGTCAAGTGCTTCCAAGCGTTCCCAGTAGTTAAGGTGCTTGACAGAACTTATACGTGCAGTAAAGGATCTCCGTACACTCTCTAGATCTGCGATTTCACCTGCTTTGTATGGAGATGTTAATGTACAGCAGTATTCCAGCCTACAGAGAACAAGTGATTTGAAAAGGATCATCATGGGCTTGGCATCTCTCGTTTTGAAAGTTCTCATTATCCATCCTATCATTTTCTTTGCACGTGCGATCGTGGCACTGTTGTGATCCTTGAAAGTGAGATCCTCAGACATTACTACTCCCAGGTCCCTTACATTATTTTTCCGCTCTATTGTATGGCCGGAGTCAGTAGTATACTCTGTTCTAGTTATTATCTCCTCCAGTTTTCCATAACGGAGTAGTTGGAATTTGTCCTCATTGAACATCATATTGTTTTCTAAGCTTTTAGCTTAACATAGATCATTAATATTTTGAGGCGACAGACAGCACCCACGTTAGTGAGTTGCAGGATAACATGTAATGAATTAATCGTTAATGATGAATAACCAAAAAAAGGCACAATACCGTGACTGGAACAATACACAAATAACCCGCACATAAAAGAGAGGAGCTTACGACGACGTTTCGGTCCGACTTGGACCCACACAGTGTGACTTTGTGAATGGTCCGAGTCGGACCGAAACGTCGTCGTAAGGTCCTCTCTTCTATGCGCGGACTATTTGTGTATCATTAATGATGATTCTTAAGGAATAGGGTGAAAGGCGTGTGCTGAGGTGAAGAAGTAAACAAGCATCAGCTGGTGACTGATGTAATCAATAGTGAAGATCTTGGTGGAAACACTGGGCTGCGACGACGCTCTCTTAATTATGAAGGCAATTAACTGAGCAGGAGGAGGTAAGGCCTCTTGTGTGTAGCACCTGAAAGGCGAACAGTTCCTGTTGTTTATGTCGTAGTCCAACATGCTGTCAACATCGAACGCACCCTCTATCTGTTAGTAGGCACCATCGTTGGCAGAAGCGCACTCTATCTGATGCTTTCTGCTGCCTCCCTACCATAGTGCCAACGCTACCATTGAGTCATATTGGAACGAAACTCTGGTATCATTAACACACTCCTCAAGGGAGTTCTTTGATGATGGTGAGGGAATCTTGCTCCAAAGAATTGGACCTGACTTACCTTTCTTACCTTTCCTTGGATCGAACTTGAATTCCTTTTATTTCTCAGGCGTTGTATAACCATTATAGGTCTGGTATTTCCCCTATTAATGCAGGTAACAGTAATAATAATACTAATACTCCGTTGCCCTAAAATTGACCAATGAAACTGTAAGAAAAACGAGAACCGATTCGCTTGTATTTTTCAGTTTAGTGTCAAATGAGAATGAGAGACCTGAGTGATTGACAGCAGAAGAAGCACAAAAAAAAAAATAAAAACAGGATACTTCGTGATATTACATAGTTGTATAGTTGAAGTTATATAAATCCTAAGATTAATATAATTATGTTTGAAGATAAGATTATTAAATGTAATAAATATTTTGAGTAACAGAATTGTATATTAAAGCAACAATGTTTACATGAAGAAATTATAATAAAAAATGTAATGACAGTTTTAGTTATAATAATCTCTGGGGTAGAAATATAATGTTGACAACACGTATATGAGTGACCATTGACTGAAGGTTGTATAAGTAGATTGTATCACGTGTGACCGCTGATTGAAGGTTGTATAAGTAGATTGTATCACGTGTGACCGCTGATTGAAGGTTGTATAAGTAGCTTGTATCACGTGTGACCGCTGATTGAAGGTTGTATAAGTAGATTGTATCACGTGTGACCGCTGAATGAAGGTTGTATAAGTAGCTTGTATCACGTGTGACCGCTGAATGAAGGTTGTATAAGTAGCTTGTATCACGTGTGACCGCTGATTGAAGGTTGTATAAGTAGCTTGTATCACGTGTGACCGCTGATTGAAGGTTGTATAAGTAGATTGTATCACGTGTGACCGCTGATTGAAGGTTGTATAAGTAGCTTGTATCACGTGTGACCGCTGAATGAAGGTTGTATAAGTAGCTTGTATCACGTGTGACCGCTGATTGAAGGTTGTATAAGTAGCTTGTATCACGTGTGACCGCTGATTGAAGGTTGTATAAGTAGCTTGTATCACGTGTGACCGCTGAATGAAGGTTGTATAAGTAGCTTGTATCACGTGTGACCGCTGAATGAAGGTTGTATAAGTAGCTTGTATCACGTGTGACCGCTGAATGAAGGTTGTATAAGTAGATTGTATCACGTGTGACCGCTGATTGAAGGTTGTATAAGTAGCTTGTATCACGTGTGACCGCTGAATGAAGGTTGTATAAGTAGATTGTATCACGTGTGACCGCTGAATGAAGGTTGTATAAGTAGATTGTATCACGTGTGACCGCTGAATGAAGGTTGTATAAGGAGCTTGTATCACGTGTGACCGCTGATTGAAGATTGTATAAGTAGCTTGTATCACGTGTGACCGCTGAATGAAGGTTGTATAAGTAGCTTGTATCACGTGTGACCGCTGAATGAAGGTTGTATAAGTAGCTTGTATCACGTGTGACCGCTGAATGAAGGTTGTATAAGTAGCTTGTATCACGTGTGACCGCTGAATGAAAGTTGTATAAGTAGCTTGTATCACATGTGACCGCTGAATGAAGGTTGTATAAGTAGCTTGTATCACGTGTGGCCGCTGAATGAAGGTTGTATAAGTAGCTTGTATCACGTGTGACCGCTGAATGAAGGTTGTATAAGTAGCTTGTATCACGTGTGACCGCTGAATGAAGGTTGTATAAGTAGCTTGTATCACGTGTGACTGCTGAATGAAGGTTGTATAAGTAGCTTGTATCACGTGTGACCGCTGAATGAAGGTTGTATAAGTAGCTTGTATCACGTGTGGCCGCTGAATGAAGGTTGTATAAGTAGCTTGTATCACATGTGACCGCTGAATGAAGGTTGTATAAGTAGCTTGTATCACGTGTGACCGCTGAATGAAGGTTGTATAAGTAGCTTGTATCACGTGTGACTGCTGAATGAAGGTTGTATAAGTAGATTGTATCACGTGTGGCCGCTGAATGAAGGTTGTATAAGTAGCTTGTATCACGTGTGACTGCTGAATGAAGGTTGTATAAGTAGCTTGTATCACGTGTGACCGCTGAATGAAGGTTGTATAAGTAGCTTGTATCACTTGTGACCGCTGAATGAAGGTTGTATAAGTAGCTTGTATCACGTGTGACCGCTGAATGAAGGTTGTATAAGTAGCTTGTATCACGTGTGACCGCTGAATGAAGGTTGTATAAGTAGCTTGTATCACGTGTGGCCGCTGAATGAAGGTTGTATAAGTAGCTTGTATCACATGTGACCGCTGAATGAAGGTTGTATAAGTAGCTTGTATCACGTGTGACCGCTGAATGAAGGTTGTATAAGTAGCTTGTATCACGTGTGACTGCTGAATGAAGGTTGTATAAGTAGATTGTATCACGTGTGGCCGCTGAATGAAGGTTGTATGAGTAGCTTGTATCACGTGTGACTGCTGAATGAAGGTTGTATAAGTAGCTTGTATCACGTGTGACTCCTGAATGAAGGTTGCATATGTAGCTTGTATCACGTGTGACCGCTGTCTGAAGGTTGTATAAGTAGCTTGTATCACGTGTGACCACTGTCTGAAGGTTGTATATGTAGCTTGTATCACGTGTGACCACTGTCTGAAGGTTGTATAAGTAGCTTGTATCACGTGTGACCACTGTCTGAAGGTTGTATATGTAGCTTGTATCACGTGTGACCACTGTCTGAAGGTTGTATATGTAGCTTGTATCACGTGTGACCTCTGAATGAAGGTTGTATATGTAGCTTGTATCACGTGTGACCACTGTCTGAAGGTTGTATATGTAGCTTGTATCACGTGTGACCGCTGAATGAAGGTTGTATATGTAGCTTGTATCACGTGTGACCACTGACTGAAGGTTGTATATGTAGCTTGTATCACGTGTGACCGCTGAATGAAGGTTGTATATGTAGCTTGTATCACGTGTGACCACTGTCTGAAGGCTGTATATGTAGCTTGTATCACGTGTGACCACTGTCTGAAGGTTGTATAAGTAGCTTGTATCACGTGTGACCTCTGTCTGAAGGTTGTATAAGTAGCTTGTATCACGTGTGACCGCTGTCTGAAGGTTGTATATGTAGCTTGTATCACGTGTGACCACTGACTGAAGGTTGTATAAGTAGCTTGTATCACGTGACCGCTGAATGAAGGTTGAATAAGTAGTTTGTATCACGTGTGACCGCTGAATGAAGGTTGTATATGTAGCTTGTATCACGTGTGACCACTGTCTGAAGGTTGTATAAGTAGCTTGTATCACGTGTGACCGCTGAATGAAGGTTGTATATGTAGCTTGTATCACGTGTGGCCGCTGAATGAAGGTTGTATATGTAGCTTGTATCATGCGTGGCCGCTGAATGAACGTTGTATAAGTAGCTTGTATCACGTGTGACCGCTGAATGAAGGTTGTATAAGTAGCTTGTATCACGTGTGACCGCTGAATGAAGGTTGTATAAGTAGCTTGTATCACGTGTGACCGCTGAATGAAGGTTGTATAAGTAGCTTGTATCACGTGTGACCGCTGAATGAAGGTTGTATAAGTAGCTTGTATCACGTGTGGCCGCTGAATGAAGGTTGTATAAGTAGCTTGTATCACATGTGACCGCTGAATGAAGGTTGTATAAGTAGCTTGTATCATGCGTGGCCGCTGAATGAAGGTTGTATAAGTAGCTTGTATCACGTGTGACCGCTGAATGAAGGTTGTATAAGTAGCTTGTATCACGTGTGGCCGCTGAATGAAGGTTGTATAAGTAGCTTGTATCACGTGTGACCGCTGTCTGAAAGTTGAATAAGTAGCTTGTATCACGTGTGACCGCTGTCTGAAGGTTGTATAAGTAGCTTGTATCACGTGTGACCACTGTCTGAAGGTTGTATAAGTAGCTTGTATCACGTGTGACTCCTGAATGAAGGTTGCATATGTAGCTTGTATCACGTGTGACCGCTGTCTGAAGGTTGTATAAGTAGCTTGTATCACGTGTGACCACTGTCTGAAGGTTGTATAAGTAGCTTGTATCACGTGTGACTCCTGAATGAAGGTTGCATATGTAGCTTGTATCACCTGTGACCACTGTCTGAAGGTTGCATAAGTAGCTAGTATCACGTGTGACCGCTGTCTGAAGGTTGTATAAGTAGCTAGTATCACGTGTGACCACTGTCTGAAGGTTGTATATGTAGCTTGTATCACGTGTGACCACTGTCTGAAGGTTGTATAAGTAGCTAGTATCACGTGTGACCGCTGTCTGAAGGTTGTATAAGTAGCTTGTATCACGTGTGACCACTGTTTGAAGGTTGCATAAGTAGCTTGTATCACGTGTGACCACTGTCTGAAGGTTGTATATGTAGCTTGTATCACGTGTGACCACTGTCTGAAGGTTGTATATGTAGCTTGTATCACGTGTGACCACTGTCTGAAGGTTGTATAAGTAGCTTGTATCACGTGTGACCACTGTCTGAAGGTTGTATAAGTAGCTTGTATCACGTGTGACCTCTGTCTGAAGGTTGTATAAGTAGCTTGTATCACGTGTGACCACTGTCTGAAGGTTGTATATGTAGCTTGTATCACGTGTGACCACTGACTGAAGGTTGTATATGTAGCTTGTATCACGTGTGACCGCTGAATGAAGGTTGTATATGTAGCTTGTATCACGTGTGACCACTGTCTGAAGGTTGTATATGTAGCTTGTATCACGTGTGACCACTGTCTGAAGGTTGTATAAGTAGCTTGTATCACGTGTGACCACTGTCTGAAGGTTGTATATGTAGCTTGTATCACGTGTGACCACTGTCTGAAGGTTGTATAAGTAGCTTGTATCACGTGTGACCACTGTCTGAAGGTTGTATAAGTAGCTTGTATCACGTGTGACCTCTGTCTGAAGGTTGTATAAGTAGCTTGTATCACGTGTGACCACTGTCTGAAGGTTGTATATGTAGCTTTTATCACGTGTGACCACTGTCTGACGGTTGTATATGTAGCTTGTATCACGTGTGACCACTGTCTGACGGTTGTATATGTAGCTTGTATCACGTGTGACCACTGTCTGAAGGTTGTATAAGTAGCTTGTATCACGTGTGACCTCTGTCTGAAGGTTGTATAAGTAGCTTGTATCACGTGTGACCACTGTCTGAAGGTTGTATATGTAGCTTTTATCACGTGTGACCACTGTCTGACGGTTGTATATGTAGCTTGTATCACGTGTGACCACTGTCTGAAGGTTGTATATGTAGCTTGTATCACGTGTGACCACTGACTGAAGGTTGTATAAGTAGCTTGTATCACGTGACCGCTGAATGAAGGTTGAATAAGTAGTTTGTATCACGTGTGACCGCTGAATGAAGGTTGTATATGTAGCTTGTATCACGTGTGACCACTGACTGAAGGTTGTATAAGTAGCTTGTATTACGTGTGACCGCTGGCTGAAGGTTGAATAAGTAGTTTGTATCACGTGACCGCTGACTGAAGGTTACATAAGAAACATAAGAACATAAAGCAGGAACACTGCAGCAGGCCTGTTGGCCCATACCAGGCAAGTCCTTCACAAACCATCCGGCTACTAGAATCGTATTTGCCCAACCCAATTTTCAGTGCGTCCCAAGCAATAAACTTTGATAATTCTGCTCACTCACGCGTAAGTCCCACTCATATCAAATCGTGTGTGTGGGGAGGTACCCTGGCTGGTGTGTTCTTTTTTTAATTCTATAGTGTTTATCGTCTTCTTTACCAAAGGTCTGGCGCTAGGAGCTTTCTTTTGGCCCATTGTTGCTTATTTAGCAGTTCCAAACGCTAAAAAGAATGAAATACAAAATGTATCATATGAACGTGTGGGATCGTCCTCACTGGCTGATAAACAATGGCACACTGGCTGTCAGTGGTGTGTCGGCGTGACACATTCACACGGTGGGGACGAATCACTATTACCGAGTTCAGTGACGATCACCGAGCTAATATTTTGACGAAAAAAAAAAACGATGCTTATTCCGAATATTAGCGCTGTATAGCCCTTGTGGCTTAGCGCTTCTTTTTTATTATAATAATAATAATAATTCCGAATATTACGAAATCCGACGACTACGTAATGCGGGGGTCTATTGTATTTCTTTACATTCTCTTTTATTGTGTTTTTATGCAATATTTCTTATTTATAAATACATTTTTTTATTTTAAAACCCATAACAAAAAACTGGAGTGTTTTTTGGGGGGCTGGAATGGAATAATGACATTTCATTTAATCTCAATGATGAAAATTTATTTGATATACGAGCAAAGGGAACGAATTAAACTCGTAAGTCAAGGTACCATTGTATCTTGTGTCATGTGTGACCGCTGACTGAAGATTACATAAGTACCTTGTATCATGTGACTGCTGACTGAAGGTTACATAAGTACCTTGTATTACGTGACCGCTGACTGAAGATTACATAAGTACCTTGTATCATGTGACTGCTGACTGAAGGTTACATAAGTACCTTGTATCACGTGACCGCTGACTGAAGGTTACATAAGTACCTTGTATTACGTGACCGCTGACTGAAGATTACATAAGTACCTTGTATCATGTGACTGCTGACTGAAGGTTACATAAGTACCTTGTATTACGTGACCGCTGACTGAAGATTACATAAGTACCTTGTATCATGTGACTGCTGACTGAAGGTTACATAAGTACCTTGTATTACGTGACCGCTGACTGAAGGTTACATAAGTACCTTGTATCATGTGACTGCTGACTGAAGATTACATAAGTACCTTGTATCATGTGACTGCTGACTGAAGGTTACATAAGTACCTTGTATCATGTGACTGCTGACTGAAGGTTACATAAGTACCTTGTATCACGTGACCGCTGACTGAAGATTACATAAGTACCTTGTATCATGTGACTGCTGACTGAAGATTACATAAGTACCTTGTATCATGTGACTGCTGACTGAAGGTTACATAAGTACCTTGTATTACGTGACCGCTGACTGAAGATTACATAAGTACCTTGTATCATGTGACTGCTGACTGAAGGTTACATAAGTACCTTGTATCACGTGACCGCTGACTGAAGGTTACATAAGTACCTTGTATTACGTGACCGCTGACTGAAGATTACATAAGTACCTTGTATCATGTGACTGCTGACTGAAGGTTACATAAGTACCTTGTATTACGTGACCGCTGACTGAAGATTACATAAGTACCTTGTATCATGTGACTGCTGACTGAAGGTTACATAAGTACCTTGTATCATGTGACTGCTGACTGAAGATTACATAAGTACCTTGTATCATGTGACTGCTGACTGAAGGTTACATAAGTACCTTGTATCATGTGACTGCTGACTGAAGATTACATAAGTACCTTGTATCATGTGACTGCTGACTGAAGATTACATAAGTACCTTGTATCATGTGACTGCTGACTGAAGGTTACATAAGTACCTTGTATCATGTGACTGCTGACTGAAGGTTACATAAGTACCTTGTATTACGTGACCGCTGACTGAAGGTTACATAAGTACCTTGTATCATGTGACTGCTGACTGAAGATTACATAAGTACCTTGTATCATGTGACTGCTGACTGAAGATTACATAAGTACCTTGTATCATGTGACTGCTGACTGAAGGTTACATAAGTACCTTGTATCATGTGACTGCTGACTGAAGGTTACATAAGTACCTTGTATCATGTGACTGCTGACTGAAGGTTACATAAGTACCTTGTATCATGTGACTGCTGACTGAAGATTACATAAGTACCTTGTATCATGTGACTGCTGACTGAAGGTTACATAAGTACCTTGTATCATGTGACTGCTGACTGAAGGTTACATAAGTACCTTGTATCATGTGACTGCTGACTGAAGATTACATAAGTACCTTGTATCATGTGACTGCTGACTGAAGATTACATAAGTACCTTGTATCATGTGACTGCTGACTGAAGGTTACATAAGTACCTTGTATCACGTGACCGCTGACTGAAGGTTACATAAGTACCTTGTATTACGTGACCGCTGACTGAAGGTTACATAAGTACCTTGTATTACGTGACCGCTGACTGAAGGTTACGTAAGTACCTTGTATTACGTGACCGCTGACTGAAGGTTACATAAGTACCTTGTATTACGTGACCGCTGACTGAAGGTTACGTAAGTACCTTGTATTACGTGACCGCTGACTGAAGGTTACATAAGTACCTTGTATTACGTGACCGCTGACTGAAGGTTACATAAGTACCTTGTATTACGTGACCGCTGACTGAAGATTACATAAGTATTGAAGCAGTTGTTGGATAGAAAAACTTTTCTTATGAAGGTTTGATTCTTTCATGCATCTTGTCATCTTGTTTTGTTTCTATTTTGTACACATATTGTTATTTGACGTTGCTTAAGGCTCTGTTCCTTGTTTAAATGTATTTGTTTCTGTGTGGTGAGGATGACAAATGGTGGTGTCAGTCCTGGTGTGTTTGTCTCGCTGGCTACGGGAAGTTATCCTCGCCTTACCTCACCCCTCTGTGACTGTTTGTACATACTGTCTTTGTTATTGTTCTTGTTGGCTTGGGACCTGGTGTCCTCATTTCATACTCTGATCATTTGTATTTGTCTTTGTTCTTGCTGTTTGTGAGGTTTTCGTTTGTTGGAACTACTAAACTGAACAAATGTATCGACGAGGCTGACGTGTTGAGTTAGCTCACAGCCAAAAACACTTGGATTTGATCCCTGGCCAGACCGAGACCTGTCTGAAGGTTACCTGAAATTGATTCCGTGGGTTACCATCCGCGCGCCCGACTCCAGACCAGACTTCCAGGTTGATGGCCCGATCAACCATTCTGTTACCTGAAGACGTTTCCAGTGGTGTCACTGCCTCTGAGGGCCGGTCTCAGACCATGCCTCCTGTTTGATGGCCTGATTAACAGGGTTGTTGGTATTAGCCACACGGAGTCAAAATAGACAACCCCTGGGAAATCCTAGAGGGACTGAACCCAAACCTGCACACCGGAATCACTTCACGTGAAAACGGGCTTGGCAGACGGTGTAAAGTACCTCCAATAAAAGTAGGGATGCGACGAGTGTTAGAGATCTCCGACTATTCAGCTCCCTTCCTCTCTCCGTGCATAAGGGGAATTGTAAACAAACTTTTGGCTGTCTTAAAGAGGGAACTGGACAAGTTTCTCAAATCAATTCCTGACCAGCTGGGCTGTGGTCCATACATTGCCCTGCGTGGGGCCAGCAAAAACAACCTGGTTGATCAGGCCTTGATCCGCCGGGGGTGGGTTCCTGGTATTGGACCGCGCCAAGGCTGCATTGACCCTCTGAAGCATCATTCTGGTAACTAAGGCCCAACTGATCAAACGGACTTTAGGGACTGATCAGTTTCCCTCATGAAGACAGAAGTATGCTGGTAATTTTCCCTGTGTATGATGGGAGGCTGTTGAAAAGTCTTTACATCCTTGCTTTTCCCTGAGGGGGGGGGGGTAGTTTGCACCGTTTGCTATTCCTCCTGCTGTCGTGCGGAGCTTATATTTTCGGTGTGCAGAGTTGGGACCGATCCCTTCAAAAATCGAGGGAATATAAGTATTCCCAATAATTTAAGTGCTTGACTGAATTTATACGAGTAGTGAAAGTTCTCTATACATTCCTCAGTTTTGTGATTCTACCTCAAGTTCATGGCACCATCAGCTTCCCTGAGCTGGGGTACACTTGTTTATGGCACCATCAGCTCCTCTGAGCTGGGGTACACTTGTTTATGGCACCATCAGCTCCTCTGAGCTGGGGTACACTTGTTCATGGCACCATAAACTCCTATGAGCTGAGGTACACTTGTTCATGGCACCATAAACTCCTATGAGCTGGGGTACACTTGTTAACGGCACCATCAGCTCCTCTGAGCTGGGGTACACTTGTTCATGGCACCATCAGCTTCTCTGAACTGAGGTACACTTACGTACAAGGGTCTCCTTACAAAGCTGCCCAGAAGGGCGACCTCTTCTCACTGGACAAGGACCAATCATCACCCATCATGATGGACGCTTATCAGAGCCCTAACCATCACTGCTAGTAGCTACAATCCATCAGAGAATCTGACCATCATTGCTAGTAGCTACGCCCCATCACAGGACCGGACCATCATTGTCAGTAACTATGACTCATCACAGGACCGAACTGTCATTGTCAGTAACTACGACCCATCAGAGAATCTGACCCTCATTGCTAGTAGCTACGAACCATCACAGGGCAGGCGAGAGAGATATATCATAATCTACACTTGGAAAATCCTAGAAGGAATGGTCCCGAATCTGCACACAAAAGTCACTCCCTATGAAAGTAAAAGACCAGG
>NC_091308.1:518413-540913 GCF_038502225.1 Cherax quadricarinatus
GGCATCTGTTATCATACCTGTAAGCTTGGTTTCTGTGATTGCTATGATGTCTGGTGATGCCTCTTTGACTCTTTCGTGCCACTCCTCCCACTTGTTATTCCATCAGCGTTTGTGTACCATACCTTCAGTTTCCTTTCCAACACTGTGGTTTGGGGGGCCTGTGGGGGTGGGAGACCTGGTAGCATACTGTGGGATTCTATGGTTGGGGGTTGGGTGGAAGCTGTGGGTATGGATTGTATTGTGTGTTGGGATGGTGTGATAGGTTGTGGGGTTCTGAGGATAGTTGTGTGTGTGCTTGCTCTTGCTGCTCTGTTCTGCTCTGACTGACCTCTGCTGGTTCCATCCTTGTCTCCTTTCGTAGCTCCTCGTCAGCTGCTGTCTCTCTTTTTGTGTTCTGTCTCTGTCTAGGAACACCTTCTTGTACTCTTCCGAGCTTCTCAACCGTGGTTTTTCTTGGAGGATCCTGTTCCGCACTGTTTCTGTCCTGAGAATCAGTTTGATCGGTCGGTTTCTCCCCTTCAAGTACCCCCCTATTCTCTGAAAATTTACAATCTCGTCCATGTCTTCTCCCCCTATTTCCGTGATGATTTTCTCAATCTCCTTTCTTTCTTCCTGTCGTCTTTCAGTGTGTGTCCTTTCCTCTCTCTCCCGAAGCCCATGGATAAACACTGATTTTGCCCTTTCCTCCTCCCATTGCCTCTCCCTCTGTGACTCTGGTTCCTGTCTGTATGTGGTCATTTTCTCCCTTGATTTTTCCAGTGGCTCTTGGTAGCATGGTTGTGCCTCAGCATTCGACCTATCTCCCTCGCCATCTGCACCCATCTGCTCTTCCCTTCCACTCCCTGGCCCTTCTTTGCAGGCTGATAGGACCTTAGCATATTTCATATCTCCTTCCTTCCTGTTCAGCCTCTCAGCTTCGTATGGTGTGTCTTCTCTGGTCACTACCCCTGAGACTTGCTTCAGCCTGTTTACCTCAAATTCTAGGACCTTTACCCTGGCTACTGCAGTTTCGACTTGTGCCTCCCAATTCTTCGTCTCCTTCTCCAACCTCTTTTCCCATTTCACAGAGAGCTCTTTCTCCATTTTTTCAGAAAGCTCTCCTAATTTTCTCTCCCATTCTTGCTCTATCCTTTTCCACTGCTCCTCCATCCATTCCTCCCTACCAGTACCATTGTCATCTGATCCCTGATTCCTGCGAGTCCCAACCATTTTTTTTTTTTTTAGTAAAAGAGAAAGTGAAAAAGAAAAAGGGGGAGAGAGTGAGAGAGAGGGAGAAAGAGAGAGAAGGAGGGGAAAAGGGGGAGAAAGTGAGAGAGAGAGGGAAAAGGTACGAGAGAGGGGGGAGTGACAAGGTAAGAGAGGGAGAGAGAGAGAAGAGGAAGGGAGAGAGAGAGAGAGGGAGGGAGAGAGAGAGGGAGAGGGAGAGAGAGGACGAGAGAGGAAGAGAGAAAGAGTGAGAGGAAGAGAGGATGAGAGAACGGGGAGAGAGAGAGAGAGAGAGAGAGAGAGAGAGAGAGAGAGAGAGAGAGAGAGAGAGAGGAGAGGAGAGGAGAGGGAGAGAGGCGGGGGAGGGGGGGAAGGAAGGGTTAGAGGGTCACTTCACAGGAAGGTGTGAAATCCTGTATATGGGTGTGTGTGTGTGTGTGTGTGTGTGTGTGTGTGTGTGTGTGTGTGTGTGTGTGTGTGTGTGTTTGTGTGTGTGTGTGTTTGTGTGTGTGTGTGTTTGTGTGTGTGTGTGTTTGTGTGTGTGTGTTTGTGTTTGTGTGTGTGTGTGTGTGTGTGTGTGTGTGTTTGTGTGTGTGTGTGTTTGTGTGTGTGTGTGTGTTTTTGTGTGTGTGTGTTTGTGTGTGTGTGTTTGTGTGTGTGTGTTTGTGTGTGTGTGTTTGTGTGTGTGTGTTTGTGTGTGTGTTTGTACTCACCTATTTGTGGTTGCAGGGGTCGATTTATAGCTCCTTAGAGGTTAGTTACCATTTTGTCCTAGGCACATGTCGATTAGACACTAGGCCTGTTGTATATGAGTACGTGTGTTAGTTAGTTAGTTAGTTACCATTTTGTCCTAGGCACATGTCGATTAGACACTAGGCCTGTTGTATATGAGTACGTGTGTTAGTTAGTTAGTTAGTTACCATTTTGTCCTAGGCACATGTCGATTAGACACTAGGCCTGTTGTATATGAGTACGTGTGTTAGTTAGTTAGTTAGTTACCATTTTGTCCTAGGCACATGTCGATTAGACACTAGGCCTGTTGTATATGAGTACGTGTGTTAGTTAGTTAGTTAGTTACCATTTTGTCCTAGGCACATGTCGATTAGACACTAGGCCTTGTGTGTGTGTGTGTGTGTGTGTGTGTTTGTGTGTGTGTGTGTGTGTGTGTGTGTGTGTGTGTTTGTGTGTGTGTGTGTGTTTGTGTGTGTGTGTTTGTGTGTGTGTGTGTGTGTGTGTTTGTGTGTGTGTGTGTGTGTGTGTGTGTGCGAGTGCTTCTGATCGCCGCTTTCAGTGGGGCCTTTACTTTTTTTTTAAGGCATATAATGATGTATCTTCAGGTATCAATCCAGCAAGAGTGTTGTTGATGAATATTATCTACAAAAAAATAAGAATCCCTTTGCTCCGAGCACTGGTTTAACCATCTCTGTGATGTGCTGTGCTCTAATGGGTGTTTGTGTGAGACTTTTCATCCGAACTGCCTCTGCTATTATAACATTTAGTACATTCTTCAGTTTGGGGATGAGTTTAAAAGAGCTTCTAGACGGTATTCAATTTTTAATAATTGGTATTTAAATGCTGAAAAGTTATATTTGGTAGTTTATATAGAAGTACAACAACTAAATTTTGATTTAAAATTTGTGATATTGAATTCCTCAGAGTAAATGAGTGACTCTTTAACATACAGGTGAACCTCCCTTGCTTCTAGTCACATCTAAGTAGATTGTACCCATGTATCCATATTTTGTGTTTTAAATAGAATTTTATTTGGGTTTTTGTGAATGCTACAGACTCGGGGAGGAGTCCTCTACTAAACGGTATTTTGTTGCTGTTGCTTTGTTTAAGACTTTGTATGTATGCAAAAATATGCAGAACAAGCCACCTGGGGATGGAAATCTTTAACTCTAGATCTTTCGCACTGTCATGCGTCTTAAGGAGCTATGCAGTGTTGCAAGACTAGCAACAGATAGGAGGGATTCTGTCCGAGGCAAGCAGAAGCGTATCAGTGGTGGCCCATGTCACAGTGAATGTGGCTTGGTAGTGGTAGAGCATCTTATTGTTTCACATCTGCCATACTAGGAGGAGGCTGCAAACATTCTATTCTTATTCTGGTCACACAGGGTTTGACAAGGTTAAGGATCCCTAGCTTTATTGACAAACTATTTACAGGTTAAAGATTCCTAACTTTATTGGCAAGCTAAGAGCTGTTACCTACATCAGCTCATTTGAAAGCATTTTTATTGTTATGAAATATACAAGTAGGAAACAGGATGAAGTTGGAGCCATCTGTGGGCCAGCATTTTCATTTGATCAACTGACTTTATCTCGTTGACATCATTATGCTATACGAATGTGTTACATACTTGAGTCAACCTGGGTATATATGATCTCAGATGGAGTAATGTTCTGGAGAAGGGTACAGCCAGAGTGAAGTTGCTGCTTTCTGCCCGTCTTGTGGTATAGAAACTTGCTTCACGCTGTCCTCGAAGTGGATCCAAGTGTGGGACTTTTACAATATTGGCCTTGTACATAACAGTAAGGCCAGCCACATCCCTCCTGTGTTGAAGGCTCTGCTGAAATGACAGATCTATCCAGGATTGGTCCAGGCAAGAGATGAGACATCTTGCTCTGTTCTCTACTCTGTCAAGCAGTCGCAGATGAGAAGGGGGGCAGGCGAACCAAGAAAGTGGAGCATACTCAAGGTGTGAGCGTACTTGTGCCTCGTACAAAATCTTGCAACCCCTTGCTGTCAAGCAGATGCGAGATACGACGAAGTGCTGTAAGCTTCCTGGCTGCCTTGTTTGCAAGATTTACAACGTGGTTCTTTATGGTCAGTTTGGAGTCAAATTTCACCCCAATGGTATCAACTTCTTCCCCAGGTGCCAACACCTTCCCATTCATCCTTACTACTGCACCGGCATTACCTTCTTGGTGCCTAGAGATCATCATCATTTGTGTTTTCTCAGGTGCAAATGTTACTTGCCATCTATTTCCCCAAGCTGATATAGCTCTGAGCTGGTGATTGATGTAGCTTAGAGCAGCTGGCATTTCTTCTCTTGGATAAGTGAATGTACAGTGTACAGTCGTCTGCATATGCATGGGATTCTGGGATGAGATGAAGAGGTCATTGAAGTAGACATTCCGTAACAATGGTCCCAGAGCACTTCCTTGTGGAACACTTGCCCCGATAGGATGTCTTGCTGATTCTGTTCCATTGAGAACTACCCTTAGAGATCTACCATGAAGGTAATCACTGAGGAGACATAGCGTAAAGCCTGCAATTCCCAGAGCTTGCAGTTTTGCTAAGAGGCCCTGGTGCCACACTCGGTCGAAAGCACCAGCAATGTCCAATGTCTCTCTCTCTCTCTCTCTCTCTCTCTCTCTCTCTCTCTCTCTGCCGTTTCCCTCGTATACTTTTTCCCCTGCCCATACCTATATATCATCCCCTTTTCCTGGGAGTGCCTACTGGCCCTGCCAATCTCTTAACCTAACTCCCTCCCTCCCGCTTCCTCCCCTCCCAAATGACAGGCTGGTAGAGGGAGGCAAATGGTAATTTAAAGTTCATTCTAGTTTGATGTGATGATATAACTATTCACATACGTAATGTGTGTGTGTTTGTGTGTGTATGTTTGTGTGTGTATGTATGTGTGTAGTTAGGTGTTTGTTTATATGTTTCATTGTATGTTTGTGTGAGCAGTGTGTTTGTGTTTTCTTTTCTGTGTGAGTAGTGTTTTTGTGTGCATGTGTGTTCTTATGTAGGGTGATGTCTGTTAGTGGCTCTGAAGATTATCTTCCCCATGTTCGGTCACAGACCAGGCCTCCTAGCATGGAGAGGAAATATTACAGGACTAAGAACTATTAAGAAGCACATAGGAAATCAAAGGTATGTGTATACCAAAAATAAGTATGTTTGTAAGATTTATATTTCATCTTACGTGTTCATGAGACAGAAAAGATCAGCATTCCTGCCAGAGTGCAAAACATTTAACAGGTTTCCTGGTCAATCTCATTTGACCGGAGGCTAGTACCTCCCTGGATGGTTATTGTTCGCAACTATCCAGGGTAGTGTGTGTTTTTGTGTGACTAGTCAGTTTGTATGCTGCGTAAGGTGACTCAAGAAATCGTAATGACACGATTGCAAACAAACCATACCCCCGGCCGGGATTGAACCCGCGGTCATAGAGTAAGGTGTTTGTATTGTTAACAGTGTAATGTTTGTGTAGTATTATAGGCAGTGATAGTAGATTATAGTCACACTCCCTGTTAAACCTGGCTGCGTCCGCGCATGCGCAGGACGGGCGAATGGTAGCGAAGGAAATAGACTGTTATACGGAGGCGTTATACTGGTAATACTAGGAGTGTCCAGCCTGACCACGTCCGCCTGTCACTAGGTCAGTCAAGAGCAAGATCTCTAACTGCGCATGCACGGGACGCAGCGCAGCTTGACAGGGAGCGTGACTATAATCTACTGTCACTGCCTATGATACTACATAAGTATTATAATGTTAACAGTATTTTTGTTGTGTATGTTTGTAATGTATTTGCTTGACGTGTGAGTAGTGTTTGTGTAGTGTGCGTTTGTGAGTACTTTGTATTTTTTTGACATGTGAGTGGTGTTTGTGATTGTATAGTGTGTGCTTACCTGAAGGATGTCTCTATGGTTCAACGCCTGCGCCACCCGGTCCCAGACAAAGCCTCCCGGTGGTTCAAAGTCTGATCAACCAGGCTCTTATTACTGGCCACACGCCGGTCAACATACGAACCACAACCCGGCTGGTCAAGCACCGATTTCAGGAAATTGTCAAACTCTCTCTTGTGTCGACAGCCACTGGTTTGTAGTCAGGTTTGGGACCAGCCTCTTCGGAATTTTACAGGTGCAAATTATGATGTACCTTTCTCGTCTACGTTCCTAGGAATATATCTTAATGGTGATAAATTAGACACATGTGCAACTCTTGGGTATCTTTATTGAGGAAACGTTTCGCTACACAGTGGCTTCATCAGTCCATACGTAGGAGAAACTTGAAGAACAGGAGGAGAATGAGGTAATCAGTCCCTCAACCTTGAGTCGATGTGTTCAGTCCATCAATCTTGAGTAGAATACGGCATATGAGCGGAGAAGCAGCTTATAAACCGTATGGCAGGAGAGGTGCAGCAGTCATAGGTGGTGTCACATTTGTTCAATGTGGAAGTAGGTCGTGCCCAAGAATTAGGCAAGCGAAGAATTCCTAAGTATTAAGATCCCAAGAAGTTGCAGTGTCTGACAAGTTTGTAGATGAATGGTTCAGAGAACCGACATGTTGATAAATTATCAACATGTCGGTTCTCTGAACCATTCATCTACAAATCTTAATGGTGCTTGACTGAATGTATACTGGAGTTGACGGTTCTTTGTACGTTTTCCACTTCAGCAGTAATCTCGCCAGCTTTGAAAGGAAGTTGTTTGTATACATCAGTATTCTAGCCTGGAGAAAACAGCGACTTGCAGAGTATCATCATTGGCTCAGTATCTCTTATCTTGACAGTTATAAGTATCCAGTCTATCATTTTCCTAGCGGTAGCAGTAGCAACATTGTTGTGATCGTTAAATATGAGATCTGCTGACATTATTACTCTCAAGTCTCACACATGGAATTTTGTTCTATTGAATGATTTGAGTTTGTCCTGTGTTCTGTTTCAGTCTTTTTGTGAGTAGTGTGATTGTGCTAGTGTGATGTGTACCTGACATACCTGTGAACAGTTTCAAGAGTACTCCTACCTTTGCAGACCAGCCTGAGGCTAGGCTTCTTTGTTTCACTATCTGGTCAATCAGATTGTTGCTGCTAGCATCTGCAGGCTGCCATAACCACATCCTAGTTGACTAGGACTAGGGCAGTGACTACCTGTTCAAGCAGATAAAGCGGCACAGTTTTGGTCTTCATATTACAGAATGGACATAACTGGGAAAGGTAAAAGAGTTAATTTGAGGTCCTGATGTGGGCGAATATTGTTCAAAATGTTTTGTACAACACTGGGGCCAATCACTGTAGGTACAGGCGTGGGAATGCCACCAGGCTGGTCACGTTCCAGCACACCGAGAAAAAAATAAAAAAAAAGATGACAGCTGACCTAACGTTTAGAGGGCGCAATAAAGCACAAGAACAAGAACAAAATAGGATGGATTATAAAAATTAAAAGAGGTAATCTATGTCCATGATGGGAGTTTTCAACAGCGTGAGTTATCTCGTTTACCATACTCTTCTATCCTCACATCAATCAGTCTTTAAACCAAATGAGATATCCGAGCTAGTGAATATACACAGATCATTTACTGCTCTCATACACTTGGTAGACTTTCAGTCGTGTGAAACATCATAAAGCAGTGGGGATGTGCTCTGTAGAGCGAGGAAAACACTGGTATCTCATAACCTATACATGTAAAATAATCAGAGTCAAGATACCTTACCTGCACTCTATAAATAATAACTTTCTGGAATGTGAGACTGAGAATGAAGTGTAAAGTAAACGTAAAAACTAGAGTTGACATGAGGCCAGGTTGAGAACACTGTCAACACCTCACCTCTGTTACTCTTCATCCTGAGGTCCACCACTTCAACCTCAGGTTCAACTCTTCAACATGAGGTTCAATTCTTCAACTTGAGGTTCAACCTGAGGTTCAAATCTTCAACATGAGGTTCAACGCTCTTCAACCTGAGAAATATTGGAGTCGTAATGAAAAAGTCATTAGAAAGAAACTTCACAGAGTTTAACAAGTGTTCGATGAGCGAGCTGTGATTTGGAGAGTGAAGGTAACTATCGTAGGGCTCCATAGACTGTGATGTAGAGAGTGAAGGTAACTATCGTAGGGCTCCATAGACTGTGATGTAGAGAGTGAAGGTAACTATCGTAGGGCTCCATAGACTGTGATGTAGAGAGTGAAGGTAACTATCGTAGGGCTCCATAGACTGTGATGTAGAGAGTGAAGGTAACTATCGTAGGGCTCCATAGACTGTGATGTAGAGAGTGAAGGTAACTATCGTAGGGCTCCATAGACTGTGATGTAGAGAGTGAAGGTAACTATCGTAGGGCTCCATAGACTGTGATGTAGAGAGTGAAGGTAACTATCGTAGGGCTCCATAGACTGTGATGTAGAGAGTGAAGGTAACTATCGTAGGGCTCCATAGACTGTGATGTAGAGAGTGAAGGTAACTATCGTAGGACTCCATAGACTGTGATGTAGAGAGTGAAGGTAACTATCGTAGGACTCCATAGACTGTGATGTAGAGAGTGAAGGTAACTATCGTAGGGTTCGATAGACTGTGATGTGGAGAGTGAAGGTAACTATATGCATAGGGCTTTTTAGACTGTGATGTGATGTCAGCATAGTTGCTAATCCCTGTGTTGTATAGCATATCAGTATCATCCATGTGTTTTAGATAGGAGATCCCTAGGCCTGTGACTGTTTGTGTGACGTCACGGGATGCGCATGTGTACGTTCGTACCTCTGCCTCCGTCTCAGTCGGCGTTAGACATCCAGGCTAGGACAGGCAGAGGCTGGGCTCCATTTCCCATCATCACAGTCTGACAATATATCGTTACCATCCAACAAGTGTGTCTACCTTCAACCCTCGATATCTCCATTTAAGAACCCCTACGATAGTGAAGAGTAAAGGTAACTATCATAGGGCTTTTTAGACTGTGATATGAAGAGTAAAGGTAACTATTGTAGGGCTCCATAGACTGTGATGTGGAGAGTAAAGGTAACTATCGTAGGTTTTCATAGACTGTGATGTGGAGAATAAAGGTAATTATCGTAGGGTTCGATAGACTATGATGTGGAGAGTTAAGGTAACTATCATAGGGCTCGATAGACTGTGATGTGGAGAATGAAGATAACTATCGTAGGGTTCGTTAGACGGGAGATGGTAGCGAGGAAACCACCGATGAACTGTTATGGGAAGCGGCGATATATTTGTTATACAGGGGGAGCCAAGCCTGTCTTACGTCTGCCTATGTCGTGAGCCTATTCAGAGTAAGAGAGATGCCTGGCGGCGCATGCCCAGGGTAGAGCTAAGACTTGGGCAGAGAGCCTGCGTATGGTATTACATTATATATGTTACACTTGTATTGGACTGATGACATAACAATAGTCTGGTTGTTCAGGCGCTTATCGAGAAAATGTGAAAATAAATCGAATGACAGCAGTAAGTGTGAGTGATCTCAGGTGTTAGTGAGTGTGAGTGATCTCAGGTGTTAGTGAGTGTGAGTGATCTTAGGTGTTAGTGAGTGTGAGTGATCTTAGGTGTTAGTGAGTTTGAGGGATATCAGATGTTAGTGAGTGTGAGGGATATCAGATGTTAGTGAGTGTGAGTGATCTTAGGTGTTAGTGAGTGTGAGTGATCTCAGGTGTTAGTGAGTGTGAGTGATCTTAGGTGTTAGTGAGTGTGAGTGATCTTAGGTGTTAGTGAGTTTGAGGGATATCAGATGTTAGTGAGTGTGAGGGATATCAGATGTTAGTGAGTGTGAGGGATCTCAGGTGTTAGTGAGTGTGAGTGATCTTAGGTGTTAGTGAGTGTGAGTGATCTCAGGTGTTAGTGAGTGTGAGGGATATCAGATGTTAGTGAGTGTGAGGGATATCAGGTGTTAGTGAGTGCGAGTGATCTCAGATGTTAGTGAATGTGAGGGATCTCAGGTGTAAGTGAGTGTGAGTGATCTCAGGTGTTAGTGAGTGAGAGTGATTTCAGGTGTTAGTGAGTGTGAGTGATCTTAGGTGTTAGTGAGCGTAAGTGGTCTCAGGTGTTAGTGAGTGTGAGTGATCTTAGGTGTTAGTAAGTGTGAGTGATCTCATGTGTTAGTGTGAGTGATCTTAGGTGTTAGTGAGCGTGAGTGATCTCAGGTGTTAGTGAGTGTGAGTGATCTTAGGTGTTAGTGAGTGTGAGTGATTTCAGGTGTTAGTGTGAGTGATCTCACGTGTTAGTGAGTGTGAGTGATCTTAGGTGTTAGTGAGTGTGAGTGATCTCAGGTGTTAGTGAGTGTGAGGGATATCAGGTGTTAGTGAGTGTGAGGGATATCGGGTGTTAGTGAGTGTGAGGGATTTCAGGTGTTAATGAGTGTGTGATCTCAGGTGTTAGTATGAGTGATCTCAGTTGTTAGTGTGAGTGATCTCAGGTGTTAGTGAGTGTGAGTGATCTTAGGTGTTAGTGTGAGTGATCTCACGTGTTAGTGAGTGTGAGTGATCTTAGGTGCTAGTGAGTGTGAGTGATCTTAGGTGTTAGTGAGTGTAAGTGGTCTCAGGTGTTAGTGAGTGTGAGTGATCTCAGGTGTTAGTAAGTGTGAGTGATCTCATGTGTTAGTGTAAGTGATCTTAGGTGTTAGTGAGCGTGAGTGATCTCAGGTGTTAGTGTGAGTGATGTTAAGGGCTAGTGAGTGAGTGATCTCAGGTGTTAGTGGGTGTGAGTGATCTTAGGTGTTAGTGAGGGTGAGTGATCTCATGTGTTAGTAAGCGTGAGTGATTTTAGGTGATAGTGAATGTGAGTGATCTTAGGTGCTAGTGAGTGTGAGTGATCTAAGGTGTTAGTGAGTGTGAGTGATCTTAGGTGTTAGTGAGTGTGAGTGATCTTAGGTGCTAGTGAGTGTGAGTGATCTTAGGTGTTAGTGAGTGTGAGTGATCTCAGGTGTTAGTGTGAGTGATCTCAGGTGTTAGTTAGTGTGAGTGATCTCAAGTGTTAGTGTGAGTGATCTTAGGTGTTAGTGAGTGTGAATGATCTCAGGTATTAGTGAGTGTGAATGATCTCAGGTGTTAGTGTGAGTGATCTAAGGTGTTAGTGAGTGTGAGTGATCTTAGGTGTTAGTGAGTGTGAGTGATCTTAGGTGCTAGTGAGTGTGAGTGATCTTAGGTGTTAGTGAGTGTGAGTGACCTCAGGTGTTAATAAGTGTGAGTGATCTTAGGTGTTAGTGAGTGTGAGTGATCTTAGGTGTTAGTGTGAGTAATCTTAGGTGTTAGTGAGTGAGTGATCTCAGGTGTTAGTAAGTGTGAGTGATCTTAGGTGTTAGTGTGAGTGATCTCAGGTGTTAGTGAGTTTGAGTGATCTTAGGTGTTAATGAGTGCGAATGATCTCGGGTGTTAGTGAGTGTGAGTGATCTCAGGTGTTAGTGAGTGTGAGTGATCTCAGGTGTTAGTAAGTGTGAGTAATCTTAAGTGTTAGTGAGTGTGAGTGATCTTAGGTGTTAGTGAGTGTGAGGGATCTCAGATGTTAATGAGTGCGAGGGATCTCAGGTGTTAGTGAGTGTGGGGGATCTCAGGTATTAGTGAGTGTGGGGGATCTCAGGTGTTAGAGTGTGAGGGATCTCAGGTGTTAATGAGTGCGAGGGATCTCAGGTGTTAGTGAATGTGAGTGATCTCAAGTATTAGTGAGTGTGAGTGAGCTTAAGTATTGGTGTTAGTAGGCTCAAGTACTCACCTACTTGCAGTTGCAGGGGTCAAATCTCAGCTTCTAGTCCCGTCTCTCACCTAGCAGCTACTGGGTTCGCTTTCTTCTGGTTTTGTATGCTCTGTCATACCTTTTCTTAAAGCTGTGTATAGTTCCTACCTCTACCATTTTTCTTGTCCAGGTAGTTTTGCTGTCTGACCACTCTGTTGCTTAAGAAATATTTTCTAAGATCCCTGCGACTCATCTCTACTTTTTAGTTTGCAGCTGTGCGTCTAATAGGGCTTAAGAGGCCGCCAAAGGTATGTCTAATAGGGCTTGCGAGGCTACCAAAGGTACGTCTCATAGGGTTTCTGAGGCTGCGAAAGGTACGTCTAATAGGGCTTGCGAGGCCACAAAAGGTATGTCTAATAGGACTTGCCAGACTGCCGAAGGTACGTTTAATAGGGCTTGCTAGGCTGCCGAAGGTACGTTTAATAGGGCTTGCTAGGCTACCGAAGGTACGTTTAATAGGGCTTGCTAGGCTGCCGAAGGTACGTTTAATAGGGCTTGCTAGGCTGCCGAAGGTACGTTTAATAGGGCTTGCTAGGCTGCCGAAGGTACGTTTAATAGGGCTTGCTAGGCTACCGAAGGTACGTTTAATAGGGCTTGCTAGGCTGCCGAAGGTACGTTTAATAGGGCTTGCTAGGCTGCCGAAGGTACGTTTAATAGGGCTTGCTAGGCTACCGAAGGTACGTTTAATAGGGCTTGCTAGGCTGCCGAAGGTACGTTTAATAGGGCTTGCTAGGCTGCCGAAGGTACGTTTAATAGGGCTTGCTAGGCTACCGAAGGTACGTTTAATAGGGCTTGCTAGGCTGCCGAAGGTACGTTTAATAGGGCTTGCTAGGCTGCCGAAGGTACGTTTAATAGGGCTTGCTAGGCTGCCGAAGGTACGTTTAATAGGGCTTGCTAGGCTACCGAAGGTACGTTTAATAGGGCTTGCTAGGCTGCCGAAGGTACGTTTAATAGGGCTTGCTAGGCTGCCGAAGGTACGTTTAATAGGGCTTGCTAGGCTGCCGAAGGTACGTTTAATAGGGCTTGCTAGGCTGCCGAAGGTACGTTTAATAGGGCTTGCTAGGCTGCCGAAGGTACGTTTAATAGGGCTTGCTAGGCTGCCGAAGGTACGTTTAATAGGGCTTGCTAGGCTACCGAAGGTACGTTTAATAGGGCTTGCTAGGCTGCCGAAGGTACGTTTAATAGGGCTTGCTAGGCTGCCGAAGGTACGTTTAATAGGGCTTGCTAGGCTGCCGAAGGTACGTTTAATAGGGCTTGCTAGGCTACCGAAGGTACGTTTAATAGGGCTTGCTAGGCTGCCGAAGGTACGTTTAATAGGGCTTGCTAGGCTGCCGAAGGTACGTTTAATAGGGCTTGCTAGGCTGCCGAAGGTACGTTTAATAGGGCTTGCTAGGCTGCCGAAGGTACGTTTAATAGGGCTTGCTAGGCTGCCGAAGGTACGTTTAATAGGGCTTGCTAGGCTGCCTCTTGAACAGCTGTTCAAATCTACTCTATCTGAATAACAAAAAAAGGCACAATACCGTGACTGGAATGCTACACAAATAACCCGCACATAGAAGAGAGGAGCTTACGGCGACGTTTCGGTCCGACTTGGACCAAGTCTGACCGAAACGTCGTCGTAAGCTCCTCTCTTCTATGTGCGGGTTATTTGTGTACTACTCCATCTGTTTCTGCCAGTATTTTGTACGTCGTTATCCTGTCTCCCCCGTTCTTTCTGAAACTAGTCTTTTTTATTTATCAAACTTAACATTTTTGTAGTGTGTTTAATACTTGATCAATAGTGAGTTTCGTGGTGGACTGATGGTGATACATATTCCAAGATGAACCTGACATGTCGTATACAATGTCATGAATAACTGGGTTCAGATTTCTGATAGGTAGGGTATGTTAAGGTGCGCCTTAGGTGCCCGGTACTATACTCGCCCCAGTCCCTGTGATATTTGTAAACTTTATTTCCTGAGTCTGTACTTCATTTCTGGTCTTCAAGTATGAATGTAAGTGAGTGAGCTCAAGTGCTAGCTAGGTTAAGTGTGTGTGAGTGAAGTTAAATGTTAATGAGTGAGGCAGTGTTAGTAAGTGTGAGGTGAAGTAGCGAGTGTGAGGATACAACCTTGAAGTTACTATATTATCTTCAGCATCGTAGGATAGTCACTGTCTCTAAAACTGTTCTTTGCTAAGTGCGAAGACTGTGTGTGAGTTGAATATTGTAGAATTATATAATTTGTGTGTGAGTTGCATGTTGGAGAGTTAGTTTGCATTCATGCTTGAAGCACAGTTTTGTGGTGGTGGTGGGCAGGACTGAGTCTGTATTGGAGGTGAGTTATTGACCTTGACTCAAGCAGAATACTTCTGTGAACCGTTTCAAGAATCTTAAGTAAATGTTGGCTATATAAAGTCTCTCTGACATCCTCTCTACGTCACCAGGGTCTTCTCTCTCCCCCCTCTCTCTTTCTCTCTAACCCCTCCCCTCTC
Source organism: Cherax quadricarinatus (assembly GCF_038502225.1). Classification (NCBI taxonomy): domain Eukaryota; kingdom Metazoa; phylum Arthropoda; class Malacostraca; order Decapoda; family Parastacidae; genus Cherax; species Cherax quadricarinatus. The sequence continues at coordinate 532,549 of NC_091308.1, forward strand.
TCTTACCCACTACTTTCTCCTCCATTTCCCTGCTCTGCGTCACCTGGTCCTTCTCTGTCTCTCCAACTCCCTCGTGTCTCCCTCCTGTCTCTTTTCTTCCCTCCTTTGTCTCTCTTCTCTATTCCTATCTTTATTCTCTCTTCCTATGCATTTCTTCCTCTCTCTTTCTCTTCCCTTTCAGCCCCTCACACACAGCGTCAACTGAGGTCGTAGTGGGGAAAAATCATTGTGGCTTCAGAAGTACATCTAATAGGGCTTGCGAGGCCACTAAAGGTACGTCTAATAGGGCTTGCGAGGCCACTAAAGGTACGTCTAATAGGGCTTGCGAGGCCACTAAAGGTACGTCTAATAGGGCTTGCGAGGCCACTAAAGGTACGTCTAATAGGGCTTGCGAGCCACTAAAGGTACGACTAATAGGGCTTGCGAGGCCACTAAAGGTACGTCTAATAGGGCTTGCGAGGCCACTAAAGGTACGTCTAATAGGGCTTGCGATGCCACTAAAGGTACGTCTAATAGGGCTTGCTAGGCCACTAAAGGTACGTCTAATAGGGCTTGCGATGCCACGAAAGGTACGTCTAATAGGGCTTGCGAGGCCACTAAAGGTACGTCTCATAGGGTTTCTGAGGCTGCCAAAGGTACGTCTAATAGGGCTTGCGAGGCCACAAAAGGTATGTCTAATAGGACTTGCCAGACTGCCAAAGTTACGTTCAATAGGGCTTGCGAGACTACCTCACAATAAATCTAGTCCATAGGAATTTTAAGACGCGCTTAAGAAAATTTAGATTTTTTTTAGGTATTTAATTATAGTAAAAGGAGCAGTTATTACAGGTAGAAACTGAAGCCTCGACAAAATTGAGCAGTTCTTCAATAACTGGATGCAATAAAAAAGTTACAAGTGACCTCAAAAAAAAACTTAATTAAGGGGCACGGAAGTACCCATATCTTCTAATAAACATGTTCATTTTTCCACTATAATCTACTTTGTCTATAATTACTCAGACTTCTGCAACACAATTAACCTCAAAGATTTGTTAAGTTATACCATGAATTAAGGAAAGATCCTGGACTTCACCTTACGAAACAGACAAATTAAATGCGATAGTAATTATGGACAAGGTAGAATATAGTGGGAAAATGAACATGTTATTAGAAGACGGAGGAACTTACGTTCCTCTTAAGGAAGATTACAATACATTTTGGTGTTTAGAGGAGCCATGGAAATATAAACACAAATGCAGTATAATGTGATCCTTTATTGACAACGTTTCACCCACACAGTGGGCTTTCTCAAGTCACACACGGATCTGCCATCCCGGGAGGTACTGCAGTCTTGTGTGAATGCCTTTTAAATGCTTTGCATTTTTTCAGGACTACTTCTCATATACTTAGCTTTACTCTCATGTTTCCTTATAGTTCTTATACCTGTAATATATCCTTCCCAGATTATGAGGGCTGGTCTGAGACCGGGCCGCGGGTACGGTGATCCCCGGAATCATTAACAGATATTCCATAAGAGATTAACATCATGGCATTAGGGGAAAAGTGCTCTCGGGGATCGAGTCATGGCTCACTGACAGGAAGCAGAGAGTGTCCATAAATGGGGTTAAATCCGAGTGGGGATCTGTAACAAGTGGCGTTCCACAGGGATCAGTCTTGGGCCCGTTGTTGTTTATAATATATATCAATGATCTTGATGAGGGAATTACTAGTGATATGAGCAAATTCGCCGATGACACAAAGATAGGTAGGATAATTGATTCAAACGTAGATGTTATGGAACTTCAGTAGGATTTAAACAAACTCTATTCTTGGTCAGAAAAGTGGCAGATGCAGTTCAATGTAGATAAATGCAAGGTTCTGAAGCTTGGGAGTGCCCATAACCCTAGTACTTATAAGTTAAATGATGTAGAACTTAGCCATACAGATTGCGAAAAGGACTTGGGGGTTATGGTGAGCAGCAACCTTAAACCAAGACAGCAATGCCTAAGCGTACGTAATAAGGCAAATAGATTACTGGGATTTATATCAAGAAGTGTAAGCAACAGAAGTCCAGAGGTCATACTGCAGCTTTATACATCATTAGTAAGGCCTCACCTAGATTATGCAGCTCAGTTCTGGTCTCCATATTACAGAATGGACATAAATTCGTTAGAAAACATTCAGCGTAGGATGACTAAATTAATACATAGCATTAGAAATCTTCCTTATGAAGAAAGATTGAAGACTATTAAGTTACATTCACTTGTTAGACGAAGAATGAGGGGAGACCTGATCGAAGTGTATAAGTGGAAGATAGGTATTAATAAAGGGGATATTAATAAGGTCTTGAGGATGTCTCTCCAAGAGAGAACCCGCAGTAATGGATTTAAATTAGATAAGTTTAGATTTAGAAAGGACATAGGAAAGTATTGGTTTGGAAATAGGGTAGTTGATGAGTGGAACAGTCTACCTAGTTGGGTTGAACATTAAAATGGTATAAAATACCGACAGGTTGTTAGGTAAGACACATATGCAACAGTTACGTATCTTTATTTCGAAACGTTTCGCCTACACAGTAGGCTTCTTCAGTCGAGTACAGAAAAGTTGATAGAAGCAGAAGATACTTGAAGACGATGTAATCAGTCCATCACCCTTAAAGTTTTGAGGTGGTCAGTCCCTCAGTCTGGAGAAGAGCATTGTTCCATAGAATGAAACAATATGGAGATGAAGTGACAGGATGGAGCCTTATATAGCGCCAAGAGGTGAGACGTAGGTCACTAGAAGAGGTAAGAACTCAGATGTTGGGAGGTCAGGTCCCTCTCAAATCCAGCCGTTCTCACTAGTAGAGGTTGTCGAAGATGATTGTAGGTCTGTACCAAGATACCCTTGTGTTGCAGTGTCTGACAGATTGAACATTAAAATGGTATAAAATACCGACAGGTTGTTAGGTAAGACACATATGCAACAGTAAGGTATCTTTATTTCGAAACGTTTCGCTCCATCCTGTCACTTCATCTCCATATTGTTTCATTCTATGGAACAATGCTCTTCTCCAGACTGAGGGACTGACCACCTCAAAACTTTAAGGGTGATGGACTGATTACATCGTCTTCAAGTATCTTCTGCTTCTATCAACTTTTCTGTACTCGACTGAAGAAGCCTACTGTGTAGGCGAAACGTTTCGAAATAAAGATACCTAACTGTTGCATATGTGTCTTACCTTGGTTTGTATGTTTGTCAGGACCAGCGTCTTGACACCAGGCATTGTCATCTGGTGACCCACTCACTGGCTTCCACAGGAGGGTGCTGATGTGAAGCTGGAGGTACTGATGATGATAATGGCACTATGGCTGGGGCCCGCTGGTTCCATTCCTATGTCTAGGAATGGATAGTAGTTGAAAAAAGCATAAAATATATTACTGCAGTGCTCAGCTGCCCGGAAATGTTGATATGAGGGTTGAGTTATACAGGTGTGTTAGCGTGATGTTCCTTTTTACTGGGAGCGTTTAAAGTTCCTAGAACTGTACTCCTTAGAACGTAGGCGAGGAAGATACATCATAATCTACAACTGGAAGGCACTGGAGGTTTTGGTCCCCAACCTGCACACCGATGTCACTACACGAACACGTGCACACAAGAGGCTTGTCAGATGTTGCAGGATACCTCCAGTGAAAAGTAGAGGAGCAGTGAGTGCACTCTAATAGAATTCATTAAGTGTTTTGGGACCACACCTCCTAATAAACACCCTTCATGCATGTGCAAGAATGGTACATAATACCGACAAGATGAAATTAAGATACATGTGCAACATCTGGGTATCTTTATTGTAGACGTTTCGCCATCCAGTGGCTTTATCAATACAAATTCTAGGACATAACTTGAAGACAGTAGGACTATATACAGAAGATGAGGTAATCAGTCCCTCAACCTAGGAGTAGGTGCGAAGAGCACCATAGTCGTGGTGCTCTTCGCACCTACTCCTAGGCTGAGGGACTGATTACCTCATCTTCTGTATATAGTCCTACTGTCTTCAAGCTATGTCATAGAATCTGTATTGATAAAGCCACTGGATGGCGAAACGTCTACAATAAAGATACCCAGATGTTGCACATGTGTCTTAATTTCACCCTTCATGCATACGGGGCTTACCAACAAACCCTTAGCTTTGTAGATGAATGGTTCAGAGAACCGACATGTTGATAAATTAGACACATGTGCAACTCTTGGGTATCTTTATTGAGGAAACGTTTCGCCACACAGTGGTTTCATCAGTCCATACGAAGGAGAATCTTGAAGAACAGGAGGAGAATGAGGTAATCAGTCCCTCAACCTTGAGTCGATGTGGTCAGTCCATCAATCTTGAATAGAATACGGCATACGTGCTGAGAAGGAGCTTATAAACCGTTGGCAGGAGAGGTTCAGAAGTCATAGGTTGTGTAACATTTGTTCAATGTGGAAGTAGGTCGTGCCCAAGAATTAGGCAAGCGAAGAATTCCCAAGTATTAAGATCCCAAGAAGTTGCAGTGTCTGACAGGTTTGTAGATGAATGGTTCAGAGAACCGACATGTTGATAAATTAGACACATGTGCAACTCTTGGGTATCTTTATTGAGGAAACGTTTCGCCACACAGTGGCTTCATCAGTCCATACGAAGGAGAATCTTGAACAGGTTGAGGGACTGATTACCTCATTCTCCTCCTGTTCTTCAAGATTCTCCTTCGTATGGACTGATGAAGCCACTGTGTGGCGAAACGTTTCCTCAATAAAGATACCCAAGAGTTGCACATGTGTCTAATTTATCAAACCCTTAGCTGTCGTCTACGGAAAACTCGATCGATTCCTCAAAACAGTTCTTGATCAGGTGGGTTGTGGTGCATACGCTGGATTACGAGTAGCGTCATTAACAGCTTGATCGATCAGGCCAGCAACTAGAAGGTTTGGTCTGAGATCAGGCCGCGATGGCGGTGACTTCCGGAAGCGACTCCAGGTAAAGGATAGACGAGGGACAAGGCTAAATTGAAAGCCTCTCTGCTCTAAGGAAGTCAGCGCTGCATATTCTAAGGGCTCTTGAGAAACAAAAACGAGAATACCTGGAGGTTACCTGGAGGTTATTCCGGGGATCAACGCCCCCGCGGCCCGGTCCATGACCAGGCCTCCCGATGGATCAGGGCCTGATCAACTAGGCTGTTACTGCTGGCCGCACGCAGTCCAACGTACGAGCCACAGCCCGGCTGATCCGGCACTGACTTTAGGTATCTGTCCAGCTCTCTCTTGAAGGCAGCCAGGGATTTATTGGCAATTCCCCTAATGCTTGACGGGAGGCTGTTGAACAGTTTTGGGCCCCGGACACTTATGGTGTTTTCTCTTAGTGTACCAATGGCGCCCCTACTTTTTATTGGGGGCATTTTGCATCGCCTGCCCAGTCTTTTACTTTCGTAGATCTCTCTCTTAATTTTCTTACAGTGATGGTAATAATAATGAGCAAAATTATCTTTATTGGTGGGCTTATTGTATACCTCGTTAAAGAAACTTATTTTTCCTAATGATGAAGCGTCGAGGAATGGTGGGCAGCCCTCCTCTTCTGCCGATGTGAATGGAATGGACAACTCCACCAAGTTGAGGCCATTCTTGAGTTTCTTGACAAAACAATCCTTGGGAGATGACCAAAATATCACTCACGTGCAGGAGCTACGTGATAAATATTCATCGCTGAGTTCCTGAACGATGAACTCATCTACACGACCAATACCTTCAGGTCCCTAACACTTCTTATCACTATCATCATTGCCGACGGAAGGCCACTAGCATCCACCAAGCTCCTAAAGTTAAGAAGGACACCACAAGAAGACTAATCCTACCCTTTTATTTGAGTTTATCTCCACCACTGCCTAGCCCAGGTCATTCCACTTCTCAGCCACTCTAAGGCTAAAGAAATGCTTTCTTATATTTCAGTGGCTCGTCTGTATCTTCAGCTTCCACCTGTGTCCCCTTGATCATGGTCATCTTAATTTAAACAGTCTATCCTTATCTGCCCTATCTATCTTAGGATTTTGTATTTTGTAATCATGTTTCCTCTTGACCTTCTCTTCGGTAGGGTCGTCAGGCTTAGTCCCTTCAACCTCTCCTCATATTGCAACTCTCATTTCTGGTATTGGTCTGGTTGCAAACCTTTGGATTATTTCGGATTTGTCTAGTGCATTTTCTGTTTGGTGTTCCTGTCTATCATCCTCTGAGCATATTATGCTTCACTGTGTTGTTCCCTATCTCCTCGAGTGCACTAGTTTGCATCATTGATTCTGATTTGCCTGTGTTGCTCTGCATCTGTAATTTCCCCTCATCTGTATTTCTCTCTGCCTATGTGTTTCAATCACATCTGTATTACCTTGCATATGTGCCTCAGTCACATCTGTATTACCCTGTATTTCCAGACTTAAGAACATAACATAAGAAAGAAGGAACACTGCAACAGGCCTACTGACCCACGCGGAGCAGGTCCATGTCCCCCCCCCCCGGATTAGACCAATGACCCACCCAGATTGGTCATCCCCACTCAAGGATGGAGCACTGTACCAGACCCAGCAGCACAAGCTAGTCAGGTCCAACTCACCCACCCACACCCACTCATGTATTTATCTAACCTATTTTTAAAACTACACAACGTTTTAGCCTCAATAACTGTCTCGGGAGCTTGTTCCACTCATCCACAACTCTATTACCAAACCAGTACTTTCCTATATCCTTCCTGAATCTGAATTTTTCCAACTTGAAACCATTGCTGCGAGTCCTGTCTTGGCTGGAAATTTTCAGCACACTATTTACATCCCCTTTATTTATTCATGTTTTCCATTTATACACCTCGATCATATCTCCCATAATTCTACGCCTTTCGAGAGAGTGCAGATTCAGGGCCCTTAGTCTATCCTCATAGGGAAGTTCTGATACATGGGATCATCTTTGTCATCCTCCTTTGTACGCTCTCCAGAGCATTTATATCCATTCTGTAATACGGTGACCAGAACTGAGCAGCATAGTCTAAATGAGGCCTAACCAAGGATATATAGAGTTGAAGAACAACCTGAGGACTTCTATTATTTATACTTCTAGATATGAAGCCAAGAATTCTGTTAGCTTTATTGCGAACACTGATGCACTGTTGTCTTGGTTTTAGATTTCTGCTAACCAGAACTCCTAAATCCTTTTCGCAATCGGTAGTATTAAGATCTACATTATTTAGTTTATATGTGGCATGGCTATTTAACTGTCCAACATTTAGAACTTTGCATTTGTCAATATTAAACTGCATCTGCCACTTCTCCGACCATTGCGTCAGTCTATTCAAATCATCCTGGAGTGCTCTAATGTCCTCATTAGAATGAATTGGACGGCCTATTTTGGTGTCATCAACAAATTTGGTTATGTCGCTATTTATTCCCTCATCTATGTCGTTTATGTAAATTGTGAACAACGGGCCCAACACTGACCCCTGAGGAACACCGCTTGTGACGTGCCCCCATTCTGATTTCTCCCCATTTATGCAAACTCTCTGCTGTCTATTTGTCAGCCATGCCTCTACCTAGGAAAAAATTTCTCCTCCTATTCCGTGTGCCCTAAGTTTCCTCAATAGCCTCTGGTGTGGAACTCTATCGAAAGCCTTACTGAAGTCCATATACACAATATCATATTCATTACCATGATCTACCTCCTCAAACACCTTAGTGAAAAAAGTTAGTAAATTCGTAAGACAGGAACGCTCCTTTGTAAAACCGTGTTGAGAATCATTAATCAATCTGTGCCTGTCAAGCTGGCTACGAATTGCTTCGGCAATTATTGATTCCATAAATTTTCCCACTATGGAGGTAAGGCTTATTGGTCTATAGTTCGAAGCCAAGGACCTGTCACCTGCCTTGTAAATAGGTATTACATTTGCCATTTTCCATTTATCAGGCACTATGCCAGTTTGTAGTGATATGTTAAAAAGATTAGCGAAAGGTATGCTAAGTTCCTCTTTACATTCCTTTAACACCCTTGCAAACAGTTCATCAGGACCTGGGGATTTGTTAGGTTTTAGTTTCTCTATTTGTCTGAGGACCATGTCACTTGTGCTATTCTGCATCCGTGCTTCCCTCTCACTTGTCCTATTGTGCATATATGCTTCTCTTCAAGCTGTGTCATTTTGCCTGTGTGATTCACTCTCACCTGTCGCACCTGTGCTCTTCCATCAATTCCTCACTTACTTATATCATATATATGTCATGCCGAATAGATAAAACTGGTCAATTAGCAAGAACTCATTTAAAATTAAGTCCTTTCTAAAATTTTCTCTTACTCGTTTAAAGATATATATTTTTTTCATTTATGTTAATGTAAAAAATAATTTTGTACCAAA
>NC_091308.1:548413-585913 GCF_038502225.1 Cherax quadricarinatus
CAAACCTCACTCAAGGAAAAAGATCTTGGGGTGAGTATAACACCAGGCACATCTCCTGAAGCGCACATCAACCAAATAACTGCTGCAGCATATGGGCGCCTAGCAAACCTCAGAACAGCATTCCGACATCTTAATAAGGAATCATTCAGGACCCTGTACACCGTGTACGTTAGGCCCATAGTATGCGGCACCAGTTTGGAACCCACACCTAGCCAAGCACATGAAGAAACTAGAGAAAGTGCAAAGGTTTGCAACAAGACTAGTCCCAGAGCTAAGAGGTATGTCCTACGAGGAGAGGTTAAGGGAAATCAACCTGACGACACTGGAGGACAGGAGAGATAGGGGGGACATGATAACGACATATAAAATACTGAGAGGAATTGACAAGGTGGACAAAGACAGGATGTTCCCGAGATTGGACACAGTAACAAGGGGACACAGTTGGAAGCTGAAGACACAGATGAATCACAGGGATGTTAGGAAGTATTTCTTCAGCCACAGAGTAGTCAGTAAGTGGAATAGTTTGGGAAGCGATGTAGTGGAGGCAGGATCCATACATAGCTTTAAGCAGAGGTATGATAAAGCTCACGGCTCAGGGAGAGTGACCTAGTAGCGATCAGTGAAGAGGCGGGGCCAGGAGCTCGGAATCGACCCCCGCAACCTCAACTAGGTGGGTACACACACACACACACACACACACACACACACACACACACACACACACACACACACACACACACACACACACACACACACACACACACACACACACCACACACACACACCACACACACACACCACACACACACATCACACACACACCACACACACACACCACACACGCACACCACACACACACATCACACACACCACACACACACACCACACACACACACACACACACACACACACACACACACACACACACACACACACACACACACACACACACACACACACACACACACACACACACACACACACACACACACACACACACATACCACACACACACACCACACACACACACCACACACACACACACATACACCTCCCCCCCCACACACACACCAACACACACACCCCACACACACACACACCTCACACACACACACACACACACACACACACACACCACTCCCCCGACACACACACACCCCACACACACCCTACACACACCCCACACACACCCCACACACACCCCACACACACCCCACACACACCCCACACACACCCCACACAAACCCCACACAACCCCCCCCACACACACACTCACGCGCATGTGCAACAGGCCTAGTGTCTAATCGACATGTGCCTAGGACAAAATGGTAACTAACACACACACACACACACACACACACACACACACACACACACACGTATATACTACAGGCCTAGTGTCTAATCGACATGTGCCTAGGACGAAATGGTAATTAACACACATACAAGAGCTTAGTGCAAAAGCTGGAGGACCAGGCAGGGATAATTGGGAAGGCTCTGTAATGGATCAGGGAATACCTTTCAGGAAGACAACAGCGAGTCAAGGTACGTGACGAGGTGTCAGAGTGGGCGCCTGTGACAAACGAGGTTCCACAGGGGTCAGATGATATGAAGTTGATGATAAGAATTCACTCAGACAAGGACCAGGCAGAACTACAAAGGGATCTGGACAGGTTGCAGGCCTGGCTTCTGGAGTTCAACCCCACCAAGCGCAAAGTCATGAAGAAGACCGCAGACGGAGTACAGTCTAGGGGGCCAGAGACTACAAACCTCACTCAAGGAAAAAGATCTTAGGGTGAGTATGACACCAGACACATCTGAGGCGCACATCAACCAAATAACTGCTGCAGTATACGGGCGCCTAGCAAACCTAAGAGTAGCATTCCGACATCTCAATAAGAAATCGTTTAGGACCCTGTACACCGTGTACGTTACCCCTATATTGGAGTATGCAGCACTAGTTTGGAACCCACACCTAGCCAAGCTCGTAACGAAATTAGAGAAAGTGCAAAGGTTTGCAACAAGACTAGCTTCGGAGCTAAGGGGCATGTCCTAAGAAGAGAGGTTAAGGGAAATCCACCTGACAAGACTGGAGGACAGGAAAGATAGGGGGTATTTGATAACTACATATAAAAAACTGAGAGGAATCGGTAAGGTGGACAGAGACAGGATGTTCCAGAGATGGGACACAGCAACAAGGGGTCACAGTTGGAAGCTGAAGATTCAGATTAATCACAAGGATGTTAGGAAGTATTTCTTCAGTCACAGAGTTGTCAGGAAGTGGAACAGTCTGGGAAGTGATGTAGTGGAGGCAGGATCCATGCATAGTTTTAAGAAAAGGTATGATAAAGCTCATGGAGCAGGAAGAGAGACCTAGTAGCGGCAGTGAACAGGCGGGGCCAGGAGCTGTGACTCGATCCCTACAACCACAACTAGGTGAGCACACACACACACACACATACAGCACTCGACCATAGAGCCAGCTAAGTATCCTTGCGTTCAGACGTACCCCGAATGTTACTTTCAGATTATTGGGTATAATTATATTTTAAATTTCTTGCGTTTAAGATTTCATATATGATGGAGAGATTGGGAGGTTAATCCTGTATGTAGGAACTAAATGTGTAAGAAGCGATAAGAAAATGGTTATACTGTCTCTAAAACTGTAACGCATCCCCTCCCAGTAGATATGTGTCAACTGATAAAGTGAAAACTTTGTCGTACCTAGTTAGCTGTTAGATAGCAATCGTCGACGGAGGTACTTCCCTTCAGTAATATGAGATCGAAAAAAAGAAGAATGTTAAACGTTTTGCACTTTGACATGATTGCTGGTCTTTTCTTTTGCGTTTCCTGAACACGTAACATAACAGTTAAATATCTACTTACATTATCAATAGTCTTATCGTTAACTCCTTGTGTGTTACTTAATAGTTGTTATTCCTTTAACATTTCCTTTCGGTTTAGAAGGCCTACCTGGAAGGTGTTCCAGGGGTCAACGCCCCGCCGCCCAGTCCTTGACCAAGCCTCCGGTGGATCAGGGTTTGAACAACCAGGCTGTTACTGCTTGCTGCACGTAGTCCAGCGTACGAACCGCAGCCCAGCTGATCGGATACTGACTTTAGGCATCTGTCCAGCTCCCTCTTGAAGGCAGCCAGGGGTCTATTGGTAATTCCTCTTATGCTTGGTGGGAGGCTGTTGTACTATTTTTGGCCCCGGACACTTATTGTGTCTTATCATAGTGTACTAATGACGCCCCTACTTTTTAGTGGGGGTATGTTGCACTGTCTGCCCTGTCTTTTGCTTTCATAGGGAGTGATTTCTGTGTGCAGATTTGGGACCCGTCCCTCTAGGACCTACGACCTAGTGTGAGAGCGAGCCGTGAGCACGCTAGATTGTGTATAAGAGGTATACAGCACTCTACCATGGCGGATATGTTGTTTCATTTGGATTACATAAAAACTTTATGAAAACGACGATTACATTTCTACCTTGGTTGGGAGAAGGAAAGAAAAGGAAGGGAGAGAAGATGAGCGGAGGGGAGAGGAGGGGATGGAAGAGAAGGGAAAGGGGGTTAGGTTAGGTAAGGTTCGTTAGGAAACAGGACTAGAGTTTCTTGTCAGGGGTCTTAGTCAGATGATGACCCGCCGTTGGAGCTTTTGGTTATCTGACCGAGGCCTTCCGCTGGCTTACCGGCCCACCCCTTTAAAAATCAGTGGTCATAGTTATAAGGGAAAGGGAGAGGAGAAGGGCGAGTACTCCAGGGATGCCTCTACAAGTCATCCTTCAGTACATTTTCATCTTTCGTTTACGTTTGTGGGGCTCGAGACTCAGCTTCTAACTCTGCCTCTTAATTAAGGTACACCGGTCGGCATTACAGGTTTCTGGTCTCTTTGGCCTTAGCATACCTACCTGTGATATGTTTTTACTCCATTTCCCGGGTCATCGTCCAGGCAGCCAGGTCTGAAACCAGATCTTCTGGTTGTAAAGTCCGATCAATTAGGTTATTGATGCTACCAGCACACAGTCCATTGTGGGCACCACAGCTCGGCTGATCAGAAACTTATCTTGAACACATCCATCAGATATGAAAAAAATACTGGCAATTGTAAAAGAGAAAAGTGGATAGCTACCTATGCCAAATGCTAGATCATCCAGGCTCTGAGGGATATGTGGCCAACTGCAAGAGTCTGGTTGAACGGAAAATCAACAGAAAAGCCTGGCCCTAGGCTGTGCCGCGAGGGCAAAAAACTCTGGAACTGGTCACAGGTGTATTATAGCTATACAATTTCCTCATCCAATTCTTTCCACTTTCCCATCATTTTGAAAATAAAGAAACACTTCCTAACGTCTCTATGGCTCACCTTCATCCTTAGCTTCTACTTGCATCACCTTGTCGCTGATCCTTGCAAATCAAACGATCTGTCTGTATTAGTTTCTTCTATATTTTGTACGTGTGACCTTGAGAATATTTAAGTACTTTATAATGTCCGTGTGGCTCATCTGAGAATTTAGTTTCTACTTATGCTTCTGTGTCACTTGTCTCCGTCTCTTGAAGTGTCATTTTCTATCTTGTCATGTCTTATTTCACCTTTCTTTCCTCCAGTGTCATGATTAACTTCTTTAGTCATTTCTTGTATTTATGAGACATATGTCTTTGCTAACTTTTGAACGTTTCCTAATGTCTGAGCATACTTGCCGAATATCACGTATTGGGAAACAACTAATTCCACACTGATGGAAACAGCAGGAAATAAGCCAGTTAGATAGTATATCAAAGAAAAATTGAATTGCGTCACCTAAAAAAAAACATATAAAGGAATTGACCTGGCATTTGTTTGGTTGCATTTTTTGGAAGGATACGAAACTTGGATTTTAGATGTGGATTACAGAACTCCAAAGATGGAAAGAGGCCCCTTCAAACTTCTTTAAGACGAAATAGTAAGGTCTTCTACTCATGAAAATGTAATTTTGATGGGAAATTTCAGTTGCAACTGGTTCGTAGAATGCGTTGTTAGGAAATTGAAAGAACCAAGTAGAGGGGATAAAGCTTGCTTGACCTGGTTCTGGAAAGCAAAAATGCTGATCACTGGAATCACTGAGGAGCTTGTAAAAAACGATCAAAGATACACTGATTTCAGTATTTCCAGGAAATGTGATATCGATAACGCAATAAAGGTTCCCATTTTTGGCCGAGCAGACTACATTGAATTAAAGGGACCACCAAGCTAGTGTTGACCGGTGTAACCTGACAAGGATTAATCGTCAAGGAGACCTGACAAATAATAATGAAGATGGTTGCTATCGCGTTTCACAAGCTACTCAGGCATCATGTATTCCTAACAGAGAAGTGACTTAAAAATTACCCTAAAAAAATTCAACATCTTTTGGATAGGGAATCGCACTGTGGCTGTAATAGTAGTGATTGACCTTTATAAAAAAAAATCTAGAGAATACACAAAACCAATCTAGAACTTTATTTAAGTAAACTCGATAGACTTAAAAACAATCCTCAGATTATTTTACATGTCAAGAAATTCAGTTGTTGCTGTGATATATATATATATATATATATATATATATATATATATATATATATATATATATATATATATATATATATATATATATATATATATATATATATATATATAATGTCGTGCCGAATAGGCAGAACTTGCCATCTTAGCTTAAATAGCAACGTTCATCTTGCCATATAGGACAAGTGAAAATTTGTGTATGCAATAATTTCGCCAAAATCATTCTGAACCTAACGAAAAAAATATATTTGATTGTGTTTGTTTAGTATTAAATTACTGTAAACAAATCTAAAATATATTTAGTTGGGTTAGGCTAAAATAAATTGTTCTTGTTATAATAAGGTTAGGTAAGTTTTCTAAGATTCTTTTGGAGCAAAATTAATTTTTTTACATTAACATTAATGAAAAAAATATATCTTTAAACATATAAGAGAAAATTTTAGAAAGGACTTAATTTTAAATGAGTTCTTGCTAATTGACCAGTTTTACATATTCGGCACGACATATATATATATATATATATATATATATATATATATATATATATATATATATATATATATACATATATAAGCTGACTGAATCCTTGGAATAAACTGAGAGGTGTTTGTAATATGATTACGTGTAGAGGCTGATGCAACGTGATAAACAGAGTGCAGTTATTGAAAGTCAGATGATAAAGTGTTATCACCAGAGGTGTTATCTTGGCCCCTTCTTATCTTGTTACACACCAGTAAACAGGCTGCTTCCTCGCCCCAAGGTTTTTTAGTTGATAAAAGATTTACTTTTTTTCTGAAAATAATAACAATTTAGAATAAAATATAATTATTATAATTATTATCTATTGTTATTATGTCGGTATTGTATTAATGGCTATTATAATGGCAAAAGGTATAAGTTTAAGTATTACTTGGGTGTTTTGTGAAGGCAGTATAAAAAGTGTGGTGTCAGGGCTGGTGATGGGTTGTGTCAGGGCTGGTGATAGATGGTGTCAGGGCTGGTGATGGGTTGTGTCAGGGCTGGTGATAGATGGTGTCAGGGCTGGTGATGGGTTGTGTCAAGACTTGTGATGAGTAGTGTCAGGGCTTGTGATGGGTAGTGTCAGGGCTGGTGTGAAGGCTGGTGTTAGTGTCTTGTTTACATTTGTAGGTCACACAGCTGAGCGGCAGCGCTGGCGGCCGTAGGAAGCTGCCTGGTGTCTCACCCTTCACGTGATCTTACATAGCTGCAAACTAACACAGCACCACCATACATAATACCCAATATATTGCATGTCTTAGTTAACGATTTGACGAGAAAAATTAGCAAGATTGTATATAATGTAATTCGTCAGATAATCAAACAAACTTGAATATACGAGACGAGGAAAAGAATGAGGCTGGTTGACATGATTGAGGTGGGTTGGGTGGGTCCTTTCTCCTGGTTACAAGATGATAAGCTCTCTTCATGCTCACGCTTTTGAACGTATTCATGAGAAGGCTATTAAATAATTGTTGAATGCATAATTAACTAGTCATTTGTAATAAACGAATGATTGGTCTACTAAATTACTCAAGTCTTTTTTTTTTTTTTGTCTCGGAAGTTTTACAAGAAGACATTAACTAGTCGTACCCTCAGATTACATGTTAAACATTATTATATTTATCCCAAGCAAACAATTCTCGCCCTGATTAATTAGCAAGATGAATTGCAGATGTTATTGTCACTACTTTAAAATAAAGTTGGTTAAAGCCACAGTGTGCAACTATGCTCTCCTATATATAGATGGGAACAAAGGCTACATATCTTTTCCAGCCATATTTTATCACTTGAAGAATTTCTTAAAAAAAAAAGTAATAAAATCTATTAACGTGAAGTGGGAGACTTCAGTAACATGATGAAGATACAGTCAATCATTACGTGGGTATCCAGTGGAAAGGATAGTGACGTAGGTATCCAGTGGGCATGGGTACTGAGAGCTATTGTCACCCCCCCCCCAGGGTCATTAACCTTGATGTTTTATACCCAACATTTTATATTTATATAAGAAACTTGAACGTCTGATAGTGCGTATATAAAGAAAAGATTCGAATAAAAGCTGCACATGTTTATAAAAGTTACACATGTTTATAAAAGTTACACATGTTTATAAAAGTTACACATGTTTATAAAAGTTACACATGTTTATAAGTTACACATGTTCATAAAAGTTGCACATGTTTATAAAAGTTACACATGTTTATAAAAGTTACACATGTTTATATAAGTTGCACATGTTTTTAACAAAAAACAGACTTCAGGGAAAATACATATTGTCAAGAAAGAACTTACCTATGTAATTAGAATCTAGGAAGTTAGGACTTCCTAACCTCCCAGATGTGCTGTGTACAATGATGTCTCGTGGCGTCACCTATGATCAACTTCCTAAATTTATACGGTCACTGACATCATTTGTAATAAACTTTCAACACATACGTACCTTCAATAGTGTCACATGACATCTGATGGACTTTCATACCTTGTAGTGAAGCCAGCATTGTGTAATGAACATGTTTTTAGAATTCGTGGAATTTGTTTCCACAACCATTGTTGGTGCATAAATTCTGAGTACTAACCAGATACCAGGAAGTAGTGAATGTTAACACTGTGTGCTGCTGATCTAGTGTTAACACTGTGTGCTGCTGATCAAGTGTTTACACTGTGTGCTGCTGATCTAGTGTTAACACTGTGTGTGCTGCTGATCTAGTGTTAACACTGTGTGTGCTGCTGATCTAGTGTTAACACTGTGTGTGCTGCTGATCTAATGTTAACATTGTGTGCTGCTGATCTAGTGTTAACATTGTGTGCTGCTGATCTAGTGTTAACATTGTGTGCTGCTGATCTAGTGTTAACACTGTGTGTGCTGCTGATCTAGTGTTAACACTGTGTGCTGCTGATCTAGTGTTAACACTGTGTATGCTTCTGATCTAGTGTTAACACTTATGTTGCTCTGGTGTTAACACTGCTGCTGTCCTGGTGTTAACACTGTGCTTCACCCTGCTGCATCCTGCCAGGGCAGGATGGTGCCTTCTACTCTGGACTGAGCCAGGGTGCTTGGCTGGTCACTTGACAACAAATACCTCCCAGCTGTCACACTGTGAACATGCAGATCAAGCAGCGTTCTCACGGATTGTTCGTCTTCACCCTCTTATTATCTATATATTTAAAACGAAGATCCCTCAAATGAGATGTGTGTGTGTACTCACCTATATGTAGTTGCCGGGGTCGGGTCTCAGCTCCTGGACCCTCCTCTTCGTTCATCGCTACTAGATTAACTCTTCTGGCTTCGAGAGCTTTATCGTACATCTTCCTAAAACTATGTATGGATTCTGCCTCTACCACTTCATTTGCTAGGTCGTTCTACTTCCTGACTATGTATGTGTGTGTATTTGCTTGTTTACCTTGAGTCTTTCTGTTAAATGTACCGGCATTAATATTTACATGGGAAAGCAGAAAGTTGAGGAGACTTGGACTACGGATGTTGAAGCGGTGTTCTCTAATTATATGTAATGATACTTTCGCTTATTATTGTTATTTTCAGCATTTCCTCTGATAGCTGCCATCCCGTCAGTGTCCAGATCTGGAACCTGACCCTCAAGTTTTTCAGAGACTTGAAGATTTTATGTTCCGTTTGGGTTTATAAAACATCATAGATGATTTACTAATTTATTGTGAGAAGTAAAAGATCCTCTGTACATTTTCTAGTTTTACTAATTTATTGTGAGAAGTAAAAGATCCTCTGTACATTTTCTAGTTCAAGTATAACGGGCGTCACTTATCGCATTTAAATTTCTCGTAAATATTCATCATTTTCTTGGCCTTGATTACATTCGTTTTAAATTCTCTGAACGTAATCTATTATCATCCTACTACTTTGAATTGCAAATGTTTATTCCTCTTGGTGAGAGATTGATTTGCTGAACGATAGATAATTTTAAATGAAGTCCAATAGACATGCAACCCCCCTATATAATTGCACTTATGATTTAAATACGATATAAATGAAGTACGCACAGATTGACGGTAAATCTCTATATAATTATACGTAAACCTTAACTACAATAGAGGTGAGGAAGCATCACAAGTGGTATCACTTGGGGTTGGTGGTTTACTTAGTGTTGGTTCACTTGGTGTTGGTGGTTCACTTGGTGTTGGTGGTTCACTTAGTGTTGGTGGTTCACTTAGTGTTGGTGGTTCACTTAGTGTTGGTGGTTCACTTAGTGTTGGTGGTTCACTTGGTGTTGGTGGTTCACTTAGTGTTGGTGGTTCACTTAGTGTTGGTGGTTCACTTAGTGTTGGTTCACTTGGTGTTGGTGGTTCACTTAGTGTTGGTTCACTTAGTGTTGGTGGTTCACTTAGTGTTGGTTCACTTGGTGTTGGTGGTTCACTTAGTGTTGGTTCACTTGGTGTTGGTGGTTCACTTAGTGTTGGTGGTTCACTTGGTGTTGGTGGTTCACTTAGTGTTGATGGTTCACTTGGTGTTGGTGGTTATCTTAGTGTTGGTTCACTTAGTGTTGGTGGTTCACTTGGTGTTGGTGGTTCACTTGGTGTTGGTGGTTATCTTAGTGTTGATGGTTCACTTGGGGTTGGTGGTTCACTTAGTGTTGGTGGTTCACTTAGTGTTGGTGGTTCACTTGGTGTTGGTGGTTCACTTAGTGTTGGTGGTTCACTTAGTGTTGGTGGTTCACTTAGTGTTGGTGGTTCACTTAGTGTTGGTGGTTCACTTAGTGTTGGTGGTTCACTTAGTGTTGGTGGTTCACTTAGTGTTGGTGGTTCACTTAGTGTTGGTGGTTCACTTGGTGTTGGTGGTTCACTTAGTGTTGGTGGTTCACTTAGTGTTGGTGGTTCACTTAGTGTTGGTGGTTCACTTAGTGTTGGTGGTTCACTTAGTGTTGGTGGTTCACTTAGTGTTGGTGGTTCACTTAGTGTTGGTGGTTCACTTAGTGTTGGTGGTTCACTTAGTGTTGGTGGTTCACTTAGTGTTGGTGGTTCACTTAGTGTTGGTGGTTCACTTAGTGTTGGTGGTTCACTTAGTGTTGGTGGTTCAGTGTTGGTGGTTCACTTAGTGTTGGTGGTTCACTTAGTGTTGGTGGTTCACTTAGTGTTGGTGGTTCACTTAGTGTTGGTGGTTCACTTAGTGTTGGTGGTTCACTTAGTGTTGGTGGTTCACTTAGTGTTGGTGGTTCACTTAGTGTTGGTGGTTCACTTAGTGTTGGTGGTTCACTGTGTTCACTTAGTGTTGGTGGTTCTCTTAGTGTTGGTGGTTCACTTAGTGTTGGTGGTTCTCTTAGTGTTGGTGGTTCACTTAGTGTTGGTGGTTCACTTAGTGTTGGTGGTTCACTTAGTGTTGGTGGTTCACTTAGTGTTGGTGGTTCACTTAGTGTTGGTGGTTCACTTAGTGTTGGTGGTTCACTTGGTGTTGGTGGTTCTCTTAGTGTTGGTGGTTCACTTAGTGTTGGTGGTTCTCTTAGTGTTGGTGGTTCACTTGGTGTTGGTGGTTATCTTAGTGTTGGTTCACTTAGTGTTGGTGGTTCTCTTAGTGTTGGTGGTTCACTTAGTGTTGATGGTTCACTTAGTGTTGGTGGTTCACTTAGTGTTGGTGGTTCACTTAGTGTTGGTGGTTCACTTAGTGTTGGTGGTTCACTTAGTGTTGGTGGTTCACTTAGTGTTGGTGGTTCACTTAGTGTTGGTGGTTCACTTAGTGTTGGTGGTTCACTTAGTGTTGGTGGTTCACTTAGTGTTGGTGGTTCACTTGGTGTTGGTGGTTATCTTAGTGTTGGTTCACTTAGTGTTGGTGGTTCACTTGGTGTTGATGGTTCACTTAGTGTTGGTGGTTCACTTAGTGTTGATGGTTCACTTAGTGTTGGTGGTTCACTTAGTGTTGATGGTTCACTTAGTGTTGGTGGTTCACTTAGTGTTGATGGTTCACTTAGTGTTGGTGGTTCACTTAGTGTTGGTGGTTCACTTAGTGTTGGTGGTTCACTTGGTGTTGGTGGTTCTCTTAGTGTTGGTTCACTTAGTGTTGGTGGTTCTCTTAGTGTTGGTTCTCTTAGTGTTGGTGGTTCTCTTAGTGTTGGTTCACTTAGTGTTGGTGGTTCACCTAGTGTCGGTGGTTCACTTAGTGTTGGTGGTTCACTTAGTGTTGGTGGTTCACTTAGTGTTGGTGGTTCACTTAGTGTTGGTGGTTCACTTGGTGTTGGTGGTTCTCTTAGTGTTGGTTCACTTAGTGTTGGTGGTTCACTTAGTGTTGGTGGTTCACTTAGTGTTGGTGGTTCACTTAGTGTTGGTGGTTCACTTAGTGTTGATGGTTCACTTGGTGTTGGTGGTTATCTTAGTGTTGGTTCACTTAGTGTTGGTGGTTCACTTAGTGTTGGTGGTTCACTTAGTGTTGATGGTTCACTTAGTGTTGGTGGTTATCTTAGTGTTGGTTCACTTAGTGTTGGTGGTTCTCTTAGTGTTGGTTCACTTAGTGTTGGTGGTTCTCTTAGTGTTGGTTCACTTAGTGTTGGTGGTTCACTTAGTGTTGGTGGTTCTCTTAGTGTTGGTGGTTCACCTAGTGTCGGTGGCTCACTTGGTGTTGGTGGTTCACCTAGTGTTGGTGGTTCACTTAGTGTTGGTGGTTCACTTAGTGTTGGTGGTTCACTTAGTGTTGGTGGTTCACTTAGTGTTGGTGGTTCACTTAGTGTTGGTGGTTCACTTAGTGTTGATGGTTCACTTAGTGTTGGTGGTTCTCTTAGTGTTGGTTCACTTAGTGTTGGTGGTTCTCTTAGTGTAGGTTCATTTAGTGTTGGTGGTTCACTTAGTGTTGGTGGTTCTCTTAGTGTTGGTGGTTCACCTAGTGTCGGTGGCTCACTTGGTGTTGGTGGTTCACCTAGTGTTGGTGGTTCACTTAGTGTTGGTGGTTCACTTAGTGTTGGTGGTTCACTTAGTGTTGATGGTTCACTTGGTGTTGGTGGTTATCTTAGTGTTGGTTCACTTAGTGTTGGTGGTTCTCTTAGTGTTGGTTCACTTAGTGTTGGTGGTTCTCTTAGTGTTGGTTCACTTAGTGTTGGTGGTTCACTTAGTGTTGGTGGTTCTCTTAGTGTTGGTGGTTCACTTAGTGTTGGTGGTTCACTTAGTGTTGGTGGTTCACTTAGTGTTGGTGGTTCACTTAGTGTTGATGGTTCACTTAGTGTTGGTGGTTCACTTAGTGTTGGTGGTTCACTTAGTGTTGATGGTTCACTTGGTGTTGGTGGTTATCTTAGTGTTGGTTCACTTAGTGTTGGTGGTTCTCTTAGTGTTGGTTCACTTAGTGTTGGTGGTTCACTTAGTGTTGGTGGTTCTCTTAGTGTTGGTGGTTCACCTAGTGTCGGTGGCTCACTTGGTGTTGGTGGTTCACCTAGTGTTGGTGGTTCACTTAGTGTTGGTGGTTCACCTAGTGTCGGTGGTTCACTTGGTGTTGGTGGTTCACCTAGTGTTGGTGGTTCACGTAGTGTTGGTGGTTCTCTTAGTGTTGGATCACTTAGTGTTGGTGGTTCTCTTAGTGTAGGTTCATTTAGTGTTGGTGGTTCACTTAGTGTTGGTGGTTCACTTGGTGTTGGTGGTTCACCTAGTGTTGGTGGTTCACTTAGTGTTGGTGGTTCACCTAGTGTTGGTGGTTCTCTTAGTGTTGGTGGTTCACCTAGTGTCGGTGGTTCACTTGGTGTTGGTGGTTCACCTAGTGTTGGTGGTTCACTTAGTGTTGGTGGTTCTCTTAGTGTTGGTGGTTCACTTAGTATTGGTGGTTCACTTAGAGTTGGTAGTTCACTTAGCGTTGGTGATTCACTTAGCGTTGGTGATTCACTTAGTGTTGGTGATTCACTTAGCGTTGGTGATTCACTTAGTATTGGCGATTCACTTAGCGTTGGTGATTCACTTAGTGTTGGTGATTCACTTAGCATTGGTGATTCACTTAGCGTTGGTGATTCACTTAGCGTTGGTGATTCACTTAGTGTTGGTGATTCACTTAGTGTTAGTGGTTCACTTATTGTTGGTGATTCACTTAGTGTTAGTGGTTCACTTAGTGTTGGTGGTTCACTTAATGTTGGTGCTTCTGCTCGTCTTTGGTTCTCGTTCTCGTCTTTGATACAGTATATTAGCACCACACACCTATGATACAGTGTATTAGCACTACACACCTATGATACAGTGTATTAGCACCACACACCTATGATACAGTATATTAGCACCACACACCTATGATACAGTGTATTAGCACCACACACCTATGATACAGTATATTAGCACCACACACCTATGATACAGTATATTAGCACCACACACCTATGATACAGTATATTAGCACCACACACCTATGATACAGTATATTAGCACCACACACCTATGATACAGTGTATTAGCACCACTTATGCAGCATATGGGAATCTTTATTCAGGAAACGTTTCGCCACACAGTGGCTTCATCAGTCCAATACAAAGAGGAAGGCGTAAGGAGAGGAGTATGAGGTAATCAGTCCCTCAGCCTGGAGTCGATGTGTTCAGTCCATCAAGATTGATGGACTGAACACATCGACTCAAGGCTGAGGGACTGATTACCTCATACTCCTCCTCTCCTTACGCCTTCCTCTTTGTATTGGACTGATGAAGCCACTGTGTGGCGAAACGTTTCCTGAATAAAGATTCCCATATGCTGCATAAGTGCCTCAATCTTCAACTTGTCGGTTTTTCAAACCATTCATCACACACATTAGCACCACACACTTATGATACAGTATATTAGCACCACACACTTATGATACAGTATATTAGCACCATGGACCTATGTTAAAGTTTTAGCAACCCACACCCATGATATTCTCTACAAAATTTATCAAAAGTTGATAACAGGTTGCGTGTGTGTTGCCGTTACAGCATCAATGTCGTTGTTTTCCCTCACCATCTTATCAATGTTTTGATATATTAGTGTGAGTACAGTGTTCACACTCACCAGTATATATATTGACACCTCACATGATTATGTACCATATAGTACCACAGTGTTGCTGGGTCATGTAACCTAGTGACTCCTTGTTGACCTTGTATCCTCATCGCACCTCACACTCTCGCTCTCTCACTCTCTCATCTGCTACTCTTCTCTTCTTTCGTTGTAATAAGGGAACTGCTTGCTGTTGAAGTTATTATTAAAGTGCACATCAGCAGCTCAGTTACGGGCTGGCCTGCCAGGCTGCTATATAATATGTGTACAATGTTATATTTTTCAGCAGTATATTAGTGCGTTATAGTGTGATGAGTGTTGCTACTAGACTGTGCTAGTGGTGTACTGCACCACAAGATGGTGACATAGACCACACATTCCACTCCTAAAACAACCCTTTAAAAACATTCCCAAATTTGCCAAATGGTAACTTAAATCAGGAAGTCATAGTTCAAACCGGACGAGGTGTCTTATATATTGTACAAAGCAACATGGAGTCGTGTGCCAAGGACTCGACCCCCTCAACCGCCAGCCCACAACATCCGTCGGTGGGTGGCGGGCCGCCGCCCCCGGGAGGGTTACAATACACAGGCGGGTATGGGTGGCGGAGCTCAGGTGAGCGGGGGCCTGGTCAGGGGCCCAGGATGGCTGGGGGCGCCTTCCTCTCCAGGAACCGCATAGCCGTCAGCCTAGTGAAGAACGTTGTTAATATGGGACCTCTCACCCGCCAGTCAGAACCCAAACCCAAGGAGATCGACCAAGATGAAGCCTTCGTTGAGGAGTCTGGCATTAAGTTGTTCGAGTCCCGTGCTAAACCCACTGATCGTGACGACAGTGTCGACGACGATGACGACGACGATGACGGCGGCGGGGACGACGACGATGGTGAAGAAGATCCCCTGTACGAACTCGATGTTTTGGACGACACCATCGTGGAAGAAGGTGAAGATGAAGAGGAAGATGATGGGAAGGTAGAAGTGAAGAACAAGGACGACACAAAGACTGTGAAGACGGAAGAGTGCGGTGAGATAAGAGAACCTCAGAAAGAAGAGCAACAACAACAAGTTGAAGTAGTGCCTCCCATAGTGCCCCAGGAGGGACTACCGAAGACAGAGGCCAGTAGCAGCAGCGTCAGCAGCAGCAGCGGCAGCAGCTCCACCAGCAGTGCTAATAGCAGCTTTACCAATATGACCAGCTCCAACAACCTTTTCAACAAGACCAACTGTAGCGTCAACAACATGGGCGTGAGCGCCAACAATAACATGGTGGGCGTAGGCGTGTGTGAGGGTGTTGGTCCAGTGAGCAAGAGAGACTCGTGCAGCAGCAGTAGCGGAAGCTCCAGAGACTCAGGCATTAGTGATGGCTGGGGAGAACCTCTCATAAGAGGCCGCCCGCACCGCCTGTCCTTGCCGCCCTCCGCACGCCCACGTCACCAGTTCACCATACGCAAGGTGGCCGAAGCAGAAGCCGCCCCAGCCCGCAGGAACAATGATTACATTGACAGTCGTCTAGCTGAACGCCGGAGCCCTGACCCCACTGCCGCCTCCCGCACCGCCCACACACCCATCTGGTTCAAGCGTCACACTACGGTAAGTCAATTGCACCGGCCACACGCCCATCAGGTTCAAGTCACACCACGGTAAGTCACTTACATCACCCACACGCCCATCTGGTTCAAGTCATACTATGGTAAGTCACTTGCATCGCCCGCACGCCCATCTAGTTCAAGTCATACTATGGTAAGTCACTTTCACTGCCCACACACCCATCTGGCTCAAGGGTACATTTGGTAAAGAATTTCCAGACGAGTTATGGTTATGTTTGCCTAGATTATTTATCGGAGTCATTCCAGGAAGTTGGAAATGGTTTCTACAAGTGTGGTCAGAGGGTACATGCACATGCCAAGTATTCCTAGAATTTTGACCTAGTTACCATACACCAGTGTCAGTTCCTAGTGTTTGTACCAGAGTTGACTGGTTGCTGGTGTGGGGGTTATTTGTGCATTGCTGGTGTCGGACTACTCACTTATATTGATACCTTAGTTAAGTGGACCAGGGGTCCCCACCTGACCTTCTCCAATTTCAATAACATTTTATGTGAAGGTTGGCATGTATATCAAACTAACTCTGGGAAAGTTTTAGTTCGTGATATGCATTAGTAGTAATGTTATGACCCTCAGAGTGGAGGCTGGTGAAAATTTCACGACCCACGACACACAATCAGTAATGTTCAGGTTATTGTTGTGGTAGATCTAGAAGAATAAAAGCTATGTAACTAGACATGCCTATGCAGCTTTTGGAGCTGATTTCAAAAATCACAGTCCTTAAACTTACATGCTTTTACTTTTTTTTTCACAGTGTGAAGCCAAAGTAGGCCAAAAAAATATGTTGCGTAAAATTGAATCTTGAATTCATCTGCCTGTATCTCTAAAGGAAAACATTATTTTAGTATGATATTATTGTAGCCGGCTACCGAAGTGGACATCGTCACATTCCTAAAATATCAGACTCCAAAAGTTTTAGTTCCTTTGCTAATGGTACCTAAAAATACCCTCACAGTCCTCACAGTGAATTTTATGCCATTTTTGGAAGACCAAGAGTAAAAAAATGCAGCACAGCCAATTTCTTATGAAAAAAAAGGCTTCATTAGAAAGATCAGATTCTAAACTACAAGATATTTATTTTCTGGATAGGTGTTTTTCCTTGAAGGGAGAAAACAGGTTTTAAAATAAGGTGATTTTTTTGGCTTGTACAACGTTATAATGAAATCCAGGCATTTTTCAGTTGTTGTTATAGAGCAACAACGGCTAGAACCTGGTGTTTAAGTGTCCTTATACAATTTTCGGTGGCGATTTCAGAAATTGTTATTTGAACTGATAGGGACCAATATTTATTTTGCAAATTAAACTTAAAGTTGCCGGAAAAGTGTCGTGACAACTTTTATTCTCCAAGATCTGCCACAGCAATAACCTGAACATTGCTGATTATGGGTCGTGGGTCAGTGAAATTTTCACCAGCCTCCACTCTGAGGGCCATAACATTACTACTACTACATATCATGAACTAAAACTCCCAAAGTTAATTTGATATACATGCCAACCTTCATGTAAAATTTGATCGAAATTGGAAATAGTCAGGTGGGGACGATTTTCGAAATTGGTTCACTTGACATGGAATGACCCTTCTTACAATTATTTTTGTGAATATCATACGACGCGAGAAAATCTTTACTTTTTTTTTCACTGGGTAAGTGAGTGTTTACTTAACCATTGATTCCCATCATTGGTAAGCCAGTGTTTACTTAATCACTGATTCCCATCATTGGTAAGCCAGTGTTTACTTAATCACTGATTCCCATCATTGGTAAGCCAGTGTTTACTTAATCACTGATTCCCATAATTGGTAAGCCAGTGTTTACTTAACCACTGATTCCCATCATTGGTAAGCCAGTGTTTACTTAATCACTGATTCCCATCATTGGTAAGCCAGTGTTTACTTAATCACTGATTCCCATCATTGGTAAGCCAGTGTTTACTTAACCACTGATTCCCATCATTGGTAAGCCAGTGTTTACTTAATCACTGATTCCCATCATTGGTAAGCTAGTGTTTACTTAATCACTGATTCCTATCATTAGCAAGCCAGTGTTTACTTAATCACTGATTCCCATCATTGGTAAACCAGTGTTTATTTAATCACTGATTCCCATCATTGGTAAGCCAGTGTTTACTTAATCACTGATTCCCATAATTGGTAAGCCAGTGCTTACTTAATCACTGATTCCCATCATTGGTAAGCCAGTGTTTACTTAACCACTGATTTCCATCATTGGTAAGCCAGTGTTTACTTAATCAGTGTTTACTTAATCATTGATTCCCATCATTGGTAAGCCAGTGTTTACTTAATCACTGATTCCCATCATTGGTAAGCCAGTGTTTACTTAACCACTGATTCCCATCATTGGTAAGCCAGTGTTTACTTAATCACTGATTCCCATCATTGGTAAGCCAGTGTTTACTTAACCACTGATTCCCATCATTGGTAAGCCAGTGTTTACTTAACCACTGATTCCCATCATTGGTAAGTCAGTGTTTACTTAATCACTGAATCCCATCATTGGTAAGCCAGTGTTTACTTAATCACTGATTCCCATCATTGGTAAGCCAGTGTTTACTTAACCACTGATTCCCATCATTGGCCAGTGTTTACTTAATCACTGATTCCCAGATTCCCAGGTGTTTACTTAATCACTGATTCCCATCATTGGTAAGCCAGTGTTTACTTAACCACTGATTCCCATCATTGGTAAGCCAGTGTTTACTTAATCACTGATTCCCATCATTGGTAAGCCAGTGTTTACTTGGTCACTGATTTCCATCATTGGTAAGCCAGTGTTTACTTAATCACTGATTCCCATCATTGGTAAGCCAGTGTTTACTTAATCACTGATTCCCATCATTGGTAAGCCAGTACTTAATGATTCATCATTGAAGCCAGTTTTACTTAATCACTGATTCCCATCATTGGTAAGCCAGTGTTTACTTGCTCACTGATTTCCATCATTGGTAAGCCAGTGTTTACTTAATCACTGATTCCCATCATTGGTAAGCCAGTGTTTACTTAATCACTGATTCCCATCATTGATAAGCCAGTGTTTACTTAATCACTGATTCCAGTAAGCCAGTGTTTACTTAATCACTGATTCTGGTAAGCCAGTGTTTAGTTACCCATCATTGGTAAGCCAGTGTTTACTTAACCACTGATTCCCATCATTGGTAAGCCAGTTTTACTTAATCCTGATCATCATTGGTAAGCCAGTGTTTAGTTAATCACTGATTCCCATCATTGGTAAGCCAGTGTTTACTTAACCACTGATTCCCATCATTGGTAAACCAGTGTTTACTTAATCACTGATTCCCATCATTGGTAAGCCAGTGTTTACTTAATCACTGATTCCCATCATTGATAAGCCAGTGTTTACTTAATCACTGCTTCCCATCATTGGTAAGCCAGTGTTTACTTAATCACTGATTCCCATCATTGGTAAGCCAGTGTTTACTTAATCACTGATTCCCATCATTGGTAAGCCAGTGTTTACTTAATCACTGATTCCCATCATTGGTAAGCCAGTGTTTACTTAACCACTGATTCCCATCATTGGTAAGCCAGTGTTTACTTAATCACTGATTCCCATCATTGGTAAGCCAGTGTTTACTTAACCACTGATTCCCATCATTGGTAAGCCAGTGTTTACTTAATCACTGATTCCCATCATTGGTAAGCCAGTGTTTACTTAATCACTGATTCCCATCATTGGTAAGCCAGTGTTTACTTAATCACTGATTCCCATCATTGGTAAGCCAGTGTTTACTTAATCACTGATTCCCATCATTGGTAAGCCAGTGTTTACTTAATCACTGATTCCCATCATTGGTAAGCCAGTGTTTACTTAATCACTGATTCCCATCATTGGTAAGCCAGTGTTTACTTAACCACTGATTCCCATCATTGGTAAGCCACTGTTTACTTAATCACTGATTCCCATCATTGGTAAGCCAGTGTTTACTTAATCACTGATTCCCATCATTGGTAAGCCAGTGTTTACTTAATCACTGATTCCCATCATTGGTAAGCCAGTGTTTACTTAATCACTGATTCTCATCATTGGTAAGCCAGTGTTTACTTAACCACTGATTCCCATCACTGGTAAGCCAGTGTTTACTTAATCACTGATTCCCATCATTGGTAAGCCAGTGTTTACTTAATCACTGATTCCCATCATTGGTAAGCCAGTGTTTACTTAATCACTGATTCTCATCATTGGTAAGCCAGTGTTTACTTAACCACTGATTCCCATCACTGGTAAGCCAGTGTTTACTTAATCACTGATTCCCATCATTGGTAAGCCAGTGTTTACTTAATCACTGATTCCCATCATTGGTAAGCCAGTGTTTACTTAACCACTGATTCCCATCATTGGTAAGCCAGTATTTACTTAATCACTGATTCCCATCATTAGTAAGCTGCCATCATCTCGGAATTACTATACCACAAATTAAATGTTCTCTCTTGCGTGTGACGTGTTAGAAAACGACTAAATGAAAGTCCTAACGGGGCTGACTATTGTATCAACATTGACGGTAGAAGCAACAGTGACAGTAGAAACAGCAGTGACAATAGTAGTAACTGTAGTAGCAGCAGTGACAGTAGTTATAACATTGACATTAGTAGCAGCAGTGACAGAGGTAGCAGTATAATACATTAGTAGCAGGGACAGAGCAGCTGTGACAGTGGTAGCAATACGATGTTGTATTTGTTGTAGCAGTGACAGTAGCAACAATGACAATAGTATAATATATTAATAGTAACAGTGACAGTAGTAACAGTACAATGTTGTATTAGCAGCAATGACAGTAGTAGCAGCAGTGACAGTAGTAGTAGTAGCAGTGACAGTAATACCAGTAGTGACAGTAGTAGTAGTAGCAGTGGCAGTAATATCAGTAGTGACAGTAGTAGTAGCAACAGTGACAGTTATAGCAGTAGTGGCAGTAGTAGTACAGCAATGACAGTAATAGCAGTAGTGATAGTAGTAGCAACAGTGACAGTTATATCAGTAGTGGCAGTAGTAGTACAGCAGTGACAGTAATAGCAGTAGTGACAGTAGTAGTAGCAGCAGTGACAGTAATAGGAGTAGTGACAGTAGTAATAGCAGCAGTGACAGTAATAGTAGTGACAGTAGTAGTAGCAGCAGTGACAGTAATAGCAGTAGTAACAGTAGTAGTAGTAGCAGCAGCAGTGACAGTAATAGTAGTGACAGTAGTAGTAGTAGCAGTGACAGTAATAGCAGTAGTAACTAGTAGTAGTAGTAGTAGCAACAGTGACAGCAGTGACAGAAGTAGTAGCAGCAGTGACAGCAGTAGCAGTAGTGACAGTAGTAGTAGCAGCAGTGACAGCAGTAGCAGTAGTGACAGTAATAGCAGTAGTAACTAGTAGTAGTAGTAGTAGTAGTAGTAGCAACAGTGACAGCAGTAGCAGTAGTGACAGAAGTAGTAGCAGCAGTGACAGTAATGTCAGTAATGACAGTAGTAGTAGCGGCAGTGACAGCAGTAGCAGTAGTGACAGTAGTAGTAGCAGCAGTGACAGTAATATCAGTAGTGACAGTAGTAGTAGCAGTGTCGTGTGGGGGTTCGGTAGGAGATTGATGGATAAGGTAAACTCACTTGTTGGATGGTAACACTATTGTCAGACTGTGGTAATGGGAGATGGAGCCCAGACTGCCGTGTCCTGCCTTCTATGATGCCTATGCGTCGTCTGAGGCCGAGGTAGCTCGTCTCACTCGCTCGCTGCATCCCATGACGTCATACAGTCACAGGCCTAAGGGATCTTCTATATAAACACATGGATGGTACTATAATGCTCATCTAATCTATGCATACAACACATGTAAAGGAGGATCAGCAACTATGCCGACAGCAGCAGTGACAGTAGTAGTAGCAGCAGTGACAGTAATATCAGTAGTGGCAGTAGTAGTAGCAGCAGTGACAGTAATATCAGTAGTTACAGTAGTAGTAGCAACAGTGACAGTAATAGTAGTGACAGTAGTAGTAGCAGCAGTGACAGTAATAGCAGTAGTGACAGTAGTAGTAGGAGCAGTGACAGTAATATCAGTAGTGAAAGTAGTAGTAGCAGCAGTAACAGTAATATCAGTAGTGACAGTAGTAGTAGCAGCAGTGACAGTAATATCAGTAGTGACAGTAGTAGTAGCAGCAGTGACAGTAATATCAGTAGTGACAGTAGTAGCAGCAGTAACAGTAGTAGCAGTAGTGACGGTAGTAGCGGCAGTGACAGTATTAGCGGCAGTGACAGCAGTAGCGGCAGTGACAATAGTAAGAGTACGGTGTTAACAGTTATCTTTCTCTTCTCTGTTCCAGAGAGAACAGTCCAAGTGCTCTGAAGCTTTCCCCAAAGTTTAGATGGTTTCATGGTGCTATGAGGGCAGCAGATGTACCACCTCCACATAGTTTTAAGCTCTGTTGTCTCTCTCCTGCCTTGAAAAGTACTTTGAGCACAGAACAGTATAAAGGTCGGGAGAGCACCATTGATTAGAAAAGTACCATCATTTCCGTTGCCTTACTGTTTTGAAATGTCTTTGCTCTTATTCTAGTTCCTATTTCTTACGTTTTATGATATGCCTACGTTCTGTTTCTTCTGCTGATTATAATAGTAATGAATGATAGCGCATCTGTTTCCAATTAGCAGACAGAGGGTCGAGTCTCCAGCATAATTTACGCCGAATGACTCTGAATATTATACATTTCCGTGGTGTCAGACTATTCAACATCTTACCAGAAGATATCAGAAACACTTCTGCTTTATCAGGCAAGCACCAAACAAGTTTGGCCCAGGGTCGGGCTCTGGGAGCAGAAAAGATCTCGAAACTCATCAAAGATATATCAGAGGTTTATATCTAAGCATTTAAAATCTATCGCAATTAACTATGTCATTTTCGTTTACTTATTAGAAGACTGTTAATATTTGCTTATAATTTTTCTGTTTACCGAGGTGACTTTCACAGTTATTTTGGTATCGTCTGCAAGAGCTGATAAGACACTGGTTGGTGTTGTACGTCCGCTATGAGGATGAGAAACATTGCTAGACCGTCCCCTAGGCTACTGAACTTTTTACTTTGTCGAGACTGGAATTAGTTTTACTTCCACTCTGTGATCGGTTTGCTAAAAATTTGAAAACACATTTCGTTACCTTTCCTCTTATACCTATTGGCCTCATTTTATGAGCTATTACTGTATATTTGGGGGGGAGTAGGAATTTATGAAAAAATGTTTCAACTCTTATGGTGTCGATAAGATCACTGAGCATCAATTCCTACTCTTCTTTCAAAGTTTCGGTCATGTCTTTTCGTCATTGGTGTATGAACCTCAGCAGAGGGCCAAAGTCAGAAAGTACTTCGAATATTTCCAAATTTTGTTTTTAGCATGAATTATTATTATTATTATAATCAAGGGGGAAGCGCTAAACCCGGAGGATTATACAGCGCCTTGTGGAAGGCATGTTAATTCGCTGGAGCTAATTTAAATCAAGAGCCCTTTTTCTTGAGGGGTTTTAGCATGAAGTCTTTAGTTTCTGTTGCCTATTTATAATTTTTCTGCGTATGTATATTTTTTCTTGTGACGTTTACCGCTTATTAAGCAGTTCAACAAGTCCCTTCCTTCCGTCAAGTTTTCTACTCTCTAACTCTGTGTGGGATCTCACTTGGTTCTTTGCAAGACATATTTATGCACTCTCTTTGATTTGTTCATTCATTTTTTTCTATGCACTGATTTGGGTTTAGAAGTTTAGGATAGTTTCTCCAAGGAATGTTTGATAGTTGTTTATGTTGACATGTCTGTTGTCAGACTGTTAAAGTGGAATTTACTGAACATAACCGGGAACAAACTTTTTTTTTCTTGGTTGAAAACCCAACGCTATTAAAATTAGACAGAATGAAGATTAATGCAGTCCATGCTTTTATATAAAAAAAACCGTGTGAACCAACTCCAAGAACGTGTAGAAAGCCACGTGTTGTAGGTATACAAACAATTATTCTCCTTGTTGCCACTCGGACGGCTTATCATTTGCCTCTCAGACGTCGTATCAGTGTTCTTTTGGCCGCTGCTTCACACAGATAACATAGTTCTTAATATTCCTTTTTATTAGGGTCATTTATATTAGGTCAGTACTTGTCAGTTATATTAGGTTAATACTGGTCAGTTATATTAGGTTAACACTGGTCAGTTATATTAATTTAATACTGGTCAGTTATATTAGGTTAATACTGGTCAGTTATAATAAGTTAATACTGGTCAGTTATATTAGGTTAATACTGGTCAGTTATATTAAATTAATACTGGTCAGTTATATTAGGTTAATACTGGTCAGTTATATTAAGTTAATACTGGTCAGTTACATTAGGTTAATACTGGTCAGTTATATTAAGTTAATACTGGTCAGTTATATTAAGTTAATACTGGTCAGTTATATTAAGTTAATACTGGTCAGTTATATTAGGTTAATACTGGTCAGTTACATTAGGTTAATATTGGTCAGTTATATTAAGTTAATACTGGTCAGTTATATTAAGTTAATACTGGTCAGTTATATTAAGTCAATACTGGTCAGTTATATTAAGTTAATACTGGTCAGTTATATTAAGTTAATACTGGTCAGTTATATTAGGTTAACACTGGTCAGTTATATTAGGTTAATACTGGTCAGTTATATTAAGTTAATACTGGTCAGTTATATTAGGTTAACACTGGTCAGTTATATTAAGTTAATACTGGTCAGTTATATTAGGTTAATACTGGTCAGTTATATTAGGTTAATACTGGTCAGTTATATTAAGTTAATACTGGTCAGTTATATTAAGTTAATACTGGTCAGTTACATTAGGTTAATACTGGTTAATGATGGTAACGCAATATTAACTATGGTAAGCGGGGAGTGTTATTGTGTAACAACAACCAGGATGGCACTATATTATGGCACACATACTACCAACAAAGGTGCAACACAAGGCGGGATACTGGCACTGTGTTGTGGCACACTACCAACAAAGGTGCAACACAAGTCAGTATACTGGCACTGTTATGCACTTCACTGAATTACAGATATTCATATTTTTATTATTGTATAATATGCATTACAACAATTTTTTTTATGTATAATGTCTTTATTTTTTCAACTTTGTTTACGAATTTGTATTAACACTTCATAAAATGTATTAGCATACGTTTGGAAGCTGTTTAACATTAGATCATCTCTTTCTGATTGTGAGTCAGTGAGTATTGTTGTGTCCTCACTACAACTGTTTGATTGTGAGTCAGTGAGTATTGTTGTGTCCTCACTACAACTGTTTGATTGTGAGTCAGTGAGTATTGTTGTGTCCTCACTACAACTGTTTGATTGTGAGTCAGTGAGTATTGTTGTGTCCTCACTACAACTGCTTGATTGTGAGTCAGTGAGTATTGTTGTGTCCTCACTACAACTGTTTGATTGTGAGTCAGTGAGTATTGTTGTGTCCTCACTACAACTGCTTGATTGTGAGTCAGTGAGTATTGTTGTGTCCTCACTACAACTGTTTGATGATGAGTCAATGAATCACTTGTGTCCTCACTACAACTACGTGATGGTGAGTTAGTCACTGTTATCATCATCTCACTATACAACATATGCACTTGACGTGCCACGTATCACAGACAATTTCATCAAGTATTTATGCTATTAGATATCCCTGAAGGGGTACCTTTAAGCTGTTGCCTGAGTTGTCCTTTCTTTTTCTTCCTTTAAACTCTTTTATAACTTAAGAATGTTTCATCCGATCGGCTTTAACTTTCCAACATTAGTACCGGATAAAGGGTTCATTCAACTATTGGCAGGTGCTCTATGATCAGTGTTATATAGCACATTCCAAATTTCCTGAAGCAACTAGGTCCAATAATTTAAAAACTCATTGTGAGTGGCTTCAAATATTCAACATTGGCGTATTCTACTAGGCATGACCGAGAGAATTATTGAAGCGTAAACCACCCTCTTCCCCCATCGTCCCTTAAATCATGTTGAATATATTTGAGGATGCCTTTTTCTTTGAACGTCTTCAGTCTTTAATGGCTGATGTAACTTTAGCATAGGATTATACCCAATAAGTTTACTCTGTGTAAGTGTAAATTTCACAACTGACTACACACTTAAAAGAAACTTGGAATACTTGGGTTTCCGAGCAAAAAACATGAGAATGCCTCGTCTGATTGGCTTTAAACTTTCACTCGGTTACTGTATGTTATGAGTGGGTGTGGTGTTACGTGATACTGGTAGGTACTGCCGTCCTGTTCAGTGAATAACACCGGGTAGTAGGCTGGTAGACATCAGTCATCCCAGGAGATACTACCCACCTAATACATACATGTGAAATATACATCAGTCTACCAGCCTGATACACGGTGTTATTCACTTGACAGGACGGTTGATAAATATCAGACATCTAGGGAGGAGGTGCTACCTACCTCTCATAGGAGTGTGAAATAAGAACATAAGAACGAAGGAACACTGCAGAAGGCCTACTGGCCCGTGCGAGGCAGGTCCAAGTCTCCTACCGGCTTAAGCCAATGCACCCAACCTAGTCAGGTCAGGTCACATTGACTTAAGGGAGGAACACGGCAACCGACCTGTTAGCACAAGCTATCAGGTTGTGCAAGAAAGGTATAAAATACCGACAATATGAAAGTTAAGACACATGTGCAACATCTGGATATCTTTATTGTAGTAGACGTTTCGCCATCCAGTGGCTTTATCAATACAGATTCTAGGACATAATAGGAAGACAGTAGAACTATATACAAAAGATGAGGTAATCAGTCCCTTGGCCTTGGAGTTAGTGTTCACAGCATCGTGGTGGAGGAGAGTCTGGAGACCTACTTCGACTAGTGGATGGTACCACTATGACCCCGCCTCCATCTGCTTCACGTCACCTCACTACAGTATATAAGCCACGTCTACGGCCCTATGCTGTACATTCTACAAGATTGATGGACTGAACACATCGACTCCAGGTTGAGGGACTGATTACCTCATTCTCCTCCTCTCCTTACGCCTTCCTCTTTGTATTGGACTGATGAAGCCACTGTGTGGCGAAACGTTTCCTGAATAAAGATTTCCATATGCTGCATAAGTGTCTCAATCTTCAACTCATAGGGAAGGTTTCTGATACATAGGATCATCTTTGTCATCCTCCTTTGTACATTTTCCAGAGAATTTATATCCATTCTGTAATACGGTGACCAAAACTGTGCAGCATAATCTAAATGAGGCCTAACCAAGGATGTATAGAGTTGAAGAACAACCTGAGGACTCCTATTATTTATGCTTCTTGATATGAAGCCAAGGATTCTATTAGCTTTATTGTGAACACTTATGCACTGTTGTCTTGGTTTCAGATTACTGCTAACCAGAACTCCTAAATCTTTTTCGCAATCCGTAATATTAAGATCTACATTATTTAGTTTATATGTGGCATGGTTATTGTCCTGTCCAACATTTAGAACTTTGCATTTGTCTATATTAAACTGCATCTGCCACTTCTCCGACCACTGCATCAGTCTATTCAAATCTTCCTGGAGTGCTCGAATGTCCTCGTCAGAATGAATTCGACGGCCTATTTTGGTGTCATCGGCAAACTTGCCGATGTCGCTCTTTATGCCCTCATCTATGTCGTTTATGTAGATTGTGAACAGCAGGGGGCCCAACACTGACCCCTGTGGAACACCGCTCGTGACGCTTCCCCACTCTGATTTCTCCCCATTTATGCAAACTCTCTGCTGCCTATTTGTCAACCATGCCTCTATCCAGGAAAAAATTTCTCCTCCTATTCCATGTGCTTTAATTTTCCTCAATAGTCTCTGATGTGGGACCCTGTCAAAAGCCTTACTGAAGTCCATATACACAATATCATATTCATTACCATGATCTACCTCCTCAAATACCTTAGTGAAAAAAGTTAATAAATTCGTAAGGCAGGAACGCCCCTTTGTAAAACCATGCTGAGATTCGTTGATTAATTTATGCTTTTCAAGGTGGCTACGAACTGCCTCGGCAATTATTGATTCCATAAATTTTCCCACTATGGAGGTTAGGCTTATTGGTCTATAGTTCGAAGCTAAGGACCTGTCACCTGTTTTGAAAATAGGTATCACATTTGCCATTTTCCACTTATCTGGCACCATGCCAGTTTGTAGTGATATGTTGAAAAGATTAGCCAAAGGTGTGCTAAGCTCCTCTTTACATTCCTTTAGAACCCTTGCATACAGTTCATCAGGGCCTGGGGATTTGTTAGGTTTTAATTTATCTATTTGC
Organism: Cherax quadricarinatus; assembly: GCF_038502225.1. Classification (NCBI taxonomy): domain Eukaryota; kingdom Metazoa; phylum Arthropoda; class Malacostraca; order Decapoda; family Parastacidae; genus Cherax; species Cherax quadricarinatus. The sequence continues at coordinate 576,825 of NC_091308.1, forward strand.
CTAAGGACCATGTCACTTGTGACCCTAATAGTGCACAGATTATTATCGTCCTGTTCTACATAATTTATCATTACTGGAATATCGCTGGTATCCTCCTGTGTAAAAACTGAGAGGAAGTATGTGTTAAAAATTCTACACATTTCCTTATCACTGTCAGTGAGCTGAGCCGAGGAACTTTTGAGTGGGCCTATCTTGTCCCTGATCTTACTTCTGTATACCTGAAAGAATCCTTTTGGGTTAGTCTTCGATTCTCTTGCAACTTTAACCTCATAATCTCTTTTTGCTTTTCTAATTCCCTTTTTTATTTCTCTCTTTAACTGAATATATCGATTTCTTAATTGCCCCTCTCCTCTTTTGATTTGTCTATATATGCCTCTCTTTTGACCAATCAGATATTTTAATCTATTGTTCATCCATTTAGGATAATTTTTGTTTGATCTGATTTCCCTATTTGGAACATAATTTGACTGAGCAGCTAGAACTATGCCCTGGAAAGCATCATATCGGCAACCATCACCACCTACTTGACCCTTAGTCAGGTCATTCCAGTTCAGCCCACCTAAGTAATTTTTCAGTCCTATGAAATCAGCCAAGCGAAAGTCAGGGACGGAGACTTGATTGCCATTATTAGGGGAATTCCATGATATATTAAAACTGAGTGATTTGTGATCACTCTCCCCAAGCTCATCATTAACCTCAAGATTATTAATTAGTGTTTCCCTACTGGCAAGAACCAAGTCAAAGAGGTTATTTCCCCTAGTTGGCTCTGTCACAAACTGTTTTAAAAAACAATCCTGGATCGTATCAAGAAAGTCACCCGACTCTAAATTTCCTGTCAAATTGCTCCAGTCAATCTGTCTATAGTTGAAATCTCCCATTAGCACAACATTTTCGTATGTAGATGCCTTACGAATTTCGTCCCATAGAAGTTTACTGCACTCCCTATCAAGATTTGGGGCCCTGTAAATCACACCCAAAATTAGTTTTTCTCGGCCCTCGAGAAGCTGTAACCAAACAGATTCAGTGGCTGACGCTTCTAATTTAATATCTTGTCTAACACAACAATTTAAATTGTCTCTGATATACATCGCTACTCCACCACCTTTCCTGTTGACCCTGTCAGTGTGGAATAATTTATAGCCTTGTATGTGACATTCAGAGGGCATCTCTCTATCTTTCAGATTGAGCCAGGTCTCTGTTATAGCAATAATATCTATGTTTCCTGCACTTGCAATTAATCTTAGCTCATCTATCTTATTTCTAACACTCCTGCTATTAGTATAGTAAACCTTAAGGGAGCTAGTCCCTTGCTGCCCTCTGCTGTCCCCCTTTGTTTGCTGACCTGTTCTATTGTCTTTATTTATAACTTCATGCTGAATGCCTTTTATACATTTACTGTTTCCAACCCTAGTGTTGCAACCTGCTTGTTTCCCACACACACCCATACCTCTATCCTCCATCAGTTTAAAATCATAGGCATTTCACCAATGGCCTTCTCAATCGAGTCTGCAAGTGCTACCACCCCTGCCCCAGAGAGATGTACCCCATCCCTTGCATACATATCATGTTTGCCATAAAAGTTGTTCCAGTTGTCAATGAATGGGATTGCAAGTTCCTTGCAGTATCTGTCTAGCCAGCAATTTACACCAATTGCCCTAGACAACCATTCATTTCCTACTCCCCTTCTAGGCAAGATGCTACATATGATTGGGATCCCTCCCTTAGACTTAATGAAATCTATAGCTGACCTGTACTTATCTAGCAGCTCTTCTCTCCTACCCTTCCCAATATCATTTCCACCAGCACTGAGACAGATAATGGGCTTGTTCCCATTACCTGACATGATATTATCCAGCCTGTTGACAATGTCCCCAACACCAGCTCCAGGGAAGCACACTCTATCTCTCATCTTCTTATTCCTATTACAAAAAGCACGGTCAATATATCTTACCTGAGAGTCACCAACCACAAGAATGCGCTTACCTTCATTAGCAGGGGCAGTAGTACCCTTACCTTCACTGGCCACTGAAGTACATTCATCCTGGAGAACAGAGAAGCGATTTCCTACCTTCAGATCTTCACTCTTAACTTTCCTTACTCTGATGCGCCTCCCATTACTGTGAACAACTCGCCACTTGTAGCAGGTGCTGGGCTGCACCTCACTGCTGGTAGCCGTTGCTACCTCCCCAACTACAGCCTCCTCACAGCGAGAGCCAGACTGCACCTCACTGCTAGAAGTCTCATTCCCCACAACTCCAGCCACCTCACACTCTCTCCCAGACCCATTGAGGTGGACCTTCAGCCTCCTAATCTCCTCCTGGAGAAGCAAGACCTCCTCCTTCAACTCTCCAACCTCAGTTTTTAAAACACTGCAGAAGCAAGCCATGCTTTGTAACCGTCCACGCTAATCCCCAAAGCAGCTCAGGGTCTGTGACCTCACGTGACGACTGACCACTGACGACTGACGACTGACCACTGACGACTGACGACTGACCACTGACGACTGACGACTGACCACTGACGACTGACCCAATAGAAACCTTTTTAGTGTTTTGCAAGGGTAGGATTGCTTCTCTTTATTACTCCCTCATGATCACGCAAGATAAGCAAATCTTACAGGCTTTTGCTTATATTTACTTTCCATGGTGTTTCCTGATAGTTTTTATTCTTGTAGGTTTGTGTTTTAATTTAGACACAATCTGAGACCAGGCCCCATGGGTGATGTTTGCCCGAATCATTAATATATTTAATCAGTGGTGGCTTGGTGTCAGTGTGCAACGACAAAGCTAGTGTACTGTGGTAGATTTCTCATCTACATATACTCATCTACATACGCTCATCTACACACGCGCTGACTAAAGGCTTTTGCGAATGTGTTGAGTAAAAAGCTACAAGAAATATTTAGCTTTCTCTACTGGACAGTATGGAGTTCCTGGGAATAATAATAGTCCTCGAAGTTCTTATTTTAGCTGATTGTGTCTGGGATGAGTTGAGCATGTGGCAAGTGGAGTGTTTGTTACTTTATTGGCTGTCTGCTTTTGATAGTGTAGATAAGGAACGTTTCTGTAGTGTGATGCATAAGGTTTGTTAGATTACAAAACAAGACTGACTGTGATAAATATATCCAGAGTAGTGCTCAGGTGCATGTACATGGTGCACTGGTGCTCGCTTGGCTGGCTAGTTGCGGCTTCTTTAATTTTGCATGCATTATTTTTGTGACGTATTGTACAGGATGTTAAATGGGCAGAACATAAACGCTCTGGTTGGTGTGTTGAACACGCTCTTCTAAGGCTTAACGATCCCTGACCTATAATAAAGGTCATTAGGCCAGGGGTACCTTTGGTATTGTGTTAATACACGAAAACATAAATTAAAAGAAAAGTACGGAAGGAATAAATTAGTGTGTTGCTTATATCAGGACAAAAGTTTAAATATAGTATAAACATAAATCAGTGAGTATACGACAATCGCGGCATATCAGAGCAGATAACTGATTATTATTTATATATTTGAGAAAAAAAAGTTTTGTATAAAACTAAATAGAATAAATTAGGTATGTGTGTTAGGTGTTGAAGCGGCAGCTTTGTTCACTCACAGGATGACTGGTGCTGCTCCAGTAAACTTGTTTGTTCTGGCAAAATGTGGAAGCACAGTAAGGCAAGAAGTGTGCATGGTTACACTGGGCAGTTAATGCTGCCCATTATTATTATTATTATTATTATTATTATTATTATTATTATTATAATCAAGGGGGGAGCGCTAAATCCGTAGGCTTAATTCGGGGAACCGGAGCACAGATCCAATTCCCTAAATCAAGAGCCCTTCACCATCGTCAAGGAACCTTCCCTGAGGGGAAATAATGCTGCCCAGGAAACTACAGATGCAAAATGCTGGGGCCATATATATATATATATATATATATATATATATATATATATATATATATATATATATATATATATATATATATATATATATATCGTGCCGAATAGGCAGAACTTGCGATCTTGGCTTAAATAACAACGCTCATCTTGCCATATAGGACAAGTGAAAATTTGTGTATGTAATAATTTCGCCAAAATCATTCTGAACCTAACGAAAAAAATATATTTCACTGTGTTTGTTTAGTATTAAATTATTGTAAACATCTCTAAAATATATTTAGTTGCGTTAGGCTAAAATAAATTGTTCTTGTTATAATAAGGTTAGGTAAGTTTTCTAAGATTCTTTTGGAGCAAAATTAAATTTTTTTACAATAACATTAATGAAAAAAAAATATCTTTAAACGTATAAGAGAAAATTTTAAAAAGGACTTAATTTTAAATGAGTTCTTGCTAATTGACCAGTTTTACTATATATATAATATATATATATATATATATATATATATATATGTGTGTGTGTGTGTGTGTGTGTGTGTGTGTGTGTGTGTGTGTGTGTGTGTGTGTGTGTGTGTGTGTGTGTGTGTTTGTCGTGCCGAATATATAAAACTGGTCAATTAGCAAGAACTCATTTAAAATTAAGTCCTTTCTAAAATTTTCTCATACGTTTAAAGATATATTTTTTTCAATAATGTTAATGTAAAAATTTATAATTTTTCATCAAAACAGTCTTAGAAAACTTACCTAACCTTATTATAAAAAGAACAATTTATTTTAGCCTAACGCAACTAAATATATTTTAGATTTGTTTACAAAAATTTAATACTAAACAAACACAGTGAAATATATTTTTTTCGTTAGGTTCAGAATGATTTTGGTGAAATTATTGCATACACAAATTTTCGCTTGTCTTATATGGCAAGATGAGCGTTGATATTTAAGCCAAGATGGCAAGTTCTGCCTATTCGGCACGACACACACACACACACACACAGGAGCTCGGACTCGACCCCCGCAACCTCAACTAGGTGAGCACACACACACACACACACACACACACACACACACACATATATATACGTATATATATGTGTGTGTGTATATATATATATATATATATATATATATATATATATATATATATATATATATATATATATATATATATATATATATATATATATATATATATTTCTTCTTTCTTCCAACAAACCGGCCGTATCCCACCGAGGTGGGGTGGCCCAAAAGGAAAAACGAAAGTTTCTCCTTTTACATTTAGTAATATATACAGGAGAAGGGGTTACTAGCCCCTTGCTCCCGGCATTTTAGTCGCCTCTTACAAGACGCATGACTTACGGAGGAAGAATTCTGTTCCACTTCCCCATGGAGGTAAGAGAAAATAAACAAGAACAAGAACTATAAAGAAAATAGAAGAAAACCCAGAGGCGTATGAATGTATATACATATATGCTTGTACATGTATGTGTAGTGTGACCTAAGTGTAAGTAGAAGTAGCAAGACGTACCTGAAACCTTGCATGTTCATGAGACAGAAAAAAGGACACCAGCAATCCTACCATCATGTAAAACAATTACAGACTTTCGTTTTACACTCACTTGGCAGGACGGTAGTACCTCCCTGGGCGGTTGCTGTCTACCAACCTACTACCTACAATATATATATATTTTTTTTTTTTTTTTTTTTTTTTTTCAACAAGTCGGCCGTCTCCCACCGAGGCAGGGTGACCCAAAAAAGAAAGAAAATCCCCAAAAAGAAAATACTTTCATCATCATTCAACACTTTCACCACACTCGCACATTATCACTGTTTTTGCAGAGGTGCTCAGAATACAACAGTCTAGAAGCATAAACATATAAAGATACACAACATATCCCTCCAAACTGCCAATATCCCAAACCCCTCCTTTAAAGTGCAGGCATTGTACTTCCCATTTCCAGGACTCAAGTCCGACTATATGAAAATAACCGGTTTCCCTGAATCCCTTCACTAAATATTACCCTGCTCACACTCCAACAGATCGTCAGGTCCCAAGTACCATTCGTCTCCATTCACTCCTATCTAACACGCTCACGCACGCTTGCTGGAAGTCCAAGCCCCTTACCCACAAAACCTCCTTTACCCCCTCTCTCCAACCCTTTCGAGGACGACCCCTACCCCGCCTTCCTTCCCCTATAGATTTATATGCTTTCCATGTCATTCTACTTTGATCCATTCTCTCTAAATGACCAAACCACCTCAACAACCCCTCTTCTGCCCTCTGACTAATACTTTTATTAACTCCACACCTTCTCCTAATTTCCACACTCCGAATTTTCTGCATAATATTTACACCACACATTGCCCTTAAACAGGACATCTCCGCTGCCTCCAACCGTCTCCTCGCTGCTGCATTTACCACCCAAGCTTCACACCCATATAAGAGTGTTGGTACTACTATACTTTCATACATTCCCTTCTTTGCCTCCATAGATAACGTTTTTTGACTCCACATATACCTCAACGCACCACTCACCTTTTTTCCCTCATCAATTCTATGATTAACCTCATCCTTCATAAATCCATCCGCCGACACGTCAACTCCCAAGTATCTGAAAACATTCACTTCTTCCATACTCCTCCTCCCCAATTTGATATCCAATTTTTCTTTATCTAAATCATTTGACACCCTCATCACCTTACTCTTTTCTATGTTCACTTTCAACTTTCTACCTTTACACACATTCCCAAACTCATCCACTAACCTTTGCAATTTTTCTTTAGAATCTCCCATAAGCACAGTATCATCAGCAAAAAGTAACTGTGTCAATTCCCATTTTGAATTTGATTCCCCATAATTTAATCCCACCCCTCTCCCAAACACCCTAGCATTTACTTCCTTTACAACCCCATCTATAAATATATTAAACAACCATGGTGACATTACACATCCCTGTCTAAGACCTACTTTTACCGGGAAGTAGTCTCCCTCTCTTCTACACACCCTAACCTGAGCCTCACTATCCTCATAAAAACTCTTTACAGCATTTAATAACTTACCACCTATTCCATATACTTGCAACATCTGCCACATTGCTCCTCTATCCACTCTATCATATGCCTTTTCTAAATCCATAAATGCAATAAAAACTTCCCTATCTTTATCTAAATACTGTTCACATATATGCTTCAATGTAAACACCTGATCTACACATCCCCTACCCACTCTAAAACCTCCTTGCTCATCCGCAATCCTACATTCTGTCTTACCTCTAATTCTTTCAATTATAACCCTACCGTACACTTTTCCTGGTATACTCAGTAAGCTTATTCCTCTATAATTTTTACAGTCTCTTTTGTCCCCTTTCCCTTTATATAAAGGGACTATACATGCTCTCTGCCAATCCCTAGGTACCTTCCCCTCTTTCATACATTTATTAAACAAAAGTACCAACCACTCCAACACTATATCCCCCCCTGCTTTTAACATTTCTGTCATGATCCCATCAGTTCCAGCTGCTTTACCCCCTTTCATTTTACGTAATGCCTCACGTACCTCCCCCACACTTACATTCTGCTCTTCTTCACTCCTAAAAGATGGTATACCTCCCTGACCAGTGCATGAAATTACTGCCTCTGTTTCTTCCTTAACATTTAAAAGTTCCTCAAAATATTCTCGCCATCTACCCAATACCTCCATCTCCCCATCTACTAACTCCCCTACTCTGTTTTTAACTGACAAATCCATATTTTCCCTAGGCTTTCTTAACTTGTTTAACTCACTCCAAAATTTTTTCTTATTTTCATTAAAATTTCTTGACAGTGCCTCTCCCACTCTATCATCTGCTCTCCTTTTGCACTCTCTCACCACTCTCTTTACCTTTCTTTTACTCTCCATATACTCTGCTCTTCTTATAACACTTCTGCTTTGTAAAAACCTCTCATAAGCTACCTTTTTCTCTTTTATCACACCCTTTACTTCATCATTCCACCAATCACTCCTCTTTCCTCCTGCCCCCACCCTCCTATAACCACAAACTTCTGCCCCACATTCTAATACTGCATTTTTAAAACTATTCCAACCCTCTTCAACCCCCCCACTACTCATCTTTGCACTAGCCCACCTTTCTGCCAATAGTCGCTTATATCTCACCCGAACTTCCTCCTCCCTTAGTTTATACACTTTCACTTCCCTCTTACTTGTTGTTGCCACCTTCCTCTTTTCCCATCTACCTCTTACTCTAACTGTAGCTACAACTAAATAATGATCCGATATATCAGTTGCCCCTCTATAAACATGTACATCCTGGAGCCTACCCATCAACCTTTTATCCACCAATACATAATCTAATAAACTACTTTCATTACGTGCTACATCATACCTTGTATATTTATTTATCCTCTTTTTCATAAAATATGTATTACTTATTACCAAATTTCTTTCTACACATAGCTCAATTAAAGGCTCCCCATTTACATTTACCCCTGGCACCCCAAATTTACCTACTACTCCCTCCATAACATTTTTACCCACTTTAGCATTAAAATCCCCAACCACCATTACTCTCACACTTGATTCAAAACTCCCCACGCATTCACTCAACATTTCCCAAAATCTCTCTCTCTCCTCTACACTTCTCTCTTCTCCAGGTGCATACACGCTTATTATAACCCACTTTTCACATCCAATCTTTATTTTACTCCACATAATCCTTGAATTAATACATTTATAGTCCCTCTTTTCCTGCCATAGCTTATCCTTCAACATTATTGCTACTCCTTCTTTAGCTCTAACTCTATTTGAAACCCCTGACCTAATCCCATTTATTCCTCTCCACTGAAACTCTCCCACCCCCTTCAGCTTTGTTTCACTTAAAGCCAGGACATCCAGCTTCTTCTCATTCATAACATCCACAATCATCTCTTTCTTATCATCTGCACAACATCCACGCACATTCAGACTTCCCACTTTGACAATTTTCTTCTTCTTATTCTTTTTAGTAATCTTTACAGGAAAAGGGGTTACTAGCCCATTGTTCCCGGCATTTTAGTTGACTTTTACAACACGCATGGCTTACGGAGGAAAGATTCTTATTCCACTTCCCCATGGATATAAAAGGAAAATTAATAAGACCAAGAACTATTAAGATAAAATCAAAGAAAACTCAGATGAGTGTGTATAAATAAATGTGTACATGTATGTGTAGTGTG
>NC_091308.1:590913-605913 GCF_038502225.1 Cherax quadricarinatus
CTTACACAAGGTAAGTACAGCTACACAACTTACACAAAGTACAGCTACACAACTTACACAAGGTAAGTACAGCTACACAACTTACACAAGGTAAGTACAGCTACACAACTTACACAAGGTAAGTACAGCTACACAACTTACACAAGGTAAGTACAGCTACACAACTTACACAAAGTACAGCTACACAACTTACACAAGGTAAGTACAGTTACACAACTTACACAAAGTACAGCTACACAACTTACACAAGGTAAGTACAGCTACACAACTTACACAAGGTAAGTACAGCTACACAACTTACACAAGTACAGCTACACAACTTACACAAGGTAAGTACAGCTACACAACTTACACAAGGTAAGTACAGCTACACAACTTACACAAGGTAAGTACAGCTAGACAACTTACACAAGGTAAGTACAGCTACACAACTTAGACAAGGTAAGTACAGCTACACAACTTACACAAGGTAAGTACAGCTAGACAACTTATACAAGGTAAGTATAGCTACATGTTATTATTATAATTATAATCAAAAGGAAGCGCTAAACCTACAAGGGTCATACAGCACATATAGCTACGTAAAGTGAGAAGTTATGCCAAATTTGGGTCGTTTTCTATGATCCAGTGTTACAGTATCAAAGAAACTTTGTTTTAGTGACGACTGCAACATATCTCAGGCGAATCATTATAATTAGTTATTTGTTATTTAATGAAGGGAAAAGAACTAAACCTATGAGGATTATATAGCGTTTGGTAAAGGGAGCTTTTCACCTGCATCACCGTTACCAAGATGCAAACGTATCGTTATCTAGGCTTCATAAAGTCATCTTTGTTTCTGCTAATTAAACATGCACTTTTGACGCTAACCTGATTGTAAGCTTTGGGAATAGAGTTGCTTTAAGAGTAATTCCTCTGTCTGTCTGTTTGTCTGTCTGTCTCTCTCTCTCTCTCTCTGTATTCCTGTCCGTGATTTTCATGCCCGTCTCTCATATACAGTGTGTTCAGCTCCTGTAGTTTACTGTTGTCTTTGCCGTTTGCAAACAAGGTTTTAAAAGGGTTTATTCCTTTTGGTAAATCACTACGGACGGTATGTGACCTGTGATTGTCCTTACCTGTACTCTTACCTGTACTCTATTGGTTATACGCGTTTATCTTGATGGCTCATGTTAGTTCGTGCTTGTATTCAGCTGATGGTTCATCTTAGTTCATGCTCGTATCAGATGGTTCACCTTGGTTCATGCTTGTATCTGATGGTTCACCTTGGTTCATGCTTGTATCTGATGGTTCACCTTGGTTCATGCTTGTATCTGATGGTTCATCTTAGTTCATGCTTGTATCTGATAGTTCATCTTGGTTCATGCTTGTATCTGATAGTTCATCTTAGTTCATGTTTGTATCTTATGGTTCACCTTGGTTCATGCTTGTATCTGATAGTTCATCTTAGTTCATGAAGATTGAGACACTTATGCAGCATATGGGAATCTTTATTCAGGAAACCTTTCGCCACACAGTGGCTTTATCAGTCCAGTACAAAGAGGAAGGCGTAAGGAGAGGAGGAGTATGAGGTAATCAGTCCCTCAGCCTGGAGTCGATGTGTTCAGTCCAAGATTGATGGACTGAACACATCGACTCCAGGCTGAGGGACTGATTACCTCATACTCCTCCTCTCCTTACGCCTTCCTCTTTGTATTGGACTGATGAAGCCACTGTGTGGCGAAACGTTTCCTGAATAAAGATTCCCATATGCTGCATAAGTGTCTCAATCTTCAACTTGTCGGTTTTTCAAACCATTCATCACATCTTAGTTCATGTTTGTATCTTATGGTTCACCTTGGTTCATGCTTGTATCTGATGGTTCACGTTGGTTCATGCTTGTATCTGATGGTTCATCTTAGTTCATGCTTGTATCTGATGGTTCATCTTGGTTCATGCTTGTATATGATGGTTCATCTTGGTTCATGTTTGTATCTGATGGTTCACCTTGGTTCATGCTTGTATCTGATGGTTCATCTTAGTTCATGCTTGTATCTTTTCTCTTACCAGGTGTTGCTTATCTTTACTGGCCTGTGTGTTTCTTACTAATTACTCTTCCTGTAATAATTAGTTTCTGGTTGAGGAGAGACAGTCTTGCACCCGGCCGCTGGAGCAATTATTCCCGGAACCATGAATTAACAGATATGGAATATGCGCCCGTATCAAGGGCGTTCGTGCGGTCTAGGAGGGTTCAGGTGTTAGTTACCATTTTGTCCTAGGCACATGTCGATAGGTGTGTTGTTTTCTATGTACATACTGAGAGTTTAGGTGTCCTGGTGACAACTGTACATCATCACAGCATCTGTGATGCTCGACAACATTCTATTTGATGACTAAGACACATGTGCGACAGTTGGGAATTTTTATTGCTGAAACGTTTTGCCTACACAGTAAGCTTCTTAAGTCAGTTACCGAAGCAGCGGGTTTAGTAATGGAAAGATGTTGCAATCAGTTCAACAACCTTGGGGAAATAGTATTTTTTTTTATTTAAAAAAAACAGTGTACATTCAATACATACAAAAGAAATACATCGTTAATTAACAAGTAGGTTATGCAAGGAAAAAGAAACATTGATAGTCTCCTCACTATAAGAGGAAAACATGCCAACCTCTACCCTTGTGGCTTAGCGCTTCTTTTTGATCATAATACCAACCCTAATTAAAAGAAATCCCAACAGTATCCAAAAGTCTCTATCCATCGCATTACTGACAATGCAATAAAAACATAATTGACGATGATAAGTGGTAACAATACTTGTGTAAAATCACGAAAAATCAAAACAAATATTACCTACAACTTTAACATAAGCATCATTTAACATCAGGTATATGTCCTGTTGCGTTATTAATATAAACATATTATATTGAAAAAAACTACATGACAAAAGTACAGGTATAAATCAAATTATAATTGCGCGATCAATACAAAGGTTTAGGTTACAGTCCACGAGGTGGTCGCAGTATTGACACATGGAATGATGATTATTTATTATTATAATCAAAAGGAAGGGTGATACCACAAGGGTATCAGTTGTAAGTTCAGAAACAACACGTACGATCAATATTAGCACCTAAAAATGTTATCTGTAATGCTAACTGTGGGAAACTTCGACGTACCCCCCCCCCTTTCTTAAAAAAACCAGTGTCCATTACACCAACACATTATCTAACATCAAAACCTGAAACCTTAAAATACAAGTCTATAGATGACTATGTAACTAGATGAAACCATAAGTAGCTGCTACACTGTGCCATGCCATCAGTAATGAACGACAAACCTCATGGGTTGGTCATTTTACAAAAGGCTTCCAAAAGGACATGTTGATTACAGACCAATTATAATGTTTAAACTTAACCCCTAGCAAGGCAATAAAAACTATAATAATCGAATCTGACATCAGCGTGACAATTTGTATGACACAACATCATGAACATACCTACGTAAACACTGGGAAAGACCTACATGGACATCTCTACGTTACTGAGGAAACATTAACAAAAAAAAAAATTTTTTTGGTTTATTACAAATACACACAACTATACAAACCCTGCCTTGGCTGTACTTATAAATTTTACCGGACAAATCCAATTTGCCCAGCTTGCTGTACAACATGCCCAGTAAGTAGAGAAAAAACCCCAACATCTCAGTTACAATCTCAACTCTACCATGCATCCACAAACACGAAACATACCGTAAATACAGACAGGCAACTTCGCTACTCAACCTATCACTCTAAAAATCCTAACGTACCAATATTATTCCCACCGAAAGTCCAGCCCCTCTCTGCCTTACCCTCACCTCAGTTGCAGTAACCGCTGTACCGTAATACTCCTATAGCTTGCAGGGAAGGCGGAACCCCACCTCCCACCGTAAAGGATCCTATTCCTACAAGCCGTTCTATAAATACCCGCCGCAATTGCCCTAACCCGAACTGCTCCCTCAGTTTCCCTCATGCCCCATGAGATATATAGGAAGTCCGCCACCACGTACAAGATTGCCCTTCTTACCTCGCTTGACACTCCGTTAACATCCAAGGATAATGCACGTAGAGTCGAGATACATCTCCCACTGAAAAACCCCAAAACCCTACCCAACCACGTACGAACGTCTTCCAAAGCGTCACAAAAATAAACAGCATGGTATGCTGTTTCTTCTGAACCACAATGTAAACAATGCACATCTCTTACTAAGCCCATCCTGCTTAAAACTGATTTCGAAGCTAAAATACCCATAAGAAATCTGTACACTAATTCGCGAACCCTTGGCGCCAGCTGAAGCTTGCAAAACCCATCCCATATTTCTTTCCAATTATACAGTGGAAAAGCAGATACCCCTTGCACTAGTACCTGATGCCAACATCTCCGCACCATCTGCTCCGCCCTAATGCTTTGAACATTTTTCAACTTTAATAACAGACGTAACATATCCTCACACTCAATTAACCCTTTACCACTCCACCATTTGCGTATATCTGCCATTACCCTACCCACCCTGACTCATCTCTCCCCACCCTCCCTTAGGAATCGCTGCTTTACATATAGAGCCTTCGCCTGTGGCCCCAAAACCAAGAGACCTAGCCCCCCTAGACGTAGATGTGTTATGACCACCTCCCAGCTCAACCATGCCCTCCCATAGCCCCATACATACCTTAAGACCCTTCTTTGCAGCTCCTGTATATCCGTGTCCCTTAATGGATATACCTCAGCCATGCCCCATACCTTACTATATACAAGAGAGTTGACTACCACTGCCCGTTGTTGCAATGAGACCTCTCCAGCTCTTAAACCTTTAAGATGGTCTAAAGCCTTTTTGACCACCAGTTCAGAATTTACCTTCCGACTCTCCATCTCTTCCGCCATGTAAACGATCCCGCAAATTTTTAATTGTACCACTACCGACCAACCATACCTTTGGCCCCTTCCCCCACCCACGTACCTACTTCCAATAATTTTGATTTTGCTCTGTTACCACCTCATAAACCTCAACAACCCTTCTTACAATCTGCAAATCCCCCTCCTCTTTCAACATAATTGTTGTATCGTCCACGTAACCAACTACGCACTCACCGTTAGGACCCTGCTCCCACCACCCAAACTGTCATCCACCAGATCGTAAAATGGATTTTGCACACAGGCAAAAAGCAACTGAGGGGGCAACCTTGCCTCAAACCCCTTTCCATACATACAGGCTGCCCTAATTTACCGTTGAGCTGTACTCTTACCAGTGCTGAATCATACAAAGTGTCGACCCAGCATACTGATCCTTCCCCAAAACCCTGCTTCCTTAAAATAAGCTGTAATAAATCTGTCCACACAGCTATAAGCATTTTGCCAATCAAGCCCTAGGACACCCCCTCCTTGACATACCCCCAAGAATTCCTTAATACGTCCGTGTCCTTCCCTCATACTTCTACCAGGTATACCCAGCTGTCCCCTGTGAATAACCGATCCAATGACTTTTCTCATCCTGTTACCTAACACTTTCGCGAATATTTTATAGTTTGAACATATGAGAGAGATTGCCATATACGTGCTCAGACCCCTTCCCCCTCCCTTTTTGGGTACCAGCACCACGACCCCTGTACGCTGCGACGTGCCCATCCTCCCCCGTTCAAGCATGCAATTCAAAACCTCAACCAAGCAGTGCTTGATGTGCCCCCAATGCGTCCTATAAAATTCATTGGATATACCATCTATGCCTGGTGCTTTCCCTTTACTCATCTTAAATATCGCCTCTTTGACCTCCTCCACATGAATCCTACCCTCTAGTACCCCGTATCCCTTTCACTTACGACCTTCCTGAAATCCCCCCCCAGCAGACTGCCCTCATGAACCCCCCCGTTCTTCGCTGAAGCTTGTCCTCAAACCAAAGGTCAGTATAAAAACTCATGCTGTCCGTATTAGAAAGTAATTGACCAGTCTGATACCTACCCAAATCAGTACATACTTCCAAACTCAAAAGGGATGTTGCTTGTTGTCTAATCCTAAATTTCCTCAGGACACAACCCGAAGGTTTGTCTCCCCAGAGCACCTCTTCCATACCCGCCTTAATTCGAATCGCATTGAAACGCTCATTGTGGATTTCAGCTAGTTGATCACGCAGATGTTTAATATGTTCATACTTACCACCTCCGTCCCTAACATAATGATCATTCAGCTGTCCCTCCAGGTAATTATGTAGCCCATATCTCCACCTTGCTTCCTTCTTACCCCGATTCCTATAAAATTTCGCTATCCCGGGTTTAGCGCACGTTTCCCACCAGTCTAACAAACATTCCCCTACCTTCGGGTTTCCCAGAGATTCATCCACCAAACCTGAGAAGTAGACTCCACCCCCTCCCCCTCCAAAAGCCTCACATTTAGTTTCCAATAACCAGGATAAACTCGTACCATTCCCTCCCAGTCCAAAACTGCCAGCACTGCACGGTGATCTGAAAATCCTATATCAAACATCTGAATGCGCCCAGCTCTGATGCCTCTTGTTACATAAATTCTGTCCAGTCGTGCCGTGTAGCCTCTGCGAACAAACGTGTGCTCCACCCCCCACTCCCCACATCATAAACCCCCACATCCCCTAGCAAATTTCATAGGACAGGTAAAACGCACTCTGCCCCCCGCGGCTCTACATCACCATGATGGATAACAATTCCAATCCCCACCCAAGACCGAAATTAAAGGCAACCCCCGAGTGTGATATGTTAAAACCTCCCTCACAAAATCTATTTTAACTTTAGAATTGCTATCCACAGGCATATAAACCCCTATAAAACAAACTCTAACCCCACCCCAAAAACCATCCACCCTTACCACCCATCCACCCCCCTCCTCCCATCCCAAGACATTCCAAGGGCTGGACTCTTTCACTGCTATAGCCACTCCACCCTTGAATTTTAAAGAATTACTCACATACATATGATAACCTTTCAATCGTAACTCTCTACCAAACTTGTAATTGTGTTCCTGCAGAAAGCATACATCCACATCATAACGTCTCAGAAACCACTTCATCCACACTTTTTTAACCTCTGTTCTCAGGCCATTGGCATTGATGGTGACACACTGGAAATTACAGGAAAGGAGGTTTTCCTCTATGTTTGTGGGTCTTTCCCATACCCACACGTACCTTTGACTGTCCAACTTTGGCAGCCGTCTTCTCAATACCCCCCTCCCTCCGATCTCTACTCATGTGTTGGGACCTTGTGCCTACCCCTTCTGTGAGGGGCATCTCAGCCACTTTCGCCCACGATTTCTTACCCGGACTCTGGCCTGGCGTTAAAACCTCCTCTATGTCCCATGCACCATGCACCCGCCGGCTTTTTGCGAGAGCTACCCTCCACATTCATCTCCTCACCAGACGACTCCTCTTGGTGAACCTCCACCACCACATCATGCTTCCTTAGTACCCTGTCGTTGTCTTGCAACTCCATGTTAGGATATTCCTCACGACATGCTGATAAATCATCAGGACCACGCTCTGTTCCATCCAATAGGTCATGCAACACGTCCTCCAGCGAACTAACCTGTGGCAAAACCTCAGAACTCACAGGTTCCACAAAATGCGTGGGCACGGTTGTGCCATCCACTGACAGGGTGGCGCACATCGTAGATTGCATGTCCAGTGCATTCATCTCATCACTCCAAAGCTTGAAACCATGCCCCTCAGAGGTACCAGATTCAGGCACAACGGCCTCAGCCTGGTGACCCACAGATGAAGGGTCCCGAGAGCGTTCAACCAGTCGGTGGGGGCACTGGGCAGCCAGGTGCTCATAAGAGTTGCACAATCTACACGTCTTCCTTTGGCCAGTGTAATGAACAAACACCTGGGTCCTGTATTTTTCCAGATGTACGAAAGATGGAATGGGTTGTCAGTAGGTCATCTTGATGATAAAGGAGCCCTCCTGGAGCCCCTCGTACGGGCCCTCTCTCCACACACCCTTGGTCGCTGCATACACCATACCATATCGGCCAAACACATCCCTCAGATCGTATTCCTCCTCCTCAAAAGGTACATTTCTTACCCTGACCCAGGTAACATACGTAGACACGTCATGCAGACAAACCTCCACTGCTGTATTCACCACCATTTTCCTTTCTTGAAAGGTTTGTACAGTCTTGGTGTAGAAGCCGGCATTCACAAATTTCACGAAAATCCTCTTCATCCCATTCAGCGCTACGCCATATAATTCTTCATTGGGGATGCCGAAGACGTCACGTATGATGCAAGGCATTAATGTGTGCATCGTAGAACCAGTGAGAGAGCCTCGGGTAATTTCAACACAGAGTGTGTTCACTCTCCGACCTTGGCGGTCCGCCATCTTGAGAAAATGTAATGCACCAGTCGCCGCTAGGTGGAAGCCAGAGCAAGCTTAGAGTGCGTCCTCCCAGCCTGCAGGTTGAGAGACGAATGAATTTTTATTGCTGAAACGTTTTGCCTACACAGTAAGCTTTTTAAGTCAGTTACAGAAGCAGCGGGTTTAGTAATGGAAAGATGTTGCAATCAGTTCAACAAGCTTGGAGAAATAGCATTTAAGGTGGTCAGTCCCTCAGACCATGGAGCTGAACTCTTCTCCAGGCTGAGGGACTAATCACCTAAAATATTATTTCTCCAAGGTTGATGGACTGATTACATCATCTTTTCATTGATATACCCGCTGCCTCTGTATTGGACTGAAGAAGCGTATTTTATAGGCAAAACTTTTCAACAATAAAGATTCCTAACAGTTGCGCGTGTGTCTTAATCACCAACTTGTCAGTATTTTATATCATTTTCAACATAACATTCTATTTCTATTTCACATCGCATGTTAATGATGAAGTTTTGTCATTAGTGTGAACGGCCTAGAGCTGCTCTTCCAGCCTGTTTCCAGAGCAGATTTTCCTACCTGAGCGGATGTCCCTACTCGAGGAGATTCTTGGTTAGATGTATGATTGATTAAGCCTACACGAAGGATATTAAAGCTGCACGTAATCTGTACACCACACCACCAGTCAAGAATACGTACTTTCTCAACTCTCAGGGTGTATATACACTGACAGACATACACTTCGGCGTATACTGTACATGTATATCTTTGTACTGTAATTTATTTTTACATAGTACAGTTGTCTACGCCACAAGCCAGTGAACACTGGACAGTAATATTTAACGGCTGAATTAAAGACTAAGAATTCTGGAGCTACAATTGTTGGCGATCCTCAGAGACGTATAATATACGAAATTATATAAGCTATAACGGAGCAGACAGTTGTTGGAGTGTCATCATCATGAGGGAGAGTGTAATGAAGGTTTGCACCATCTGTGGTTACATGGTAGTAGGTACAAGCCTATCATGGTTATGTCAGGCTTTTACCCACTCATTCAAACAGATCGAACTGCTGTAAAAGGAATATATGTATGTATATATACTATATATATATATATATATATATATATATATATATATATATATATATATATATATATATATATATATATATATATATATGTACTATATATATAAAACATAGTATACAAGTGTTTAATTTTGTACTTTAAAAAAATACCTTGGCAGCCTTACCTAACTTTGCCGCAATTAACGTAATATAATTTAACTTATTCACCTCTAACCTATATTAAGGCAACCAAAGTCTAGCTGGTATCATTGAAGTTAAAGGAATTATTAATTTCGTAATGTTTTGTTTGATTTTCACCGAGAGTTTTGCAAGTTAATTCACACTTTTCTTTTTTGACAAACTATCGTGGTTTCATAAACTAAAATCGAAAGTTGTACCTGAAAAACACAAGTTACACGTGACTGATGTGAGCTCATGTTGGAAGTTCAGTGTAGGTTTACTGCAAGACGAGGGTGTAGAGACGTTTATACCTTGCTCAGCTAATAAGTGTAGTGTAGAAGCTGTTAATGATGACATTGTGCAGCGGCGGTATATGAAAGCTAAATCCGCGATGACGATTTATAATATCAACTTGGTTAACACAAAGCTCAAGTGCTGTTTGACTTGTTGAATTATTTTGAGAGAGTGTGGGAATGCCATGTTGGTGGTGCTAGTAGTAAGGCTCCAGATAAACTCACTGGTGAACACTTTACAAGATTCTTACTAAAAAAATACATGACAACTTTACCTGTGTTCGCGTGAAAGTTAAGGTAGATTCCGTGCTTTAGGGTGACAAGGCCTTGTGTGCTTGTTGCGTAAACAACAGTAGTATCAGCAGTGTAGTGGGTGCCGTATCAGCAGTATAGTGGATGCAGTATCAGTGCGAGTATCAGCAGTGTGGTGGGTGCAGTATCAGCAGTGTAGTGGATACAGTATCAGGAGTGTAGTGGGCGCAGTGCTATTATGAGCACTCACTGTTCCTGGTTCAAACGTTTACAGCTGTTGATGTTCACATATTAAAAGAAACTAGCATTGGTGGAGAGTATAAGTGGAGTGTATACTAAGAAACAATATTAGGTTACTAGAGGACATGGGAGCCAAAGTGTCAGTTGAGAAAGATGTGAAAGACAGTTCTAGGTTACTGGAGAACAAGAAGTCAACTGAGGAAGATGTGAGTGATGTTTTGTTTCGTACTGTAGTAGTTCCCGCAAGGAAGGTGCCTTCATGTCGGCCAGGGCTCTTGATCCAAGGATATGCATCTATTTTCCCATTCCTTGGACTAAACCTGACTACCTTCTATTCACCATGTACCGAAGTGCCAAGCGTGTATACACAGATTTAGGTATATACACAATCTTTGTATATGCCGAGAGGTGTGCATTCGTGCACATATAGGTATATATTCAGATATATACACCGATAGGAGTCTATGTATATAAAGACAAGTCGTAATGAATACACATTGAATCTCACTGAATACAAATTACCTTCCATTCTTCTGTTTGTTCATATCTGCATATGTACACTTCTTAGTGTTTATCTGTATGTACACCAAGAGGTGTGTATCTGTGTATATACACTGAGAAGTGTATATCTGTGTATATAAGATGAAAGTTGTGTATGAAGGAATTATTTTACTACCTATTTAGTGATATTAAAACTTTTTTTTGTTAGCGTGCATGTGACAATCAGCCTTACTGACCCGCATTCAGTCAATGAACTTCAAACCTAAAACACTAGTTTACATAGAGAACAGTGGGAGTGTAATTAGAGGGAATATATTGTACGAGTTTGTCCAGACGTAAGAGTTTAGGTAATCATGAATTACTGGTGAAATTTTACTTAACTCGGGGAATTTTCCCAATTGAAGATAGAACAGGTGTAATGTTGTTTGATGTCGTTTACGACGACGTTCACTCCTCTTACCACACTCTGTGACTGGAGAAAGATTTCTTTGCATTGTGTAGTAGTAGTAGTTGTTATTTTTTATATTTACGGGCACTTTGACAGCATAAGTCACTCAGCACTCATAGCCATAAAAAATACAGTACACAATAAAAACAAAGATTAAAGTAACAAACAATAAAAGCGACTAATATAAACACTCAATATGAGTAAACACTATCATACCAAGTTAAAGTAACAAGGGTAAAGTAAAAAACACCATTAACTAAATAGTGATTTTTAATGTGAAAAGACTCGACTAAAAGTTCCCCGGGGTCTCTACAGGCACCTCGGTAATGTTAAAATCCATGACAAAGGCGGAGGGATAAACTGTAGGCAGTTAAAATATTTTTCACAATCAGCAACACGTCATAAGCTGTACCATGGGGTGATAGGAGCACTTGCAAACTGGTGGCTATGAGTGAGATGTGTGTGCCCAATTATCAGTCGATAGAGATTCATCTCAGTGACAGTTCCTGTTGAAGGAGCAAGGTGAAACACCCACTTCCAACCAAACCCTGTATAACTTTCTTCCCAGTCAGCAGGGCCCACTGGGCCTGCCACTTCCCAAGGCATATGTGTGGATATGGCCCATGAAGTTTCTGTAAGGCAAAAGTCAACTGTAGAGTGGGGTTGCTACAGCAGCCTTTGCTTCAGCATTTGGCTGTTCATTTCCTGAGACACCAACATGTCCGGGCACCAACAGAACTCGGCATCCTTGCGCCAACCACTCCTGGATCTTTTGGACCTCAGGGTGGACAGAAGCATACTGAGTCAGGGCAGACAGAGAACATTGTAGTCACGACAGACAAAACACTATCCTCCTTTTTTGACCCGCTAGTAAAAATATTTATCCTTAAAGCATGAATCAAGTCATGATGCCTTCCCCCTCCCAAAAACTCAAGATCATTACAAGGGATCGACACTTAAGGCACCATCCAAGGACGGCAGAGAGGGAAGTCAACCGCTCACTAGAAACATCGAGGCCACTCTCCAAGACAGAGCCAGCATAGGAACGCCAAACGGCACAGGAAGTCTTTTCCTAAAAGCAAGGACTGCCACTGAAGCCGGGTTGTCAGGAGTACGCCAAACCAGAAACAGTACAGGTCGGGCTCTTTACGACATAGATCTAGGAAAACTCGCCAGACTCTACACAGAGGTTCTCAACTGACGACATACGGAATGCACTCGTGCAAAATCGGATCACTAGGCGATGAATAGGGTGCAGCAAGCACAGCAGATAGGAGCTGGCTTGTGTGCTGCTAGCAGCAACAGCTTAATCAGACAGTAAATAAGCCTGACCTAAGTTGGTAGACAGCAACCACCCAGGGAGGTACTACCGTCCTGCCAAGTGAGTGTAAAACGAAAGCCTGTAATTGTTTTACATGATGGTAGGATTGCTGGTGTCTTTTGTCTGTCTCATAAATATGCAAGATTACAGGTACGTCTTGCTACTTCTACTTACACTTAGGTCACACTACACATACATGTACACGTTTATACACACTCGTCTGAGCTTTCTTTGATTTTATCTTAATAGTTGTTGTTCTTATTACTTTTTCTTTTATATCCATGGGGAAGTGGAATAAGAATCTTTCCTCCGTAAGCCATGCGTGTTGTAAAAGTCATCTAAAATGCCGGGAACAATGGGCTGGTAACCCCTTTTCCTGTAATAATTACTAAAAAGAATAATAAGAAAATTGTCAAAGTGGGATGTCTGAATGTGCGTGGATGTTGTGTGAATGATAAGAAAGAGATGATTGTGGTTGTTATGAATGAGAAGAAGCTGGATGTCTTGGCTTTAAGTGAAACAAAGCTGAAGGGGGTGGGAGAGTTTCAGTGGAGAGGAATAAATTGGATTAGGTCAGGGGTTTGAAATAGAGTTAGAGTTAAAGAAGGAGTAGCAATATTGTTGAAGGATAAGCTATGGCAGGAAAAGAGGGATTATAAATGTATTAATTCAAGGATCATGTGGAGTAAAATAAAGGTTGGATGTGAAAAGTGGGTTATAGTAAGCATATATGCACCTGGAGAAGAGAGAAGTGTAGAGGAGAGAGACAGATTTTGGGAAATGTTGAGTGAATGCATGGGGAGTTTTGAACCAAGTGTGAGAGTACTTGTGGTTGGGGATTTCAATGCTAAAGTGGGTAAAAATGTTGTGGAGGGAGTAGTAGGTAAATTTGGGGTGCCAGGGGTAAATGAAAATGGGGAGCCTTTAATTGAGCTATGTGTAGAAAGAGGTTTGGTAATAAGTAATACATATTTTATGAAAAAGAGGATATGATTTAGCATGTAATGAAAGTAGTTTGTTAGATTATGTATTGGTGGATAAAAGGTTGATGGGTAGGCTCCAGGATGTACACGTTTATAGAGGGGCAACTGATATATCGGATCATTATTTAGTTGTACCTACAGTTAGAGTAAGAGGTAGATGGGATAAGAGGAAAATGGCAACAACAAGAGGGAGGTGAAAGTGTATAAACTAAAGGAGGAGGAAGTCTGGGTGAGATATAAGCAACTATTGGCAGAAAGGTGGGCTGGTGCAAGTATGAGTAGTGGGGGGGGGGGGGTTGAAGAGGGTTGGAATAGTTTTAAAAATGCAGTATTAGAATGTGGGGCAGAAGTTTGTGGTTATAGGAGGGTGGGTGCAAAAGGAAAGAAGAGTGATTGGTGGAATGATGAAGTAAAGGGTGTGATAAAAGAGAAAAAGGTAGCTTATGAGAGGTATTTACAAAGCAGAAGTGTTATAAGAAGAGTAGAGTATATGGAGAGTAAAAGAAAAGTGAAGAGAGTGGTGAGAGAGTGCAAAAGGAGAGCAGATGATAGAGTGGGAGAGGCACTGTCAAGAAATTTTAATGAAAATAAGAAAAAATTTTGGAGTGAGTTAAACAAGTTAAGAAAGCCTAGAAAACGAATGGATTTGTCAGTTAAAAACAGAGTAGGGGAGTAGTAGATGGGGAGATGGAGGTATTGGGTAGATGGCGAGAATATTTTGAGGAACTTTTAAATATCGACGAAGAAAGGGAGGCGGTAATCTCATGTACTGGCCAGGGAGATATACCATCTTTTAGGAGTGAAGAAGAGCAATGTGGAAATTAGGAGGTGTGGAGTTAATAAAAGTATTAGTCAGAGGGCTGAAGAGGGGTTGTTGAGGTGGTTTGGTCATTTAGAGAGATTGGATCAAAGTAGAATGACATTGAGAGCATATAAATCTGTAGGGGAAGGAAGGCGGGGTAGGGGTCGTCCTCGAAAAGGTTGGAAGGAGGGGGTAAAGGAAGTTTTGTGGGCAAGGGGTTTGGACACTCCAACAGCTCGTCAGGTTCCAAATACCATTCGTCTCTATTCACTCTTATCTAACACGCTCACACATGCTTGCTAGAAGTCCAAGCCCCTCGCCCACAAAACCTTTACCCCCTCCCTCCAACCTTTTCGAGGAGGACCCCTACCCCACCTTCCTTCCCCTACAGATTTATACGCTCTCCATATCATTCTACTTTGATCCATTTTCTCTAAATGACCAAACCACCTCAACAACCCCTCTTCAGCCCTGTGACTAATACTTTTATTAACTCCACACCTTCTCCCCTCAAGGAAGGTTCCTTGATGTTGGTGAGGGGCTCTTGATTTAGAGAATTGGATCTGTGCTCCA
>NC_091308.1:608413-695913 GCF_038502225.1 Cherax quadricarinatus
TTCAAAAATTCAATTTTCCTGTGTATAGGATAGGCCATCCTGAGAGATGGCAATACCCAAGTGATAGTAACTCCAGCAGTGGTGGAACGAAACCTCTGAAGCTGCTGTAGCTGGTGAACTCTTGTTCCCACAGTATAACTATCATATAGAGTGGGGGGGGGGTAACAGAACAATACTTATGTATCCAGTGTTTGTTCAATAAAAAATAGAACGCACAACCCTCCCCGCCACACCTAAACCAAGCGTCCAATATTCTTGGTGACGCAACTCTCCCTCCCATACCCACTCTCCACCTTGAAGCATGTGAGAAACGTTATTCCCAAGTGTACATGTACACGCGTCTGAGGTTCGTTATCTGTTGCAACACCTCCACCTGATGTAACGTTTGTCTTGGCTTCCCTTGACGTCTAACATTGAACTTTAATAACCCTCGTGGAATCTGTTTTAAGTATAAGCGTTACAATTCTTCCTTTAAGTCTCCCTTCCATTCATAATCATAATTCACAAGTGAAACTTCTTATATGATTATTTAACAATATATTTCAGTAGAAATAATGTTACATTAATGTGTGACAGCAAGTGTATAGTGTATTTAGTGTGTACTCGTCGCCATAACTCTAACTAGAAAATATTGTATATTAAAGTAGTGAACTGTATGTGGTATATTTCATTGAATTACGAGGTCACTCACCTGTATGTGGTTGAAGGGGTCGATTTTCAGCTGGCTTAGCCTCTTCACTGGCCGCTACAAGGGCCAGCGAAGAGAATGAACCTAGTAGAAGCGGGACCAGGAGCTGAGACTCGATTCCCCTGTGCAGAGGAACTGTCTTCACTTTTTTTTAGGCCTCCGGGATTTCCATAAGGTCAAAAGTTTTTTCTAAAGAATACTGATTGCTCGTGCTAGTCGTATTTTGCACTTTATAAAGAATATTCCGGGTGCTACATGTGTGGGCATATTGACTAAGAAATCGTAATGACACGATTGCAAAGAAACCACGGTACGGGTGGGGATTGAACTCACGGTGAGTTCAAAATAGGCGCTTGTCAGCAGTGGATCAGTTTTTGAGAAGGTTTTTGATGTGAAGTTTACGAATGTGTAGGAATTATATAGATTTTTTGCTATTTCTTGAATATTTTTTTTTCTTTACGTTCATGTGTTATGAATGTTTTAATTTCTCTTCTACATATGTCATCTTTCTGTGTAAGTTATATTTCCTCTTTTGTAACTTAAGCTCATTTTTAAGTACTTACCTAATTTTCCTGTCTTCTGTACATTGTTGCACTTTCTCTTTTAATATATGATGCACATGTGACTTAAGTCAGTACATATCAATAAGAACTTACATTTACTCATTATTAGGTTAAAACCTCTGGTGCCAGCCATTTAATAAAGTTAGGAGAATGAAGAGAAACATTGTAGTGCTGCGCTAAAACAATACTACACATCTCGTGACATTCCTGCAGCTGTAAGAAATGTTGAGGAGCTTTTGCAACAGTGATAGTGCATATATATATATATATATATATATATATATATATATATATATATATATATATATATATATATATATATATATATATATATATATATATATATATATATATATATATATAATATATATATATAGTGTTTATGCATGTTTATTTGTGCAGAGGGGGGGTGCGGTTGTGCAGAGGGGGTGTGGTTGTGCAGATGGGGATGTGGTTGTGCAGAGGGGGTGTGGTTGTCCAAGTGGGGTGTGGTTGTGCAGAGGGGGATGTGGTTGTGCAGAGGGGGTGCGGTTGTGCAGAAGAGGTGTGGTTGTGCAGAAGAGGTGTGGTTGTGCAGAGGGGGTGTGGTTGTGCAGAGGGGTGTGGTTGTGCAGAGGGGGTGTGGTTGTGCAGAGGGGGTGTGGTTGTGCAGAGGGGTGTGGTTGTGCAGAGGGGTGTGGTTGTGCAGAGGGGGGGTTGTGCAGAGGGGGTGTGGTTGTGCAGAGGGGGTGTGGTTGTGCAGAGGGGGTGTGGTTGTGCAGAGGGGGTGTGGTTGTGCAGAGGGGATGTGGTTGTGCAGAGGGGATGTGGTTGTGCAGAGGGGATGTGGTTGTTCAGATGGGGTGTGGTTATGCAGGGGGGGTGTGGTTGTGGGGACAGAGAGGGTGTGGTGGCGCCAGACTGAGCGGCACCAGCCAGTTACTACCGTCCTCCACCCCCACCCCTTCTCTCTCTCTCTCTCTCTCTCTCTCTCTCTCTCTCTCTCTCTCTCTCTCTCTCTCTCTCTCTCTCTCTCTCTCTCTATCTATCTCTCTCTCTCTCTATCTCTCTATCTCTCTCTCTCTCTCTCTCTCTCTCTCTCTCTATCTCTCTATCTCTCTATCTCTCTCTCTCTCTCTCTCTCTCTCTCTCTCTCTCTCTCTCTCTCTCTCTCTCTCTCTCTCTCTCTCTCTCTCTCTCTCGCTCTTTCTCTTTCTCTCAACACTTAATACTATTGTAAACAGAATTAAAATAATTAAGACAATACTTGATGTACGTTATAATTTTCAGCCAGCCACTGATGGTGATGACTGCGATAATGATGATAATAGTGATGGAGATAATGATAGTGATGATGGTTATTGGTGATGAGAATGATGTTGGTGGTGATAATGATGTTTGTAACACTGATGATAAGTGATGATTCTAACACTGATGGTGAGTGATGATTGTAACACTGGTTCTTGAGAGTGATGTAACACGGATGGTGAGTGATTGTAACACTAGTGAGTGATGATTGTAACACTGATGATGGTGAGTGATGATTGTAACACTAGTTTTGGTGATAGTAGTGATTGTAGCACTGTGGCAATTCCCACGCCACACCTGGCCCGGGGATATGGCCACACCTGGCTGGGGTGTAGCAGTCACACCTAGCTGGGGTGTAGCAGCCACACCTGGCTGGGATGTGCCACACTTGGCTGGGGTGTATCAGTTACACCTGGCTGGGGTGTAGCAGCCACACCTAGCTGGGGTGTAGCAGCCACACCTGGCTGGGATGTGCCACACTTGGCTGGGGTGTATCAGTTACACCTGGCTGGGGTGTATCAGTTACACCTGGCTGGGGTGTAGCAGCCACACCTGGCTGGGGTGTAGCAGCCACACCTGGCTGGGATGTGCCACACTTGGCTGGGGTGTATCAGTTACACCTGGCTGGGGTGTAGCAGCCACACCTGGCTGGGGTGTAGCAGTCACACCTGGCTGGGGTGTAGCAGTCACACCTGGCTGGGGTGTAGCAGCCACACCTGGCTGGGGTGTAGCAGCCACACCTGACTGGGATGTGCCACACTTGGCTGGGGTGTATCAGTTACACCTGGCTGGGGTGTAGCAGTCACACTTGGCTACACGTTGCCAACAATACTGGCGTGAGAATCTCTTATTTCTAGTGTCAGCTGCCCACCCCATGATCCACCACCATGATCCACCACCATGTCCCCACCACCATGATCCACCAACATGACCCACCACCATGGCCCCACCACCATGATCCACCAACATGACCCACCACCATGTCCCCACCACCATGATCCACCAACATGACCCACCACCATGGCCCCACCACTATGATCCACCAACATGACCCACCACCATGGCCCCACCACTATGATCCACCAACATGACCCACCACCATGGCCCCACCACTATGATCCACCAACATGACCCACCACCATGTCCCCACCACCATGATCCACCAACATGACCCACCACCATGATCCACCAACATGACCCACCACCATGGTCCCACCACTATGATCCACCAACATGACCCACCACCATGGCCCCACCACCATGATCCACCAACATGACCCACCACCATGGCCCCACCACTATGATCCACCAACATGACCCACCACCATGTCCCCACCACTATGATCCACCAACATGACCCACCACCATGTCCCCGCCCACCACCATGTCCCCACCACTATGATCCACCAACATGACCCACCACCATGTCCCCACCACCATGATCCACCAACATGACCCACCACCATGGCCCCACCACCATGATCCACCAACATGACCCACCACCATGGCCCCACCACCATGATCCACCAACATGACCCACCACCATGGCCCACCCCATGACCCACCATCATGGCCCATCCCATAACCCACCATCATGACCCACCATGACCCACCATCATGACCCACCCCATGACCCACCATCATGACCCACCATGACCCACCATCATGACCCACCCCATGACCCACCACCATGACCCACCACCATGACCCACACCATGACCCACCACCATGACCCACCCCACGACCCACAACCATGACCCACCACCATGACCCACCCCATGACCCACCATTATGACCCAACCCACCACCATGCCCACCCGATAACTCGCCACCATGTCCATCCCAGACACACTACTCACCCAATGACCCACCACCATGCCCAACCCAGACACCAGCAGGCCCATCCCAGACACCACCATGACCACTCCTTGACATACCAATATTAGCACCCACCATAACCAATCACCCTGATCCACCAACATGCCCATCCCCCCCCCCCAGGCCCACGACCATGCCCACCTCCAAATCCACCACAATTCCCTCCCCCAGACCCACCAACATGATCGATCATCCACAGACCCACCAACATAATCATCCATAATGCCACCTCCCCAGACCCACCACCGTGATCACCCCCTGGCCCACCCATTGTAGTCATTTTTCCGAGCACTACCATAATGTGAGATCAGTAGTGTGCTGCAGTATGTACCAGGTCTGCCTCTTATTGAAGAATAGGCTATTTTTAAGATTTTGCCACCGAAGCGGTAGTGGCTAGTTTATTATGCTCCCCAATATGCATCCTGTGGACGGTAGTGGCTAGTTTATTATGCTCCCCAATATGCATCCTGTGGACGGTAGCGCAAGAATATACGGATACACAAAAGGCCTAGGAACTAGGCCTTCAAAATTGTTAGCAGAAGTACCTCTGAGTTTATCTACAGTTGACTTATTATAAATTTGCTTGCAACACATATTTGTTCTATATGTTTGATACCTTATTTTCATTAATAAAGTATCTTGACGTATCACATTGGTTGTTATATGAGTTCTGTATTCCTAATAAGTGGATAATAAAACACTGTGCTCAATAAAATGATAAGGCTGACCACATACTTTGTATTTAGCTTGATAGCCACACACATGATCAAATTGGCAGTAATAGTTGTAAATAACTTGTAACCAAACCCCGTGGCCTAGCGGCTAAAGCTCTCGCTTCACACGGCGAGTTCCGGGTTCGATTCCTGGCGAGGGTAGAAACATTGGGCGTGTTTCCTTACACCAGTTGTCTATGTTTCCCATCAGTAAAATGGGTACCTGGGTGTTAGTCGACTGGTGTGGGTCGCATCCTGGGACAAAACTGACGTAATTTCCCCGAAACGCTCTACATAAAAAACGGCTTTCTGCATAGTAGTATGTCATTGATGTCAGCCAGGCCTGTATACCTTGTACATGTACTAGTAGAAATAAAGATATCATTATTATTATTAAGTCTGGCTACTACAACATCAATTTGTCTGTTCACATTTGCAAGTTGCTCCATATATGCATTTACCTACATTCATGTTATAGTAGTGATAGATCTACTCAGGCTTCTAACTGTAATCCTATGAGATTTAGTTTCATTAATTGCATATCTCGTAATACTAGAAACAGACATACCAAGGTTATATTCTACATTTTCCCTCAGGATGTTTTCTTTGGTTAATTTATCAACTTTATCGTGAATGAGTAATTCATTGTGTGATAGATTTTATAAAATTTCATTAATTCTTTTTTTTCCGTATTTTTGAGTATCTGTATCTGGCTTTTTCAACGAGCATGTTGTTAAGAGTCATTATGTGTGTCAAGTGTCCTCAGTGATGACAGAATAAATAATAAACAGGGTTTCAAGCTCTGTGTCATAAGTTAACTTCAGTGTCAATAGGCTGAAACATTCAGTTTACATGGTAGAGGAGCCCAGCTGTTAGTTAAGCTACAGTTCTTATCTAGCGAGGCGGCAACAAGAGCAGATGTAGCCCCAGTAGACTCTTGCTTAGATCCATCAGTGTATATAATAATACATAAGATAAACATTTACAAAAAAATTAATTTTTGTATCAAAGGCCGACCAATTTGAACATAAGTAACATCAGTCAACAATAGTTTCCACAGTATATTTCCTTGAAGCAGGGTAGCAATGAAGAGTAAAGAAAAATCTTCCTGGGAAATTAAGAACTCCAGTGAGGCTTGACATGTATAACTTCTCTCTTGTGTGTTCTATTGTCAACAAGTAGGTATTATGTGTTTCTTACTCTTTAACAACCATCCCCTTCCCCCCCCTCACACACACACACACACACTTCTGCTTTCACTTTTTGTGTACCAATAGCTGCATTTACCTAACCCTTCACTATATTTTACTAAATGACGTTCATGGGTGTGATTAACTGATGATGGTACATACTGCAGCTCATGTGCAGCTGGTTTGCAGGTGGTCAAGTATGAGCCCCAGCTGAAGATGGTATACACTGTAGGTAGAACCTCAGCTGACGATGGTACACAACACAGGTCATATGTGCAGCTGGTGTGCAGGTGGTCCACGCTTGCTGCCAAATCTGAGACACCATTTTAAGCTTTCGTGGAAAAAGTCAACAAAAAAACGTATATAGATACTTGACACACAGGGATTGAGGCATCAGTGAGGGTAAATATAGGTGTGCTGATGCCTCAGTCGTTAACAGCTAATGTTTCCTACACAACTTTGAACATCAAAGCAAAGTTTCTTGAATCACCACGCACACATACTCTGAATTTGTGCTCTGTTTCTTCTGCGAAAAATGTTCACAGTACGCAGTTTCTCTTCTCTCTCTCTCTCTCTCTCTCTCTCTCTCTCTCTCTCTCTCTCTCTCTCTCTCTCTCTCTCTCTCTCTCTCTCTCTCTCTCTCTCTCTCTCTCTCTCTCTCTCTCTTTCTCAGTTCTCGTTTAACAGTTGGAGTATATATTTTGTAGTTTACACTCTCGTGCCATTTTCTCGTTAAATTATTTCAGTTTGCATAGCAAACATTATCTCTTTGCTTGTGACACGATGATGTTAGTTACAGATCAGTCTGTTTATTATGTGATCTGCTGTTGTGACTCACACTACGACCCACTCATTCCCATGTATTGTCTGCCAGGCTCACTCTTCACGTAGATTATGATAGTGTAATGACCCAGCTACTGTGCTTGTGATGATAAGGGCAATAGTAATAAAATTTTATTTTAATAAATCCTCAATATCTGCGAGAAATGTGATACCCGGAAAAACTGAGAGAACTGACTCTTGTCAACCTTGGAAACAAGGAGAAAAAGGGGAGATTTTTATTACGACGTATAAAATGCCCAGGTGTATTATACCGTTGATATACCTTTATAATTTTGAAGAGTTTCTAGAGTTTTCTTACCCAGGTCCTGGGTAAGGCTAGTCTGGTACTTGCCTGGTCAACCAGGCTGTTGCTGCTAGCGGCTCACTTGCCCACAGATCCATCACAGCGTGGTGATGGATCTGTTGGCGGAGGTACTTGTCCAGTTTCCTCTTAAAAGCTTCTACATTTGTCTCGGCAGTATTTCCGATATCTTTTGGTAGAATGTTGATACAATGTTCCCTTATTGTGCCCACGGCGCTCTTGCTCTTCATTGGGTTTATTTTACATTTTCGCCGACACCTGACGCCAGTATATTATTTCAGTGTGCAGATTTGGGACTAGTCCCTCAAGTACTTTACACATATATATTATAATTTATATCTTTCTTTTCTACTTAAGCAAGTACTTATTTAGGATTTTTGAGGCATTTCCAGTAATTTGGATAGTTTATTTGCTCTATGTGGGCTATAAATGATCTCTCTCCATTCCAGCTTTAATCTCTCTCCTGCCCTAAACGGAGCTGTCAGCACTGTCAAAACTGAATACTCCAAACGAGAGATTACAGTCGATTTGAATAACGTCTCCATTGGCGCTATTACCCTGGCTTTGAAAGTTCTCATTATCCACCCCATCATTTTCCTGGCTGTGGCGACATTTGCTTTGAAGAATTGAGACACTTATGCAACATATGGAAATCTTTATTGAAGAAACGTTTCGCCACACAGTGGCTTCATCAGTCCAATACAAAGTAGAAATGGGTAAGGAGAGGAGGAGAGTGAGGTAATCAGTCCCTCAGCCTGGAGTCAATGTGTTCAGTCCATCACTCTTGTAGGAAGTACAGCATAGGGCCAGAGAGGTGGCTTATATACTGCAGTCACCTCTCTGGCCCTATGCTGCACTTCCTACAAGAGTGATGGACTGAACACATCGATTCCAGGCTGAGGGACTGATTACCTCAATCTCCTCCTCTCCTTACCCATTTCTACTTTGTATTGGACTGATGAAGCCACTGTGTGGAGAAACGTTTCTTCAATAAAGATTCCCATATGTTGTATAATTGTCTCAGTTCTTCAACTTGTCGGTTTTCAAAACCATTAATGACATTTGCTTTATTGTGTTCCCGGAAAGAAAGGTCAGATGACATAATTACTGCAAGGTTTTTCACATGGTCCTTTTGTTCTATTTGATGATTATCTTGGATTTTGTTTTGAGTTCTTTTCGTATCTAAGTAGTTGAAACTTATCACCAGTGAAGGTCATATTATTCTCCACTACGCACTGGAAACCTTTGCTTATATAGTCTTGCAATTTT
Source organism: Cherax quadricarinatus (assembly GCF_038502225.1). Classification (NCBI taxonomy): domain Eukaryota; kingdom Metazoa; phylum Arthropoda; class Malacostraca; order Decapoda; family Parastacidae; genus Cherax; species Cherax quadricarinatus. Next base: position 617,146 of record NC_091308.1, read on the forward strand.
TCCGTGTCATCTACTGAGGTGACTTTCATGCTTATTTTGGTGTCATCCTCAAATGTTGATACGAAACTGTGGCGAGTGTTTTTATCTGTCTGTTATGAGGATAAGGAACAGAGCAGGAGAGATATCAGAGCTAAATATGTACTCAGCAGAGTGGAGGAGAGATGCATGATAATATATACGTGGAAGGTGTTTGAGGGCCTGGTCCCAAATCTGCACACTGCTATAGCAACATACTGGAGTAAGAGATATGGGAGATTGTATAAAATAAACCCAGTGAAAAGCAGGGGCACCATGAGCACAAAAAGAGAACATAGTATCAACATCCGTGGGCCCAGACCTGTTTAACACTGCCACAAGATACCAGAAACATGCCGGAACAAGCATAGAAGTTTTCAAGAGGAAACTGGACATGTACCTTCACTAAGTGCTAGATTAACCAGATTGAGATGGATATGTGGGCCAACAGGTCGCCGGCAGTAACAGCCTACTTGATTAGGCAAGCACCGGACTATCCTGACCCAGGATTGTCTGGTGCTTGCTGTGAGAGTCTAGAGGCTCGATAGCCTTCAAAGGTATAAGGAGCTTTTTACTTCACTAATGCTGGATTTTGTTGTATTCACTACTACTCTGTGTTTTATCTGTCAGAAAGTTGAAGATCCATTTTTTTACTTACCCGTTATACCTGTCTCCCTCATTTTGTGAGGAATCACCCCATACCTTTTCCAAATCTGTGTATACCACATCTGATTTTTGGTTTTCTTCCAACGTCTTCCTAATTCTGTCATAGTGGTTCGGTAATTGTGGCAAGCCTGATCTTCGAGCTCTAAAACCATACTAGTTTGGGTTGTGCAGATTGGGCTCTTTCTTAAAATTTGTAATTTGGCGTCTCTTCACTCTTTCGAAGACTATTACGATATGTGACGTTAGGGGTACTGGTTTGTAATTTTTGTCTAGTGTTCTACTTCCTCCCTTTTGCAAAGGAGCTATGTCTGTACTCTTTAATTAAGGCCTCTCGTATTTCACCTAGATGTAAGTTCTTTCTTCAAAGGATACTGAGTGCTCGTACTAGCGGTACTTTGCACTTTTTTTTATAAGTAAGGATATGCTCGAATCCGGTCCAGGTGCTGAATAAACTGGCTTGTTTTCTATATAATTTTTTTCGAATTCTGTGTGGCTAGTGCTTATGTCAGTTATATAGTTTGCCAGACCTTGAGATGAAATAAAAGATCATCATTGTCTACCCTTTCGTTAAGTGGGTTGTTGAACATCAATTTATATTGGCCTTTTGGAATTTCGCTTGTTTCCTTTTCATCGGCATTGTTTGTACCTCGTGTGATTAATGGTCCGGTTCTACAGGTAGTTCTTAACTTGAACCAGGAACAAGAACACAAATGGATGCTAAAGACGTAGATGAACCATAGGAGCGTTAGAAAGTATTTCTTTACTCTGAATATGATTCAAAGTGGATTGAGCTACACTAGAAGGTGCCAGAGGTTCCCCCCATTCACATCTTCACGAGTAGATATGACAGAGCTAAGGAAGCTAGAGCTCAATAGATGCCGTCGAAGCTAACGCAAGAGGCTGGGTCAGGAGCAGTGTCTCGACCCCCGAAAAAATTACTCATTGAGTGCATTGACAGAAAGTAAGGATTCGGATTAGTATGGTTACTGTTCTATATATACTTACATATGTCAGTGACCTTCCATGTGGGACTGAGTTTTTTGTCTGTTAGCTTCTGACGCGAAGCAAATGAGAAGACTAAAAACAGCAGAGTACAAAGATAGGTTTCAGGGAGATCTAGACAGGCTGCAAATGTGGTTCAACAAGTGCCTGCTGGGGTTCAGTTCAAATAAATGCAAGGTCATGCGATTGGAGAAAGTCAAGTTAGACGGGATACAGTGCAGCAAGGTAGGAGAGAAGCTGCAAATATCAGTGATGGAAATGAATCTGTAAATAAATGTAACACTAAGCATTTCACCGGAGTTATACATAACACGCATAACTACAATAGTTTATGTAACACTGGCAGATCTCAGAACAGCAGTCAGGAACTTGAGTAAAGAATATTTAAGAATTTAATATGCAATACATTTAAGGCTAATCATTGAGTTCGTGGCCCCAGTGTAGAGTTCACGCCTAGACAGGTACGCAAAGAAACTCGAAAAGGTCAAAATGTTTGAAATCCGACTAATCCAAGAGGTAAGAGAGCAAGGCTTTTTAAAAAGAGAGGCTGTGGGAACTAAACTGGACGACCTTGGCTACGAGAGGACTAGGGAAGACACGAGGGGAATTGATAAGAGGATAAGAGACAAGGGGACAAAGCAGCACTTCCTTAGTCACAAGGTGCTTGAAAGGTGGAACGAGTTGGACGAGGAAGTTGGAAGAAATTTAATAAACGGTTTTAAGAGTAGCTATGATATCGCCCAGAGGCCAGGGGCCATTAATGCCGATCATAGTGGTGTCGGAGGCGGGGTCAGGAGCTGAGATTCGAGCCCCTCAAACATAAATATGTGAAAACACAGAGTAAAGCCAGGCTAACTTTGCCTCTCAGCAACGGAGGTTCAGAGTGTGTTTGCTCTTTAGTCTGTTTTTTATTTAAGAAGAGCAAAATATTTTTTTGTGGCTGTTAATCGCGGAGGGTTGCTAACCTAGGATAACCCTATAAAGTCAGGTAGTGTTATTTGTTTTCCTTAAAGTCTTTAGGTCCTCTTCCATTCAATGCGGTAAACAAAGAGCAGAGAATCTCCCAGTTACAGTACCTGTTTACTGTTAGGTGAGAGGGGCAGCAGGTGTAAGGAGGCATGCACATCTGTCTCACCTCTCACGAGGATAACCCGTGTTTTTTCGGTTGAGAGCCAATTGTTCTAGCACAGTCCATGTGGCAAAGTACATATTAATACCTCTATACACCAACAAGGCTCACTCATGCTCTTCATTGCCAATCATTATTGGCAAGGGCATTAATTCATTCATTATTTTATTTGTGAATGCTTATGCAGTAGACTTCTCGTAAATATTATTGACTCGCTGACTAATTGTATTTTTAATGTGAAGCCCGAGAGGGGTTGCCATTAGTGATATTACTAGTTTGGGCAGCCTAGCGGAACTAGTGGTATGAGTATGACAGGTGAAGCTGCCACCGTCACTTAATGAGGTGATAGTGGAAGGTGCCAGCAACACAGGTGTGCTAAGGCAACTGGGGACAAAGTTGCTGCTGAGTCAGCACCTCCGGGGCGTTGGTAGGGGGAGGTATGTATCGTTGAATTAGCGGTGTTGTCGTGGGTTAGTGCGTGTGTTGTGCTTTGTATAAGTATTTGGCGTGGGTGCAGCAGTGCCGCCCACCTGGCCCACGGAGATCCTGCCCTCCCATTCCTCCCTCCTCACTTCAACTCATTTAACTCACACGCTCTTCCCTCGGGAGACCTCTTAACAACTTTACTTGGGTGTTGAACCAATACTATTGTGTTTGGTGGTGGGTGTTTGGCACTGGTGACGTGCGTAGTGTCAAGCCCAAGTCAGCGCCGCACGCGATCACTGGGACGCCAGGGCCCGCCGTACCAGACAACATGGCGGCATATTGATTCTCACTCACATTCCACATACAACATTTCCCCCTTGGCCTCACCTTTATCTCACAATGTATTGGACATTGTTAAGACGATTAATTATCACTTTTTAAGCTAGAAGGCTGTGTTATCTTCTGGTGGGTGGTATCTGTATGAGTGAGCTCAACCTCTCATATGACATCAACAGGGTTGCCAACACTAATATTACTGTAGGTATAACATTTCACGACCAACTAAAATATTAAAATTCTGGGAAATTTGTTATAAAAATATATTATGTTAAAGGTAGATTATTTAATGTGGTGCGTGTGTTAGTGAGGTTGTGATTTGAGGAGATGCTTGTACGTAGTGTGTGTGTGTGGTAAGCGTGGCCGGGAGCAGCAGAAGGGGGGGCGGCCGCTCCCCGGAGCTGTGTCCTCCTCTGTCTTCCTCACTCAACATAGCACAAACATCTACCTGAGAAATGTTCAGTAAATCTATGGTGGTGAGAAGTTTAAGGAGTAGTAGTTTGAAGTGTGTAGCGGTGGAGGTATGGTGGGTAGAGTGTGGGTGTGGGGCAGCAGCAGCAGCAGCAGCAGCAGCAGCAGCAGCAGCCCAGAGAGCAGCTACATTATCAGTCAGCTAGCTGCCTCCACACTGCGTGCACCACAATACCTTCATCCATACAACCATATAATGCTTCACACTCATCCTCTATAATCTCCTTAATATTCTTTGTTGCAGTCGTCGTAGTATTTCTCAGCTGTTTCGCTCACTGGACATGGGAAGTGACAAACTTGGTGAAACTGAAATATGCAACAACAAAAACCTTTGCTCTTTAACTCCCCAAAAATGGTGACCTAAGGAAAAGTTGCACAGATTGATTAAGTGATTGGTGTGTGTGAGGCTAGTTGAGATGGCGTCAGGTAGGTACGCCATCGGTCGTTTTTTCGTGACGACACAAACACCTGAGCCGGAGTATGGCAAGTCAGGTCGCGGCAAACATGGTGGCACTAAGAGAGTGAAGAAGTATGGTATGCCTCTCTCCTACCCTGAACCAACCATACAAGAGGAGACTTCTCCCAACGACGCTGAGGTGATTATCATTATGTACAACCTTTTTAGCACTCTTGTTCAACTCTTCACTTACGTCCTCTTGTTGTATACCTCACACTCCACTTACGTCTTCTTGTTCTACACTCTTCACACTCACTTCCCCTCGTTCCATACTATATTCACTTCCCCTCGTTCTACACTATTCACTTCCCCTTGTTCTACACCTCTCACACACTATTCACTTCCTCTTGTTCTATATCTCTCATACTTCACTCACGTCCCCTTGTTCCACACCTCACTCTCCACTCATTTCTCCTTGTTCAACACCTCTCATACTCCTCTCACATTCCCTTGTTCCACACTTCGCTCTCACACTTGTACATAACTCACGACCCCGTGTTCTGCATGCCATGTTCCACTCTTCACTGTCACTCTTCCGTTGTTATTCACTGCCTTTGTTCCACACTGTCACTATCAGCTTGCAACTAGTAACTTGTTCCACACATGTTCCACAACTCCTTGCTCTACATTTTGCCAGACGTTTTTTGTGTATATGTTCTTAACCTACCCAAACCTAATACTACCTACCTAGCCTTACCTAATCTATCCTAGTCTAGCACTACCTAACCTAATCTACCCTAGCCTTATCTAATATAACCTAAATCTACATAATGTAACGTAACCTAGCCTTACCACACGAAACCTGACCTAATCTAAGCTACCCTAACTCAAGCTAGTCGAACCTAAGAAAATGAAGAAAATGCGATTTGTAGGTTTACAATTTACAGGAAATGCTAAGAAGCTGACATTGAAAATCGCGTAACAAAATTAAGGTAATAAAGTGAGGATGAGCCTTCCCACCCCGTGTGGCGCCTGCCAAATTTCTCTCCTCCTCTCCCCACTTTTTTTTTTCTCTATTTTATTTCTTCACTCTGTGAAGGAGACATCTTTCTAAAAATTCCATTTCTCTTGTGTATGAAATAGGACATCCTGAGAGATGGTAAATCTGAAGTAACAGCAACTCCAGCTCTGCCTGTACGAAACCTCTGAAGCTTCCGTAGCTGCTGAACCTTAATGAAATACTTGACAGTATCCTCATTGACCTGCTGAAGTCTCCCAGCTCAGACTGACGCATTGCCACACTGGACGTGTGTATATAACCCATCCTTTGTCAGTGAATATGACAGGGATACATGGGGAAGTGGATTCCATGGGGAAGTGGAACAGAATTCTTCCTCCGTAAGCCACGCGTGTCGTAAGAGGCTACTAAAATGCCGGGAGCAAGGGGCTAGTAACCTCTTCTGTATACATTACTAAAGTTAAAAAGAGAAACTTTTGTTTTTCTTTTTGGGTCACCCTGCTTTGGTGGGATACGGCCGGTTTGTTGAAAGAAGCATAGCTAGTATTTGTTCCCACTATGTAACTATCATATAGCAGTATATTAGTGATGTATTCAACTTCGCTAAATAAAAGAATCGCACCCATAGTGTGGTTCCAGCCACACCTGTAGTGTGGCTGGAACCACACCTGGAGTGTGAGGAGCCACACCTGTAGTGAGAGGAGCCACACCTGTAGTGTGAGAGGAGTCACACCAGGAGTGAGAGGAGCCACACCTGGAGTGTGAGAGGAGCCACACCTGGAGTGTGAGAGGAGCCACGCCTGGAGTGAGAGGAGCCACACCTGTAGTGTGAGAGGAGCCACACCTGTAGTGTGAGAGGAGCCACACCAGGAGTGTGAGAGCCACACCAGAAGTGTGACAAGAGCCTCACTAGGGTGTAACGGAGCCACACCCGGAGTGACAGGAGCCACATTAGGGGTGACAGGAGCCACACTAGGGGTGTGACAGGAGCCACACTAGTGTAACAGGAGCCACACCTGGAGTTTAACAGGAGCCACACCTGGAGTGTAACAGGATCCACACCTGGCGTGTAACAGGATCCACACCTGGCGTGTAACAGGATCCACACCTGGAGTGTAACAGGAGCCACACCTGGAGTGTAACAGGAGCCACACCTGGAGTGTAACAGGAGCCACACCTGGAGTGTAACAGGAGCCACACCTGGAGTGTAACAGGGGCCACACCTGGAGTGTAACAGGAGCCACACCTGGAGTGTAACATGTTCCACATCTGGAATGTAACAGGAGCCACACCTGGAGTGTAACAGGAGCCACACCTGGGGTGTAACAGGAGCCACGCCTGGAGTGTGAGGAGCAACACCTGGAATGTGACAAGAGCCTCACTATGATGTACCAGGAGCCACACCCATAGTGTGACATGAGCCACACCCGGAGTGTGACAGGAGCCACACCCGGAGTGTGACAGGAGCCACATTAGGGGTGTGACAAGAGCCACAATAGGGGTGTGACAGCCACACTAGGGGTGTGAGGGGCCACACTAGGGGTGTGACAGGAGCCACACTAGTGTAACAGGAGATACACCTGGCGTGTAACAGGAGCCACACTTGGAGTGTAACAGGAGCCACACCTGGAGTGTAACAGGAACCATACCTGGAGTGTGACAGGAGCCACACCTGGAGTGTAACAGGAGCCACACCTGGAGTGTAACAGGAGCCACTCCTGCAGTGTAACAGGAGCCACACCTGGAGTGTGAGAAGAGCAACACCTGGAATGTGACAAGAGCCTCACTAGGGTGTAACAGGAGCCACACCCGTAGTGTGACATGAGCCACACCCAGAGAGTGACAGGAGCCACACTAGGGGTGTGACAGGAGCCACACTAGTGGTGTGAAAGGAGCCACACTAGGGGTGTGACGGGAGCCACACTAGGGGAGTGACGAGCCACATTAGGGATGTGACAGGAGCCACACTAGGGGTGTGACAGGGGCCACACTATGGGTGTGACAGGAGCCACACTAGGGGTGTGACAGGTGTCACACTAGTGTAACGAGCCACACCTGAAGTGTAACAGGAGCCACGCCTGGAGTGTGACAGGAGCCACACCTGGAGTATGAGAAGAGCAACACCTGAAATGTGACAAGAGCCTCACTAGGGTGTAACAGGAGCCACACCCGTAGTGTGACATGAGCCACACCCAGAGCGACAGGAGCCACACGGGGTGTGACAGCAGCCACATTAGGGGTGTGACAGGAGCCACACTAGTGTGAAAGGAGCCACACTAGGGGTGTGACGAGCCACACTACGGGTGTAACAGGAGCCTCACTATGGGTGTGAAAGGAGCCACACTAGGGGTATGACAGGTCACACTAGTGTAACAGGAGCCACACCTGGAGTGTGACAGGAGCCACACTTGAAGTGTAACAGGAGCCACGCCTGGAGTGACAGGAACCACGCCTGGAGTGTGACAGGAGCCACACCTGGAGTGTAACAAAAGCCGAACCTGGAGTGTAACAGGAGCCTAACCTGGAATGTAACGAGCCCCACCTGGAGTGTAACAGGAGCCTCACCTGGAGTGTAACAGGATCCACACCTGGAGTGTAACAGGAGCCCCACCTGGAGTGTAACAGGAGCCCCACCTGGAGTGTAACAGGAGCCACACCTGGAGTGTAACAGGAGCCCCACCTGGAGTGTAACAGGAGCCCGCCCTGGAGTGTAACAGGAGCCCCACCTGGAGTGTAACAGGAGCCCCACCTGGAGTGTAACAGGAGCCCCACCTGGAGTGTAACAGGAGCCCCACCTGGAGTGTAACAGGAGCCCCACCTGGAGTGTAACAGGAGCCCCACCTGGAGTGTAACAGGAGCCCCACCTGGAGTGTAACAGGAGCCACACCTGGAGTGTAACAGGAGCCCCACCTGGAGTGTAACAGGAGCCCCACCTGGAGTGTAACAGGAGCCCCACCTGGAGTGTAACAGGAGCCCCAGCTGGAGTGTAACAGGAGCCCCAGCTGGAGTGTAACAGGAGCCCCAGCTGGAGTGTAACAGGAGCCCCACCTGGAGTGTAACAGGAGCCCCACCTGGAGTGTAACAGGAGCCCCACCTGGAGTGTAACAGGAGCCCCACCTGGAGTGTAACAGGAGCCCCACCTGGGGTGTAACAGGAACCCCACCTGGGGTGTAACAGGAGCCCCACCTGGAGTGTAACAGGAGCCCCACCTGGAGTGTAACAGGAGCCCCACCTGGAGTGTAACAGGAGCCCCACCTGGAGTGTAACAGGAGCCCCACCTGGAGTGTAACAGGAGCCACACCTGGAGTGTAACAGGAGCCACACCTGGAGTGTAACAGGAGCCACACCTGGAGTGTAACAGGAGCCACACCTGGAGTGTAACAGGAGCCACACCTGGAGTGTAACAGGAGCCACACTTGGAATGTAACAGGAGCCACACCTGGAGTGTAACAGGAGCCACACTTGGAGTGTAACAGGAGCCACACTTGGAGTGTAACAGGAGCCACACCTGGAGTGTAACAGGAGCCACACCTGGAGTGTAACAGGAGCCACACCTGGAGTGTAACAGGAGCCACACCTGGAGTGTAACAGGAGCCACACCTGGAGTGTAACAGGAGCCACACCTGGAGTGTAACAGGAGCCACACCTGGAGTGTAACAGGAGCCACACCTGGAGTGTAACAGGAGCCACACCTGGAGTGTAACAAGAGCCACACCATGAGTAACAGCAGCCACACCAGGAGTGTAACAGGAGCCACACCAGGAGTGTAACAGGAGCCACACCAGGAGTGTAACAGGAGCCACACCAGGAGTGTAACAGGAGCCACACCAGGAGTGTAACAGGAGCCACACCAGGAGTGTAACAGGAGCCACACCTGGAGTGTAACAGGAGCCACACCTGGAGTGTAACAGGAGCCACACCAGGAGTGTAACAGGAGCCACACCTGGAGTGTAACAGGAGCCACACCAGGAGTGTAACAGGAGCCACACCTGGAGTGTAACAGCAGCCACACCAGGAGTGTAACAGGAGCCACACCTGGAGTGTAACAGCAGCCACACCAGGAGTGTAACAGGAGCCACACCAGGAGTGTAACAGGAGCCACACCAGGAGTGTAACAGGAGCCACACCAGGAGTGTAACAGGAGCCACACCTGGAGTGTAACAGGAGCCACACCAGGAGTGTAACAGGAGCCACACCAGGAGTGTAACAGGAGCCACACCAGGAGTGTAACAGGAGCCACACCAGGAGTGTAACAGGAGCCACACCAGGAGTGTAACAGGAGCTACACCAGGAGTGTAACAGGAGCCACACCAGGAGTGTAACAGGAGCCACACCAGGAGTGTAACAGGAGCCACACCAGGAGTGTAACAGGAGCCACACCAGGAGTGTAACAGGAGCCACACCAGGAGTGTAACAGGAGCCACACCAGGAGTGTAACAGGAGCCACACCAGGAGTGGAACAGGAGCCACACCAGGAGTGAGCCACACCAGGAGTGTAACAGGAGCCACACCAGGAGTGTAACAGGAGCCACACCAGGAGTGTAACAGGAGCCACACCAGGAGTGCAACAGGAGCCACACCAGGAGTGTAACAGGAGCCACACCAGGAGTGTAACAGCAGCCACACCAGGAGTGTAACAGCAGCCACACCAGGAGTGTAACAGCAGCCACACCAGGAGTGTAACAGGAGCCACACCAGGAGTGTAACAGCAGCCACACCAGGAGTGTAACAGGAGCCACACCAGGAGTGTAACAGGAGCCACACCAGGAGTGTAACAGGAGCCACACCAGGAGTGTAACAGCAGCCACACCAGGAGTGTAACAGGAGCCACACCAGGCCACACCAGTGTAACAGCAGCCACACCAGGAGTGTAACAGGAGCCACACCAGGAGTGTAACAGGAGCCACACCAGGAGTGTAACAGGAGCCACACCAGGAGTGTAACAGGAGCCACACCAGGAGTGTAACAGGAGCCACACCAGGAGTGTAACAGGAGCCACACCAGGAGTGTAACAGGAGCCACACCAGGAGTGTAACAGGAGCCACACCAGGAGTGTAACAGGAGCCACACCAGGAGTGTAACAGGAGCCACACCAGGAGTGTAACAGGCCACACCAGGAGTGTAACAGGAGCCACACCAGGAGTGTAACAGGAGCCACACCAGGAGTGTAACAGGAGCCACACCAGGAGTGTAACAGCAGCCACACCAGGAGTGTAACAGGAGCCACACCAGGAGTGTAACAGGAGCCACACCAGGAGTGTAACAGGAGCCACACCAGGAGTGTAACAGGAGCCACACCAGGAGTGTAACAGGAGCCACACCAGGAGTGTAACAGGAGCCACACCAGGAGTGTAACAGGAGCCACACCAGGAGTGTAACAGGAGCCACACCAGGAGTGTAACAGGAGCCACACCAGGAGTGTAACAGGAGCCACACCAGGAGTGTAACAGGAGCCACACCAGGAGTGTAACAGGAGCCACACCAGGAGTGTAACAGGAGCCACACCAGGAGTGTAACAGGAGCCACACCAGGAGTGTAACAGGAGCCACACCAGGAGTGTAACAGGAGCCACACCAGGAGTGTAACAGGAGCCACACCAGGAGTGTAACAGGAGCCACACCAGGAGTGTAACAGGAGCCACACCAGGAGTGTAACAGGAGCCACACCAGGAGTGTAACAGGAGCCACACCAGGAGTGTAACAGGAGCCACACCAGGAGTGTAACAGGAGCCACACCAGGAGTGTAACAGGAGCCACACCAGGAGTGTAACAGGAGCCACACCAGGAGTGTAACAGGAGCCACACCAGGAGTGTAACAGGAGCCACACCAGGAGTGTAACAGGAGCCACACCAGGAGTGTAACAGGAGCCACACCAGGAGTGTAACAGGAGCCACACCAGGAGTGTAACAGGAGCCACACCAGGAGTGTAACAGGAGCCACACCAGGAGTGTAACAGGAGCCACACCAGGAGTGTAACAGGAGCCACACCAGGAGTGTAACAGGAGCCACACCAGGAGTGTAACAGGAGCCACACCTGGAGTGTAACAGGAGCCACACCTGGAGTGTAACAGGAGCCACACCAGGAGTGTAACAGCAGCCACACCAGGAGTGTAACAGGAGCCACACCAGGAGTGTAACAGGAGCCACACCAGGAGTGTAACAGGAGCCACACTGTCCTAAGTTTACACAATGTTGAAACAGTTTTCTTCCGCATAACATTTTGATCATCACAAGAAATCATGATAAGAATATGTTTGAAAAAAAAAACTTGTATGTAGTCACGTGTTAATGGATCTTGAGCGTTAGATGAATGTTGGTGATTGTTGTTGTTGGTGATTGTTGTTGTTGTTGGTGATTGTTGTTGTTGTTGGTGATTGTTGTTGTTGTTGGTGATTGTTGTTGTTGTTGGTGATTGTTGTTGTTGTGGTGTGTTGTGTTGTTGGTGGTGTATTGTGTTGGTGGTGGTGTGTTGTGTTGATGGTGGTGTGTTGTGTTGGTGTGTTGTGTTGTTGTTGGCGTGGTGTGTTGGTGGTTCTGTGTTGTGTTGTTGGTGTTGTGTTGTTGGTGGTGTGTTGTGTTGGTGGTGGTGTGTTGTGTTGTTGTTGTGGCGTGTTGTGTTGTTGGTGGTATGTTGTGTTGTTGTTGTGGAGTGTTGTGTTGTTGTTGTGTTGTGTTGTGTTGTTGTTGGTGTGTTGTGGTGCGTTGTGTTGTTGTTGTGGTGTGTTGTGTTGGTTGTGTGTTGTGTTGTTGGTGGTATGTTGTGTTGTTGTTGTGGTGTGTTGTGTTGTTGTTGTGTTGTGTTGTGTTGTTGGTGGTGTGTTGTGTTATTGTGGTGTGTTGTGTTGTTGTTGTGGTGTGTTGTGTTGTTGGTGTGTTGTGTTGCTGGTGTGTTGTGTTGTTGTTGGTGTGTTGTGTTGTTGTTGGTGTGCTGTGTTGTTGTTGTGGTGTGTTTTGTTGTTGTGGTGTGTTGTGTTGTTGTGGTGTGTTGTGTTGTTGTTAGTGTGTTGTGTTGTTGGTGGTGTGTTTTGTTGTGGTGTGTTGTGTTGGTGGTGTGTTGTGTTGTTGTGGTGTGTTGTGTTGTTGTGGTGTGTTGTGTTGTTGTGGTGTGTTGTGTTGTTGTGGTGTGTTGTGTTGTTGTGGTGTGTTGTGTTGTTGTGGTGTGTTGTGTTGTTGTGGTGTGTTGTGTTGTTGGTGGTGTGTTGTGTTGTTGGTGGTGTGTTGTGTTGTTGTTAGTGTGTTGTGTTGTTGGTGGTGTGTTTTGTTGGTGGTGGTGTGTTGTGTTGTTGGTGGTGTGTTTTGTTGTGGTGTGTTGTGTTGGTGGTGTGTTGTGTTGTTGTTAGTGTGTTGTGTTGTTGGTGGTGTGTTGTGTTGTTGGTGGTGTGTTGTGTTGGTGGTGGTGTGTTGTGTTGTTGTTAGTGTGTTGTGTTGTTGGTGGTGTGTTTTGTTGTGGTGTGTTGTGTTGGTGGTGTGTTGTGTTGGTGGTGTGTTGTGTTGTTGTGGTGTGTTGTGTTGTTGTTAGTGTGTTGTGTTGTTGGTGGTGTGTTTTGTTGTGGTGTGTTGTGTTGGTGGTGTGTTGTGTTGGTGGTGTGTTGTGTTGGTGGTGTGTTGTGTTGTGGTGTGTTGTGTTGTTGTTAGTGTGTTGTGTTGTTGGTGGTGTGTTTTGTTGTGGTGTGTTGTGTTGGTGGTGTGTTGTGTTGGTGGTGTGTTGTGTTGTTGGTGGTGTGTTGTGTTGGTGGTGGTGTGTTGTGTTGTTGGTGGTGTTTTTTTTGTTGTTGTGTGTTGTGTTGTTGTGGTGTGTTGTGTTGGTGGTGGTGTGTTGTGTTGTTGTGGTGTGTTGTGTTGTTGGTGGTGTGTTTTGTTGTGGTGTGTTGTGTTGGTGGTGTGTTGTGTTGGTGGTGGTGTGTTGTGTTGGTGTTGGTGTGTTGTGTTGTTGTTAGTGTGTTGTGTTGTTGGTGGTGTGTTTTGTTGTGGTGTGTTGTGTTGGTGGTGTGTTGTGTTGGTGGTGTGTTGTGTTGTTGGTGGTGTGTTGTGTTGGTGGTGGTGTGTTGTGTTGTTGTGATATGTTGTGTTGTTGTGGTGTGTCGTGTTGGTGGTAATGTGTTGTGTTGTTGTGGTGTGTCGTGTTGTTGGTGGTGTGTGTTGTGTTGGTGGTGGCGTGGTGTGTTGTTGTGGTGTGTTGTGTTGTTGGTGGTGTGTTGTGTTGTTGGTGGTGTGTTGGTGGTGGCGTGGTGTGTTGGTGGTGGTGTGTTGTGTTGTTGGTGGTGTGTGTTGGTGGTGGCGTGGCGTGTTGTTGTGGTGTGTTGGTGGTGTGTTGTGTTGGTGATGTGTTGTGTTGGTGGTGGTGTGTTGTGTTGTTGGTGGTGTGTTGTGTTGTTGGTGGTGTGTTGTGTTGGTGGTGGCGTGGTGTGTTGTGGTGGTGTGTTGTGTTGGCGTGTTGTGTATTTTGTTGTTCTGGTATTGGTGGTATATTGTGTTGCAGTATGGGTGGTGTGTCGTGGTGCATTGTGGTGTTGGTATTTTGTGGTGTATTGGTGGTGCATTGTATTGGTGGTGTTTTGTGGTGGTGGTGTGTTGTGGTGTTTGTGTGGTATGGTGTTAGTGGCTTGTGTTAGTGGTGTGTTATATTATGCTGTGGTGTTGGTGGCAGTGTTGTGTTGTTAGTGTACCGTCTTAGTGTGTTGTGTCGTGGATAGTAAGGTGGTGTAATGTTGGCGTATGATGGTGGTGTTTTGTTCTGGTAGCGTGATTTCTTGGTGTTGGTAGTGGTGTTGTATTGGTGGTGGTGTTGGTGTGGTGAAAGTCAGGGAAAGTATGCCTATGCACTATGCCCCAGTCCCCGGTTCGTGGAACTCCATATTAAATATCACAACGAGATGGTGTCTGGACGCAGGAGTCATCTCAGAGATAGTCAAAAAACACTGATATAGTTCCAGTCCACAAAGAAGACATCAGAGTAGTAGTAGTCTATAGACTGATAGTACTGACGTCCTATACTGTTAAAATCTTTGGAAGAGTTTTGAGTAGGAAGATCGCTAGTCATATGGATTCACAACAATTGCACAGCCCAGAACAACTTGGGTTTCAAGCAAGCTGCTCCTGGACCTAGCCCTAAATTTATACACTGCCGTAACATCATACTGGTGCGAGAGATATAGGAGCAAATGTAAAATAAACCCAGTGAAAAGCAATGACGCCATGGGCCCTTTGGCACCATAGGCCCCATGTCCCGTGGCTCTGTTGGAAGCACACTCATCTTATATACTGAGTGCCCGTGGTTCGATCCCTGGCACAGGTGGAAACGGGCGGATTTCTTTATATCTGCTACCCCTGTTCACGTAGCAGTAGGTAGGTACCTGGGTGTTAGTTGACTGTTGTGGGTCACATCCTGGGGAAGGAGGAGGGAGTAGCATATGTTAGATAGGGTTGGGCTTTGAAATGAGCCGAGGTAGGATAACTGCTCTTAGTATGTAAAACTGATTTGTGTAAAAAAAGTGTCAAGAACCGAGAGTCGCGAATATTCAACCTGCTACCAGCAGATATCTGAAATATTGCTGGAACAAGTGTAGAAGTGTGCAAGAGGAAACTGGCTATTACTTACACCAGATCAACCAAACTATAATGGATACCGGTATGTGGGTCAGCGGGCCGCCAACAACCGCCTGGTTGACCAGGCAAACAGAAAATCCTGGATACTAGCTGGGCGGTTCTCACTAGGGCTGCACTATTGCGTGGTCTTGGATGCTCTGGCCACACTTGATGAAGGTAAAAGCCTTCATCAAGTGTGGCCATGTTGTAGTAGCACACAAAATGCCTACAAAAGGCATAAACTAGAAAAACTGACATTACTCTCCCCAATTGTCTCATTCTCATATATGACATAGAGACAAAAAAAAATCTTGTCATTCCTTGTAGACGATATTTAAGTCTCTATGCGAGTGGTATCCATGGAGGACACAGCTAATCTCTGATCTGATACAAATCAGGTCCGGTCTGAGACCGGGTCACGGCAACGTTGACCTCAGAAATCGATTCAAGTTGACTTCAGGTATAACTTTCAGCGTGATTGACAACAATATATGATGCTTTAATTAATGAGGACAACTTGCAATTACTCCGCCATAGAAAAAATACAGAACTAAAAAACTCTATAAAACAAATTTAAACGTCTTTAAAAGTGGAAGATTAATGTGACGGAGTTAGAAGTGATAATATCAAGATCTTTCGTACAAGGATTATGACAATGTTGCGTCACATCTTCAAGGAAAATATTAAGCCGGCTTACTAAAACCTGCAAAACAAGAGATGCCAAGCCACTGATGATACTCTTTAAGTCATGACTAGAATATTATTGTACACTGGCAGTCCCGGGTAAGATATTGTGTAAAATATCGACACATGAAATAGACTACATGCGTACTGTTAGGATATTTTGAGGAGAGAAGCCATTCATGGCAAAACTTTTCTTAAAATATTTAACATTGCACATGTGACTTATTTCCCACTGACAGCTCCATTAATGGCAAACAAAACTGCAGGTCTGGAGAATGTACAAGTGAGATAGTTAAAGTATCGGGAATGTTTTAAGTCCATCTGCGGTACGACAGTTAAGGTTTGGCGCTTTTCATAAATATAATAAAACTGAAAGTTCCTCGAAGTATACTCTTTGGAACGCAAGCGAGAAAGATACCTCAGAGTTTACACCTGGGAAATATTTAATTAGTCTGAAATATTCCTGTCAAAATCACTCCTTAAGAAGGAAAAGGTTAGAAGGTTGGTTAAAAATACTTCAGTAAAAAACAAAGTGCGATGGGTACACTAAGAGATAGTGTTAGGGGACGAAAGCTTCACCCTCCCTTCATAAGTAGGGGGATATTACCAACAGATACCTAGTTGTCTTCAAGAGGGAACGTGATAAGTTCGTAACGTTCCTGCAACGCCGGGCCTAGCACCAATAGCCTGTGTGTTATGAATGGTTTGAAAAACCGACAAGTTGAAGATTGAGACACTTATGCAGCATATGGGAATCTTTATTCAGGAAACGTTTAGCCACACAGTGGCTTCATCAGTCCAATACAAAGAGGAAGGCGTAAGGAGAGGAGGAGTATGAGGTAATCAGTCCCTCAGCCTGGAGTCGATGTGTTCAGTCCATCAATCTTGTAGAATGTACAGCATAGGGCCGTAGACGTGGCTTATATACTGTAGTGAGGTGACTTCAAGCAGACGGAGGCGGGATCATAGTGGTACCATCCATTAGTCGAAGTAGGTCTTTGTCCAAAGGTTGAACAAGCGTTGAAGAATATAAGCCACGTCTACGGCCCTATGCTGTACATTCTACAAGATTGATGGACTGAACACATCGACTCCAGGCTGAGGGACTGATTACCTCATACTCCTCCTCTCCTTACGCCTTCCTCTTTGTATTGGACTGATGAAGCCACTGTGTGGCGAAACGTTTCCTGAATAAAGATTCCCATATGCTGCATAAGTGTCTCAATCTTCAACTTGTCGGTTTTTCAAACCATTCATTACAACTGTCAGACACTGCAGCATCATGGGATCTTCTTACAAAGAATTCTTCAACGCTTGTTCAACCTTTGGACAAAGACCTACTTCGACTAGTGGATGGTACCACTATGATCCCGCCTCCGTCTGCTTGAAGTCACCTCACTACAGTATATAAGCCACGTCTACGGCCCTATGCTGTACATTCTACAAGATTGATGGACTGAACACATCGACTCCAGGCTGAGGGACTGATTACCTCATACTCCTCCTCTCCTTACGCCTTCCTCTTTGTATTGGACTGATGAAGCCACTGTGTGGCGAAACGTTTCCTGAATAAAGATTCCCATATGCTGCATAAGTGTCTCAATCTTCACCAATAGCCTGGTTGATCACACCATCAACCAGGCCTAGTCTGAGCTCGGGCTACGTGGGGTGGTGACCCCCGTCAAATCCTCTTCAGGTAATCTGATGGTTTTGTGTTGTGTAGTGTGTGATGTCCTGTGATGGTTATGTGTGATGTGCGGTGGTAGTAGTGTAGTGATGATAGTGTTGTGATGGTGGTGGTAGTGTGGTGATAGTAGTGTTAAGGTGTTAGTAGTGGTGTGGTGTTGGTAGTTTGGCGATGGTAGTATTGTTGTGGTGGTGGTGAGGGTGGTAGTGTGGTGATGATAGTGTTGTTGTGTTGGTGGTAGTGTGGTAGTGGTGGTGGGGATAGTAGTGTGGTGATGGTAATGTGGTAGTGTACTTACCTAATACTCACCTGGTTGTTGTTGCAAGGGTCGAGTCATAACTCCTGGCGATGGTAGTGCTGTGGTGGTGGTGGTAGTGTTGTTGTGGTAGTACAAGTAGTGGTAGTGTAGTGATGGTAGTGTTGTGTTGGTGGTAGTGGGGTGATGGTAGTATTGTTATGGTGATGGGGCAGTAGTGTGGTGATGGGAGTGTTGTGATGGTGTTAGTGTGATGATGGTAGTATTGTGGTAGTAGTAGTAGTGTTGTGATGGTAGTGTTGTGGTGGTGGTGGTAGTGAGGTGAGGATAGTGTTGTGGTGGTAGTAGTAGGAGTGTGGTGATAGCGTTGTGGTGGTGGTAGTAGTAATATGATGTTAGTGTTGTGTTGGTGTTGGTAGTAGTGCGGGTTTGGTGGTATTGTGTGGTGGTAGTGTGGTGTGGACAGTCAGGTATAATGACGTAGTATTGATTGTCCTCGAGACTTGCTTGCTGGTTTCATGACCACCTTCAGTCTTCTTCAGTGCTGCTTCAAGTTTCACACTAACAACCTGCCTTATATCACGCTGTATAATACACCTTATATCATGCAATGTACATCTTGCATCATGCTGAGTACAACTTGTATCATACAGTATACACCTCATATTACGCTATATACACTTATATCATGCAATATACACTTGTATCATGCAATATACACTTGTATCACGCTATGTATACCTTCCAAACGTTATGCTGCACAAACATGCGTTCATTTTCACACTACAGTACAAGCATGAGTGTAGTGTCACACTACCCAACAAATATAAGTGTAATGCCACACTACACAGCAAATGAGTGTAGTGCCACACAAGCACAACAACGTAGTGTAACTCAAAGGCACTAGAAATATGCTCCAGACATGCACCATTAAGAAGGGATGCAAGTTAGAGAGAGAGAGAGACTCCTGCAGGCGAAGACAAAGGATCATAGGACTACGTCTAACATATGATCCTTGCTTAAAGGAGACAGAACTTTTGATGATGACGACAAAGAAATAAATACGTTTCTGAAGTTACAGTAGGACTTTTGTGTTTAATGAGCCTTTAATCAGACCTTTAATGAACCTTTAATTGCTATAGATTGACAATCTATAGCAATTTTTTATGAACAAGTTTCAAAACTCTGCCGACATCTCCTCAATTTTCGACATAACTCTAATCGAACTTGACTTCGAAGAAGCCGTTGATAGCATGCCTGTTCACTCTGCCCCAGACCCAGACTTGTGAAACTCCTCGTTCATCAAGAATGGTAAGAAACCACTATCATTTGTCTAAAATATTTTATAGAAATGAACATAGGAGTCGCAACACAAATATTTAAAGCACGGATAGTCCCACTTCACAAATTTGGAAGTAGAACAATCACAAAAAACTATTGACTAAGAAACACTGACGTCCCAAATTATTAAAATATCAAGAAGAGTTCTATGAAGCAAGATTGCTAACCACATGAATTCACAACCCAGAGCAACATAGGTTTAAAGCAGGTCACTCCTTCCTCTCTCCATTGCTGGACCGTTACGACATGGGCTGGGATTCATTGGAATGCAAATATAATGCTGTGCACACATAATATGTACAGTAACGAATAACTGGAAAAGTGGGCAAACGGATTTTACACTTTATAGCAAATAGAACTTAAACAACAAAGCGAATAAAGGAAAAGCAAACGCTGCCACAGTGAGAAGTTCTGTTCCCCAAGGCCCCCTCATGGAAAGATCCTTGACGCTGGTGAGGGGCTCTTGATCTAGGGAATTGGATCTGTGCTCCAGTTCCCTGAATTAAACCTGAATGCCTTCCACATCCTTCCCCCACAGGCGCTATATAATCCTACGGGTTTAGTGCTTCCCCTTGATTATAATAATGTTCTCCAAGTTACAGTATTCGCCCTAACTTTCTTATTCTTGACAACTCATAGAAGAGTAACATCCTTTGTAGACGATACTAGGGTTTGAATGAGAGGCATCCATGGAGGACACGCAGAGTTCCAGGATAAGATAAACCAGGTCTTCCAGTGGGCCACAGAAAACTATATGATGTTGAATGAGGACAAATTTCACTTACTCGACTATGGAAAAATTTAAGAAATAACTGGAAAGGAGTATAAAACTTAAATCATTCTATACAGCCAAGCCAATGTGATAATACTGGAATATTGCTATGCATTAACAGCCTCTTTTAAGGCAGGTGATATTGCAGAGAAGTTTTACTGCTCATGTAAATTCAGTCGAACTCGTCAATTATTGGAACCTTGAAATCCTTTGGACTGTACTCCTTGGAACATATGCAAGAAAGATACATCAGAATGTGCACCTGGAAATTCTAAGAGATTAATCCCAACTCTTTACACAAAAGGAAGAGGTTCGGTAGATGGTGCAAAATATCCCCCTGAAAAACAGCGGCTCACTTAAGAGATAATAAGTATGAAGAGACCAAAACCCTTCAATATCTTCCCTTCATACTTGAAGGTAATCACTAACAGACATTAGCTGTCTTCAAGAGGGAACTTGGTAAGTTCCATATGTTAGTTCTCGATCATCCGGACTGTACTGCAAATGTTGCACTCCTTGCGGCTATCACGAAGAAACAGATTTACTAATCCATCAGCCATAAGGCCTGGTCTAAGACCAGGATAAGGGGGGAAGTGACCCCTGAAACCCTTTCCAGGTAAACTTATGATAGTGGGACACTGCGTAACAAACATGAATGTAGTGCCACGCTACACTTCAAACCTCGTGTATGAAAATTTTGAAACTATCAAAATCCAAAAACCGGGGTGTTGCGTGAGCAGCAGCAGCAGCAGCAGCAGCAGCAGCAGCAGCAGCAGCAGCAACAGCAGCAGCAGCAGCAGCAACAACAGCAACAACAGCAACAGCAACAACAGCAACAGCAACAACAGCAACAGCAACAGCAACAACAGCAACAACAGCAACAGCAACAACAGCAACAACAGCAACAGCAACAACAGCAACAACAACAGCAACAAGAACAGCAACAACAACAGCAACAAGAACAGCAACAACAACAACGACGACGAGTAGACATGGTCAACAAAAATATATATTGGAAATACCTTAAATGGGACATTAAAAACGAATGTGACTGTGGAAGGTGTATTCTAGGAATGGGGGTTGGGGAAGGTGTATTCTAGGAATGGGGGTTGGAGAAGGTGTATTCTGGGAATGGGGGTTGGGGAAGGTGTATTCTGGGAATGGGGGTTGGGGAAGGTGTGTTCTGGGAATGGGGGTTGTGGAAGGTGTTTTCTGGGAATGGGGGTTGGGGAAGGTGTATTCTGGGGAAAGGTGTATTCTAGGGGGGGTTGGGGAAGGTGTATTCTGGGAATGGGGAATGGGGGTTGGGGAGGTGTATTTTAGGAATGGGGGTTGTGGAAGGTTTATTCTGGGAATGAGGGTTGTGAAAGGTGTGTTCTGGGAATGGGGGTTGTGGAAGGTTTATTCTGGGAATGGGGTTGGGAAGGTGTATTTTGGGAATGGGGGTTGTGGAAGGTGTATTCTGGGGATGGGGGTTGTGGAAGGTGTATTCTGGAAATGGGGGTTGGGGAAGGTGTATTCTGGGAATGGGGGTTGGGGAAGGTGTATTCTGGGAATGGTGGTTGGGGAAGGTGTATTCTGGGAATGGGGGTTGGGGAAGGTGTATTCTGGGAATGGGGGTTGGGGAAGGTGTATTCTGGGAATGGGGGTTGGGGAAGGTGTATTCTGGGAATGGGGGTTGGGGAAGGTGTATTCTGGGAATGGGGGTTGTGGAAGGTGTACTCTGGGAATGATTGGGGAAGGTGTATTTTGAGAATGAGGGTTGTGGAAGGTTTATTCTGGGAATGGGGGTTGGGGAAGGTGTATTCTGGGAATGGGGGTTGTGAAAGGTGTGTTCTGGGAATGGAGGTTATGAAAGGTGTATTCTGGGAATGATTGGGGAAGGTGTATTTTGAGAATGAGGGTTGTGGAAGGTTTATTCTGGGAATGGGGTTGGGAAGGTGTATTTTGGGAATGGGGGTTGTGGAAGGTGCATTCTGGGAATGGTTGGAAAGGTGTATTCTGGTAATGGTGGCTGTGGAAGGTGTATTCTGGGAATGGGGGTTGTGGAAGGTGTATTCTGGGAATGGGGGTTGTGGAAGGTGTATTCTAGGAATGGGGGTTGTGGAAGGTGTATTCTGGGAATGTGGGTTGTGGAAGGTGTATTCTGGGAATGGGGGTTGTGAAAGGTGTATTTTGGGAATGGGGGTTGTGAAAGGTGTATTCTGGGAATGGGGGTTGTGGAAGGTGTATTCTGGGAATGGGGGTTGTGGAAGGTGTATTCTGGAAATGGGGATTGTAGAAGTTGTATTCTGGGAATGGGGGTTGTGGAAGGTGTATTCTGGGAATGGGGGTTGTGGAAGGTGTATTCTGGGAATTGGGGTTGTGGAAGGTGTATTCTGGGAATGGGGGAAGGTGTATTCTGGGAATGGGGGCTGTGGAAGGTGTATTCTGGGAATGGGGGTTGTGGAAGGTGTATTCTGGGAATGGGGGTTGTGGAAGGGGTATTCTAGGAATGGGGGTTGTGGAAGGTGTATTCTGGGGATGGGGGTTGTGGAAGGTGTATTCTGGGGATGGGGGTTGTGGAAGGTGTATTCTGGGGATGGGGGTTGTGGAAGGCGTATTCTGGGAATGGGGGTTGTGGAAGGTGTATTCTGGGGATGGGGGTTGTGGAAGGTGTATTCTGGGGATGGGGGTTGTGGAAGGTGTATTCTGGGGATGGGGGTTGTGGAAGGTGTATTCTGGGGATGGGGGTTGTGGAAGGTGTATTCTGGGGATGGGGGTTGTGGAAGGTGTATTCTGGGGATGGGGGTTGTGGAAGGTGTATTCTGGGGATGGGGGTTGTGGAAGGTGTATTCTGGGAATGGGGGTTGTGGAAGGTGTATTCTGGGGATGGGGGTTGTGGAAGGTGTATTCTGGGGATGGGGGTTGTGGAAGGTGTATTCTGGAGATGGGGGTTGTGGAAGGTGTATTCTGGGGATGGGGGTTGTGGAAGGTGTATTCTGGGGATGGGGGCTGTGGAAGGTGTATTCTGGGGATGGGGGTTGTGGAAGGTGTATTCTGGGGATGGGGGTTGGGGATGGTGTATTCTGGGTTTGGGGGTTGTGGAAGGTGTATTCTGGGGATGGGGGTTGTGGAAGGTGTATTCTGGGGATGGGGGTTGTGGAAGGTGTATTCTGGGGATGGGGGCTGTGGAAGGTGTATTCTGGGGATGGGGGCTGTGGAAGGTGTATTCTGGGGATGGGGGTTGTGGAAGGTGTATTCTGGGGATGGGGGTTGGGGAAGGTGTATTCGGGGGATGGGGGTTGTGGAAGGTGTATTCTGGGGATGGGGGTTGGGGAAGGTGTATTCTGGGGAGGGGGGTTGGGGAAGGTGTATTCTGGGGATGGGTGTTGTGGAAGGTGTATTCTGGGGATGGGGGTTGTGGAAGGTGTATTCTGGGGATGGGGGTTGTGGAAGGTGTATTCTGGGGATGGGGGTTGGGGAAGGTGTATTCTGGGGATGGGGGTTGTGGAAGGTGTATTCTGGGGATGGGGGTTGTGGAAGGTGTATTCTGGGGATGGGGGTTGGGGAAGGTGTATTCTGGGGATGGGGGTTGTGGAAGGTGTATTCTGGGGATGGGGGTTGGGGAAGGTGTATTCTGGGGATGGGGGTTGTGGAAGGTGTATTCTGGGGATGGGGGTTGGGGAAGGTGTATTCTGGGGATGGGGGTTGTGGAAGGTGTATTCTGGGGATGGGGGTTGTGGAAGGTGTATTCTGGGGATGGGGGTTGTGGAAGGTGTATTCTGGGGATGGGGGTTGTGGAAGGTGTATTCTGGGAATGGGGGTTGTGGAAGGTGTATTCTGGGGATGCGATGTGACCGGCCTTGACCTAAAACAATTAAGAGATCGTGTGAACTCATCGATGTGTTCCGGCTTATATGTTTTACCTGAAATTACACTTCTCGCTCGTGTTGTACTCACCTGTTTGTGGTTGCAGGGGTCGAGTCCTATCTCCTGGCCCTGCCTCTTCACTGCTCGCTACTAGGTCCACTCTACCTGCTCCATGAGCTTTATCATACCTCTTCTTAAAGCTATGTGTGGATCCTGCCTCCACTACATCACTCTCCAGAGTGTTCCACTTTATGACAACTCTAATTGAAGAAGTACTTCCTAACATCCCTATGACTGATTTGAGTTTTCAGCTTCCAATTGTGACCCTTTGTTGGCGTGTCCCATATCTGAAACATCCTGTCCCTGTCCTTGTCGATTCCTCTCAGTATGTTATATGTTGTTATCATGTCCCTCCTGTCCTCCAGTGTCGTCAGGTCGATTTCTCTTAACCCCTCCTCGTAGGACATGCCCCTTAACTCCGGGACTAGACTAGTCTCGTTGCAAACCTTTGCACTTTCTCTACTTTATTGTCGTGCTTGACCAGATGTAGGTTCGAAACTGGTGCTGCATACTCCAATGTGGACTTGATGTACAAGGTGTACAGAGTCACTTCTAGTATAGGGCCCCTTCTCAGACAAGTCGGATCCTACACAGACGACAACAAAGAAATGAGTGAGATACTGAAATCTCAATGTGACTTTGTGTTCAGCGAGCCATTAACCAGTCTAAAGATACAGTCCAAACAATTTTTTCATGAATGAGCCTCAAAACCCTGCCAATGTATGCCAGATATCTTACATAACCCTAACTCCACTAGACTTTGAGAAAGCCATCGACGACATGCCCATGCACTCAGCCCTAGGCCCAGACTCGTGGAACTCGGTGTTCATTAAGAACTGCAAGAAACCCCTCTCACTGGTTCTAAGTATGCTGTGGAGAAAGAGCTTAGACACAGGCGAGATTCCACTAAAAACAACGGATATAGCCCCACTCCATAAAGGTGGCAGCAAAGCAGTAGCTAAGAACTATAGACCAATAGCTTTAACATCCCATATCATAAAAATCTTTGAAAAAGTTCTAAGAAGCAGGATAGAAAACCACCTGGACTCCTAGAAATTGCACAACCCCAGGGCAACATGGTTTCAGAGCAGGTCGCCCCTGCCTTTTGCAACTGCTAGACCACTTGATATGGTCTTAGATGCACTGGAAAACAAACAGAATGCAGATGTATACACAGACTCAAGAAATCGTAATGACACGATTGCAAACAAACCATACCCCCGGCCGGGATTGAACCCGCGGTCATAGAGTCTCAAAACTCCAGCCCGTCGCGTTCAATCCCGGCCGGGGGTATGGTATGTATACACAGATTTTACAAAAGCCTTTGACAAGTGCGACCATGGTGTAATAGCACACAAAATGCGTGCTAAAGGGATAACTGGCAAATTAGGCAGATGGATCTTCAACTTTCTAACCAATCGCACACAAAAAGCAGTGGTAAACAGAGTTAACTTAGATGCTGCCATAGTGAAGAGCTCTGTCCCACAAGGCACAGTACTCGCACCTATCCTGTTCCTCATTCTCATATCATAGACAGAGATGTAAACCATAGCACTGGATCATTCTTTGCAGACGATACTTGGATCTGCATGAGAGTGTCGTCCATTGAGGACACTGCAAGGCTCCAAGTAGATATAAACCAAGTTTTCCAATGGGCAACAGAGAGCAATATGATGTTCAATGAAGACAAATTCCAACTACTCCGTTATGGAAAACTGGAGGAAATAATAACTAGGACTGAGTATACTACAAACTCTAATCACACAGTAGAGCGGGAAAGTAATGTGAAGGACCTGGGTGTGGTAATGTCCGAAGACGTCACCTTCAAGGACCACAACAATGCCACTATCACATCTGCGAGGAAACTGATAGGATGGATAATGAGAACATTCAAGACAAGAGATGCTAAGCCAATGATGATCCTTTTTAAATCACCTGTTCTCTCTAGGCTGGAATACTGCTGTACATTAACATCCCTATTCAAGGTAGGTGAAATTGCAGATCTAGAGAATGTACAGAAAACCTTTACTGCACGTATAAGTTCCATCAAACGCCTTAACTACTGGGAACGCCTGCAAGCACTTGACTTGTAATCACTGGAGTGCAGGCGAGAGAGATATATCATAATCTACACCTGGAAGATTCTGGAGGGACTGGTTCCTAATAGGCACACAGAAATCACTCCATACGAAAGCAAAAGACTTCAGAGGCGATGCAACATACCCCTAGTGAAAAGTAGGGGCGTCACTGGTACACTAAGAGAAAACACAATAAGTGTCCGGGGGGCCCAAGACTGTTCAGTAGCCTCCCACCAGCAATAAGGGGCATTACTAGTAGACCCCTGGTTGTCTTCAAGAGGGAGCTGGACAGATAACTAAAGTTGGTGCCGGATCAGCCGGGCTGTGGTTCGTACGTTGGATTGCATGCGGCCAGCAGTAACAGCCTCGTTGATCAGGCCCTGGTCCACTGGGAGGCCTGGTCATGGACCGGGCCGCGGGGGCGTTGATCCCCGGAATGCCATCCAGGTAGACTCCAGGTAGCCCAGAACGACTCCTTACTGAGATGTCTGAATGCTATTCTTAGGTTTGCTAGTCGCTCGTATGCCGCAGCAGTTATTTGGTTGATGTGCACCTTAGGAAATGTGTTCGGTGTTATACTCACCAGTCCAAGATTCTTTTCCTTGAGTGAGGTTTGTAGTCTTTGGCCCCCCTAGACTGTATTCTGGCTGCAGTCTTCTCTGCCTTCTTCGATCTTTAAGACTTTGTATTTGGCTATTTGCTGGACTTGGCCTGTAGCCTGTCCAGATCCCTTTGTAATCCTGCTTGGTCCTCCTCCTCCTCCTCCGATTGAATTCTGCTCATTAACTTGACATCGTCTGCAAACAGAGACACTTCTGGGTGTATTCCTTCCATCATGTCATTCACATATACCAAAAACAGCACCGGCCCTAAAACTGACCTCTGTGGAACCCCGCTCGTCACAGGCGCCTACTCCGACACTTCGTCGCATACCATGTCTAGCTACTGCCTTCCTGTCAGGTATTCTCTGATCCATTACAGTTCCTTCCCTGTTATACCTGCCTGGTCCTCCAGCTTTTGCACTAATCTCTTATATGGAACTGTGTCAAAAGCCTTCTTACACTTAAAATGCAATCTACCCATCCCTCTCTCTCTTGTCGTACTGCTGTCACCTTGTCATAGAACTCCAGTAGGTTTGTGACGCAGGATTTCCTGTCTCTGAATCCGTGCTTGTTGTCATTGATAAGCTCATTCCTTTCTAGGTGCTCCACCACTCTTCAGATAATCTCCATGACATTGCATACTATGCTAGTCATTGATACTGGTCTGTAGTTTAGTGCTACATGTCTGTCTCCTTTTTTAAAAATTGAGACTATATTTGCTGTCTTCAATACCTCAGGGAGCTGCCCTGTTTCGATAGATGTATTAAAGACTGATAGTAGTACACAGAGTGCCTCTGCTCCCTCTCTCAGGACCCATGGAGAGATGTTATCCGGCCCCATCGCCTTTGAAGTTGTGTATGGTATATACCGTCACAGCCTCATTGTCTGGTTCTAATTATTCATAGTCCATCTAAAAAAACACATTATCTTCCGTCCCGTGGCTTATCTGTATCTTTTGCTGCCAAGCCATATTTAGCAACCCATGTTATATCCAGCAGAGCGGAGTCACTCTTTCCAAGTGGGTTTAGATAGCTTATCCTTAGAATATATTTTTCCCAGTAGTGCAAAGTATAGTATTGATGATGCTACCTTTTCGTACTAGAGTTGCTTCTTCAGAGTGCTGATGAACATGTGCTGAACCTGTGACAGATGAACAATATGGTATGTCACATTTGGCGTAACTTAAGAACATTTGGGGAGTCATATATGTGGGTAGAGTAGAGTAGTGGTGCAGTACAGAACTTAGACGTTTGTCCTGAGGTTGTATATTTGGCTGTTAAGATGTATACGTCTGCTGTGCCAAAAAGCCTTTTATGCGATTTATGTTTTTTTCCAGACACTAACCTTATGCAGCATGTGTTTTACAATCATTTGTGTTGTGTGTGTGTATATATATATATATATATATATATATATATATATATATATATATATATATATATATATATATATATATATATATATATATACGTATATTTGTCACCATCACTGATTTGATACACTTTTCAAAAACCACTTTTTTCTCGGTGTGTAATAATGCATTTATGTGAATGATATTTTTAAGGTGATGCAATGCTGCAAATACGTTTTGTATTTTATTAGTCTCTGCAAAGGTGTCTGAGCACATTTCTGTCCCACCTCGCCCAATTGTCAAAGCCTGTATGTTAGGTAGTGGAAAAATAGATACAAATGCAGTATAATGCGATTCTTTATTGACTACGTTTCGCTCACACAGTGTACTTTATCAGGTCACAGACAGACCTACCTGAGCAGAGAGTACATGAGTATAAATAAGGGGCATAGCCAGCTAGCTAGCCAGCTGGCCCAGTGGCTAGCGCGTCGGTCTGGAGTTTTATGACTCTCTGATCTCGGGTTCGATCCCCGCTCGTGGTCTGATTTGTTTGCAATCGTGTCATTACGATTTAGTGAGTCAAGAGGCATAGTGACGCGAAGAGTCAGGTGGAGAATTCTGCGAAGACGTTGGATTCGAAAGGGACCTGCACGGAATGGGCAAGTAGGTTTGTTGCTATTTAGGATAACAGGGAAGCAGAGGCAGGAGAGCTGCAATTGAGTATGAAAGGAAACTTCTTCATCGTTATCTTATAGAGCAACAAACCTACTTGCCCATTCCGTGCAGGTCCTTCTCAAATCCAACGTCTTCTCTGCATTCCCCACCTGACTCTACGTCATTATGCACCCTATTAATACTCGTGTATTCGCTGCTCAGGTAGATCTATTTGTGACCTGATAAAGTCCACTGTGTGGGCGAAACGTAGTCAATAAATAATCACATTATACTGCATTTGTGTCTATTTTTCCACCGTGTCAGTGTATTATACCATTTACATCAGTGTTAGGTAGTGTAAGTGTGTCAGATGTTTTCTTGTACTCTGTAGTTACAGGTATTGTAAGCCTGGTGAATTTTTATTCATATAATGCATAATTTGGATGTTTCTGGTATAAATTTACCGTATTTTTGTATTTCAATATATTAGGTATTGATCTGGCATTTTATATTCTTTTATATCAATATGTTAGCCATATGAAAATGAAAGTATTTCTGGGGCCCTAGTTACTGACTTAGTGAGCTTGGGACGAGCATGTTACCTTTGTACCATCGGCAGTAAATTACAAAACAAATCTCATACCGAGAACACTGAAAGTTCCACTACTGCCAGAAACCATCTTGGACACCACTTCCAATACCAACTCAGGTGCCTAGTTCCTATGGTGGCACTTAAGTTCTTTCAAAAGTTGGGCGTGACACAGTCGTGCTGACTCAGTGAGTAGTTGGAGTTGCTGTAGTGGTGGTCGTAGCTCGGAGGTAGCATTCTCGTGTCACCTTCACTAGGTCGATAGACCGCACCCTTACATTTCTTACTTCTGTATATTATGTAGTGAAAGACTGATGATTTTTTGGTTAGTATCCAACATCTTACTCATGTCATCCAGGTTTTACACTTTATTGATCATTTTATTTTTTACTCCCAATTCTGTAATTTATTTTGTTATGAATTAATCGTACCCTATTTTCTTCGGTTTATTTATTTTTATTCTGCCATTGAGATTTTGAGACGTTATTCCGTTATATTCTCTTCTGTTAATTGCAGGCTCAAAGGTATAAATATAATTATACTTGTAAAAATATAACTAACGATAGATTGTACGTGAAAGAGATACTGTAATAACGTACGGTGTTTGTTGTTTGATTCAATGTAACAACACATTTCTATGTTTGATTAATTTTGTAGGGTGTTTTATAGTGAAGGTTTAGTACTGTAAGATGTTACCAAGATGTAGTAGTTGTAGATGTTTCGGCGGAGCTATGATCAGGACATCATCGATGTTCTTATATCTTGGATGAGGTACATCTAAGGCACATCATTGATGATGTCCTTATCATTTCTTCCCAACATCTCGATGTACTATATCTTCATAATGGCTTAATTAAACTGTATCAGTGGAATTAATTTTTTAAAACTTATCCAGCAACACTCATTTCTTGATGTTCTCATCTGTAGAACTTCAGATTCTTTATATTTTCAAGTCTATTTTAAGCCAACCAACAGACACTCATGGTCACATTATAACACCAAAACTAAAAAGAGATGCCCTATTTAAAATTTTTGTGCTTGCCTACAAGATATGCAGCCTGCAATTCATAGGAGAGAAAGTTGACAATATATTTTTTAAATTATCTTGTCCCACATTATTTATTTAAGATTGCAGAAGGAAAGTCACAAATATACTCAGTACACCCAAAACCGAGAACAACATTGACAGATACTTAACCTTCCACATAGGTGACGTGCCCATCAGTATCATAAAATTACTAAACCATAACAGCAAAGTATCAGTTCACTATATAGGAATTCACATGGCACAAAAACATCACACACAATCAAGAACTTGCTGGGATATGTAAAGTTTATTACGAAGGTTGTGATAAAAATTGTGTCGGAGAAACTGGCAGAAATCTGCAATGCACATATACTAAAAGAACAGACAATATAAATAACGCTTGAGGTGCACAGTGACTCGTATAACCACTTGCTGAAACGGACAGGCCAAATTAGTGACAGATTCTAGAGGTAGTGTTCAGAAACTGCCATCACAATTTCTTCCCCCCCCCCTCAAAGAAAAAAAATTATCTTCAAAACAGAGTATGTTTTCAATTAGTCAAATCTCTGGCTGTACAATTATTAAACAAAGCACCTTACCGTAGCCAACCCTCGCATTAAATCTTTCCCCCTACTACTGCACCTCATTGTTACTCCTTATATAAACTTCTACTACTTACACGTACTTATGTTTCCCCGAGGTTTCTATTAGGTTGAATAAGGAAACGTTGTCAACACTTAAGTTTAAAATAATTGCATTTTTTCCCCAAAAATTATATATGCATACATGTGCTATCTTGTGTCAAAGTAATATTTCCAAGTTGTAACTTTCAGTACAAAACTATGACATGATTAGAGCGAGAAATAATGCTAGAGTATTGATAATGATGAACACTAGCTGGGCGTTTTAGTATGTCACCGTGACACTGTTCTAAGGTGATACATCATATTTTGACAACAGTGTATTAGTATGCAATGAATAACAAAAACATAAAACTCTAATTTGATAATCTATACTACAAAAATATTTTCTTCATTATGAAGGAATTACCCATAGCACATTTAAATTTTCTGAGATATATGATTCCCTTTGTCTCTTGCGTCACTGTTGATAATGTAAGCCAGATAGATGAAGTGGCACAGAGTTAATAGAAAAAAATAATGATAATTAAGCTTTTTAACTTTATGTAATTAACTGTGTAGTTCTTGAGGTAATATATATGATGGCTGGCATGTGTTAGTGAGCTGTTGTAAAGCCGTATCACAAGGAACAAGCTATACTATGTCACCAGCACTCTGGGACTGTGTAATGTGGTAGCAGTACTGCTGGACATTAGAGTATTGACAAGTATTGAGTTCACTGTTGCCACATCATGTAAACTACTGATTACAAGCGGCTTCGTAAGGAATCAGTTTATTGAGGAGTTAATGTGCTATAAAACCCACCTGTTGGTCTTTGCTTTGATCACTTGCCCAGTACCACGGACCCGGGTATGTTGCAAGCAGGACCCAGGCATGTAGTGTGTATGCATGCCTGCGCGCATGTGTGTGTGTGTGTGTTAGAGGGAGAGAGAGACAGAGAGAGAGACAGAGAGAGAGAGAGACAGAGAGAGAGACAGAGAGAGAGAGAGAGAGAGAGAGAGAGAGAGAGAGAGAGAGAGACAGACAGAGAGAGAGAGAGAGAGAGAGAGAGAGAGTTAGAGAGAGAGAGACAGACAGACAGACAGAGACAGAGAGAGAGAGAAGGGAAGATATTACAAGTTAGAAATGAAAAGGTGATCCCACTGCAGGCAGAGATAAAAAAATGCAGAACTTCTCAAAGGTTTACACTTAAGGACTAAAACAAAACTCCTGGTTAGAGGAAAACATTGTGCTAAAACTGAATGCATCGTACAGAGCCCA
The DNA here is from genome assembly GCF_038502225.1 of Cherax quadricarinatus. NCBI lineage: Eukaryota > Metazoa > Arthropoda > Malacostraca > Decapoda > Parastacidae > Cherax > Cherax quadricarinatus. The sequence goes on from NC_091308.1 coordinate 649,045, forward strand.
GGAGAGACAGAACGAGCAAATATCAGTCAGTTAAATCGAAAGTAAATCAAATTTGTTTATAAATTTGCAAAATGAAAAGTAAAAACAACAAAAAACTAAGGTTTTCTTAATGGAGATATAAATTTCGTTGATTACTCAGAGAGGTGATTGACAGCCCAAATGAATTTTTCACGAATGCCACTACAAACTTTGCAAACATTTCCAGCATTTCTGACATAACCTTAACCCCACTTGCCATTGCAGAAGGCATTAATAGTATGCCTGAGGTCATTTGCTATAACGGAAAAAGTAGGAAAATTTATATTATTTTTTTTAAGTGATAGAACGCCAATAGTAGAACCAAAATAAAATCTAGTTTCAGCGAAGTAAAACTTGTGATGCTCCGTAGGCGTGGTTCTGGCACCTTTACTAATTCTCATCCTCGTAATATAGATACAAACACTAACCACAACTTCATATCATTTGCGGACGATACCAAAATAAGACTGAAAGTAGCTTAGGTAGAAGAAACAGAAAAAAAAATATCAGAGTGAAAAATAACTTGATGTTTAGTGGTGAAAAATGCAACTACTTTGGTATTGAAAAAATGAAGAACTCAAAACGAACACAGGATATATGGCACAGAAAACCATTCCATATAATATAAGGAACATATAAAAAACGAATAATAATGGCAGATGACCTCTCATTTAGAGAACACAATAGGACAAATGCAGCAAAGGCCAACAAAATTTCAAAGTGGATAATGGGAATTCCAAAAACAAAAGAAATAACGCCAGTGGTCGTACTATTCGAATAATTTATGGTTTGACATCTAGAACATTCTGTGCTCATAGCCCCATTTCAAGGCAAAAGAAATATCGTAACATTTAAACTACTGGGAATACCTAATCGATAATCGATACATAAAAGACACCGAAGACCCTTAAGGTTCCAAAGTAACACACTACCATAACTTCCTGAGGTGAGAGGTAGTGAAAAAGCAGGGGCACCATAGGCATATTAAGAACCATCAGTGGTACAGAATATCCATCCTGCTACCAGCAGATATCAGAAACATTGAATAAGTGTAGAAGTCTTCAAGAGAAAACTGGGCCTCTTCTTCCTCCAAGTGCCAGATCAACAATGCTGTGATGTGGGCCATCGGGTCCCCATAACAGCAACTTGGATAAACAAGAAAAGCAACAGGCAAACCAGACTACTATTTAGCAGGTGTCGGCTTCATGCTGGGGTCATGTACTCGCTGACTGCCCTAACATAAGTCGTATAAACACTAAAGGATTATTTGTTAAAGTACCTGAAAGTTGTTCTTAGACTTACTAATCTTTCATATGCCGCTGGCGCTGTATGGTTTATATCTACTTCTGGCGATATACCTACTATTATACTGACCTACAGGTTCTTTTATTTTACTGATATTTTCAGCTTCTCTTTGCCCATACAGCACTGTGTCCAGTTTACCTTGACTTTCTCTAATTTTCATGACCTTCCATTTAAATTGAAATCTAGACGCCACTTGTTGCACCACATCTATAGCCCACTGATGTCTTGCTGTCCTCTCTTTATTCTTAGTTTTACATCGTGAGGAAACTATAATAGCTAGTCCTGATGCTGATGATCCTTTTGGGACTCCACTCGTTACTCTCTCCAATTCTAATGTTTCATTCCTTACTGTTACTCTGTTTTATCACTTGGTCCTTTACTGTCGTCTTATTTCTTATGTGATTGTGAAGTAACTTTGATTCAGATTTAGCCTTTGATCCTGTGTCACTTTTAAACTCTCAGCCTCTATTCTTGTTCTTTCATAGTAAATTCCAGCTCTCCTGCTTGTTTCCCTGTTTTCTGTGGTTTGATTTTCACTATCCTTTCCAAGCCATCTTGCACCTTATCTTGGCTTATCTCTCTGTTTTGATTGTTTCTTTTTCTTTGTTTGTTGTGAATGTTTCATTGATTCTTTGCACTCTAACTTCATCATTTTTTTGTACTTGTTTATCCTCTAATGGTTCCCTTTCCTGTTACATTTCCCTCAAAAAATTTCTCTTGCCATCATAGTTTCCTTTCTGTAATCTCATTTCCTGCTACTCAATTCCTGCATTTTTTTTCCATTCCCATTCTCACCAGGTACTCAAAACTTAATACCATATAATCGCTGATACCTAGCGGCTCCCCTTGATGATTTTTCGGCTGTCATAATATTGTGTTAGAATCCTGTCGTCTTTCATTGGCTCATCTCCCCTTCTCACTGTTTTTATTTCCTTTATGTTATACTCAGAAAATCCTTACTACAGCTTCCATAGGTTTCGCCCTCCATGTTTCCAGTTCTTCACATGATGTACCAGTTTTCTGTCATATGGTTGAACTCTCCTTGTACCAGTTTAGCCTTACTTCTTGCTGTCTCCTCCACTGTTTCCAATATGTGAATGATTGTCCTTTTATTCCAGTCATGTTCCTCCCATAGCCACATGTTAGTAGTATTTATGTCACTACCAATATTACTTTTGTCTCTTCGGTCATTCAGTAAGAACATATGAATGAAAGAACGCTGCAGTAGGCCTATTGACCTATGCTAGGCAGGTCTGACTCGCATCCACATGTATCCGTCCGTCCAATATTTACAGCTACCCAAATTTCTTATCCCAGTACGCTACGTGGGAGTTTATTCCACTTATCTACAACTCTATTGCCACACCAATGCTTCCCTATATGCTGTCTAATTCTAAATTTGTCCAACTTGAATCCATTGCTGCAAGTCCTGTCTTGGTTAGATACTTTTAGCAATTTTTTTATGTTCTTTTATTCTTGTTTTCCATTTGTCGCTTCATTTATATCCCTCCCGTAAGTCTGTCTTTCCAGAGTGAAAATTCAGTGCCTTCAACTTACCTTCAAATTTGTCATTCTTCTCAGTATATTTTCCGCCTCATTTACGTCTATCCTGTAAGACACATGTGCTACAGTCAGGTGTCTATTCCGAAACGTTTCGCCTACACAGTAAGCTTCTTCAGTCGAGTACAGAAAAATTGGCAGAAGCAACATTTCTGTACTCGACCGAAGAAGCCTACTGTGTAGGCGAAATGTTTCGGAATAAAGACGCCTGACTGTAGCACATAAATCTTAACAACCTGTCGGTATTGTACATCAATTTAATATTCACGTCTGTTCTGTAATATAGAGACCAGAACTAATATAAATGAAGCCTAACCAAAGATTTATAAATTTGAAGTACTTATACTTTTTGACATGAAGCCAAAAGTCTTTTTAGCTTTATTGCAAACACTTAGGCATTTTTGTCTTGGATTTAGATTCTGCTACCCAGAACGCCTAAACTTTTTTTGTTTTGCTTTCAGTTTAACTAAATTCTGTATTATTTAATTTATAAGAATCATAGTTTATATTTTTTTCTAGGATTAGAACATTATATTTACCTACATGCATCATCTGCCACTTCTCCGACCACAACATCAGCCTATCCACATCATTCTGTAGCTTTCTAGTGCCCTGACCTAATTTAGTGTAAAATCAAACTTACTTATATCACTGCTTACCTCATTTGTTTCGGTTATATAAATTATGAATAACAGGAGGTCCTAATACTTAATTTTTTTTTTTTTGCACACCACCTGTCATGGGTTCTTTCTGATTTCTCCTCATTTATGGTCTGTGTTAACTGTCGGTCTGCCGTAACTAAACTGAGGAGATAATTTCTTCTCTTATACTGCTACTTTTTTCATCAGTCTCCTGTGTGGGACTCGGTTTGGTTGTACCGACAAACTGAGGGGAAAAAACACGTGTGTACTGTTCAGAACATTTATTAATATGGAAACGTGTTGCCACGAGTGGCTACATCAGTCTTAATGATGAAGCTACGAGTGGTGAAACGTTCCCTTTAATAAGTGTGCTGAACTGTACTTCAGTGTCTTTTTTCCACTATATTGGACTCTGTCAAAGGCCTTACCGAAGCTGTTATTTCATTCCTAAAATATTTTTTTCCCCCTAGTTCTTCAAATCTGTGGTTGCTTCTGACTAGCAGTGCTATTCCTTTGTTTTCACTTTTTTCTTACTCTTTGGTACCCATCTGGGAATATTACATTGATCAATCCTGATAGTTTCCTCTGTGAGCATCAATATTAAGGTTTCCGCTTGAACTTCACATTTGTTGCTGATTCCATTTTTATTCGAGTGCCACTCTCTGATTCTCATGTCTTACTGTTTTCCGGGAGTATTTTTTTTTTTTTTTTTTTTTTGCCTCTGGAGCTACTGGACCAGGATTCTCTCTGAAGTTTAAGGGGCATTTTTTCCCCTTTCGGTTCACACCTTCTGAGATAGGTTATCTGTTCCCTGTTTCATTCCTCTGCTGGTTCCTTCCCTATAGGGAGGTTCCTTGACGCTGGTGAGGGGCTCTTGATCTAGGGAATTGGATCTGTGCAGCTGTTCCCTGAATTGAAGTCTGAATACCTTCCATCCCCCCATGCGCTGTATAACCCTATGGGTTTAGCGCTCCTCTGTGATTATAATAATAATCTGCTGGTTCCTTCTTTCCCATGTTTAATATTTTCGCCCTTTTTTCCTCCTTTGTCAGGCTTTTGACATAGTGTCGAGGCTCTAAGATCTCCTTAGATTTGATTATCTTCTTAATACCAGGTTTCTTGTTGCTGTTTTGGTCTTCCCCTCTCTATTCATGCTATTACCATTAAAAATACAGGTTTTTACTTGCCCCATTTGCAGTATCCATTTCTTTCATCAGATCTTCAATTTTTGGCTTTTCACACTGCCTTCGTATGTTCCTCTCTGGTTCTCTGCTTCCTTTAACTCAAATACGTGAGAGTTCTGTGCCTAGTGTGCCCCTCCCCCCTCTTCTCTTCTTCAATCTATCCAACCATTTTTATTGAGATTTACAGTTATTTTAATACTTATTTTGCATGGAACATTGCATCATTCATGATCACATTTAATATACAGTGCAAACATGACGTGGGCAGCATCGACTCTTAGGGCACACCACTAGTCACATCCTACCATGCCGACATTTTCCTCCTATTGTAATAATTTCCTATCCGAATCTCTCCTCACTTGTATATTATTTCCCTTATTTATCTTGTATTTTGTAGTTTCCATATTAATGTGTGTGGGTGGGTGTATGGGGAAGAAATGTGACCTAGAATTAAATCTGGTCGCAACCTCTGTAGGCGGGGAGTGTGACGTTAGGCCTGACATCGGGTCACATACAGCGACTGTACCACACGTTATTTAAATTGTGAACAAAGGGTACTTTGAAGGTGGTAGGTGAGCCACGACAAACTGCTACAACACCCACTAAGCCTTTTGTGTGCATTACTAATGACAGTTTTGTGTGTGTGTGTGTGTGTGTGTGTGTGTGTGTGTGTGTGTGTGTGTGTGTGTGTGTGTGTGTGTGTGTGTGTGTGTGTGTGTGGTTGTGTGTGTGGGTGTGTGTGTGTGTCATCTGGAGTCTGTCTCCGCCAGGGGGCGTTGGGGTGCTTTGAAATTCTTCCCCGGAGTGACAGTGGGTCTTGCGTTTCTCCTCCCAGGATAACTCGGGGTGTCCGTGGTGTTGGTTTCGGGGATTCCTCCCCACCGTGTCATCTCAGGCCGCCACCAATCTGCAGTGGTGCTCATCTGATCGTCCCATCTGTTGGGGTTTGCAGTCCGCGCGTCATCGTGTCCGAATCGTCCCGGCTTGTCTTCCGGCTTGTCAGGTACACTTTTGCAGGAACCCATTGGGGTGCCCAGCCGTGTTCACACGTTCATCACTCTTTAGCGACCAGCCCTGTATTGCCTGCCTTCCAGCCAGCCTGGCTGCTTGACTGCTCACCAGGCAGCCTGGCTGCCTGATTAGTTGCTTGGCTGCCTGACTAGCTGCCAGGCAACCTGGGTAATAGCGCAGTAACAAAAATCTATAACGTGTCATAGTAATCTAGTTATGTGTACCTCCGTAACATAGTAACCCAACTACGCGAACCTCCGTCATTTAGTAACCTAGCTATGTGTGCCTCCGTCACTTGGTAATTTACTTAGGTGTACTTCCGTCACTTAGTACTCTAGTTACGTGTACCGTCACTTAGTACCCTAGTCACGTGTACCTGCGTCACTTAGTATCCTAGTTACGTATACCTCCGTCACTTAGTATCCTAGTTACGTGCACCTCCTTCACATAGTTACCTAGTTAGGTGTACCTCCGTCACATAGTAACCTAGTTAGGTGTATCTCCGTCACATAATATACTTACGTGCACCTCCGTCACGTAGTAACCTATTTATGTGTATCCGTCACTTAGTTGTGTGTACCTCCGTTACGTAGTAACCTAGTTGTGTGTACCTCTGTCACTGTTGCGTTACATGCGATCAAGTTTGCTCTTAGTCCCGTCACACTGTGTATTTACATAAATTATTTATTAGTTTCCTCACCGTTCCCGCCTTGGTGATACAGCACCAGGTGTGTTGTGATGTTGCTGGTGCTGTGGTGGCGTTGCTGGTGCTGTGTTGTGATGGTGCTCTGGTGTTGTGGTGCTGCTGATGTTGTGCTGGGTTATGGTGTGGTGGTGGTGCTGGGGTTGTGCTGATGTTGCAGTGATGGTGCTCTTGTGGTCCTGGTGTTGTGGTGTTGTGTTGGCGCTGGTTTGTGGTGGTGCTGGTGTTGTGCTGGCGCTGGGTTATGATGGTGCTGGTGTTGTAGTGGTGCTGGGTTATGGTGGTGCAGGTGTTGTTCTGGTGTTGCAGTGATAGTGCTGGTATTGTGGTGCTGGTGTTGCAGTGATGATTCAAGAGTTGTGGTGCTAGTGTTGCAGTGATGGTGGTGTTGTGGTGGTGCTAGTGTTGTGGGGGTGATGGTGTTGGAGTGATGGTGTTGTGGTTGATAGTGTGATAGTCAGCAGAGATTGGACCACTGTAGTCACACTGCACAGGTTTAGTATTGTCAAGAAGCCGCTGAGATTGCCACGTGCTGAGACGTGAGGCTGTGAGAGCTGACCAGCTTTACTGCAGCAGTCCTGGACAACACTGTCTGCTGCTGAGAGTATTAACGTGTCATACTGCTAACACATTCTCTTTTTCTCCCTTTTTCTTTCTCTTTCTCTCTCTCGCTGAGACATAGATGAGTTTCATTACTAACAAGAGCAACAAACCTACCTATAAAATGTTTGGAAACAAGTTAGCTAAGACCTAAGAGAAAGACCATATGGGTTACCTGGAGTTTACCTGGAGAGAGTTCCGGGGGTCAACGCCCCCGCGGCCCGGTCTGTGACCAGGCCTCCTTAGGTCAGTGTCCCAGGATGCGACCCACACCAGTCGACTAACACCCAGGTACCCATTTTACTGATGGGGAACATAGACAACAGGTGGAAAGAAACACGTCCAATGTTTCTACTCTGGCTGGGAATCGAACCCAGACCCTCACCGTGTGAAGCGAGAGCGTTAACCACCAGGCCACCAGAGCCAATACGAATACCAATATGAAACAACAAAATGACTCTACAATATACTGGGCATTAAAAATATCTTGGTACGAGCAACAACACAATGCTACCTTTCATGGGTAAAAATGTCGATTATAAAACACCAACACTTTCACCAGGAGAGATCTCCCAGGGTTTTACTCAGGAGATATCTCTCAGGGCATATTACAACTTGGTTTAGAAAGACACGTAAGCAAACACTATAACATATTTATTAGAAAACGTTTCGGTCCTGGGACCTTGATCACTTCTAACATACAGAGGTAGAAAGACATTATATATATAGGCGGAGAGTGAGATGTGACGCACGTGACCTGAGGAATGTCATAAGAACATAAGAAAGTTAAGACACATGTGCAACATCTGGATATCTTTATTGTAGTAGACGTTTCGCCATCCAGTGGCTTTATCAATACAGATTCTAGGACATAATAGGAAGACAGTAGAACTATATACAAAAGATGAGGTAATCAGTCCCTCGGCCTTGGAGTTAGTGTTCACAGCATCGTGGTGGAGGAGAGTCTGGAGCAAAGGCAAGAAGACTGGCGCTTTTTATAGGCGTCAGTGAATGGGACGGGCAGCAGACGAGGGCAGTCACTGGTAGGCGGGATTCCCCAGTGGAAGTAGGTCCTTCCCAAAGAGATGGGTTAGTTGCAGCAGCCGTGAAGAAGGTCTTGTAGATGTCCTCTGAACCAAGATTCCATGATGTTGCAGTGTCTGACAAGTTGTGCAAGAAAGGTATAAAATACCGACAATATGAAAGTTAAGACACATGTGCAACATCTGGATATCTTTATTGTAGTAGACGTTTCGCCATCCAGTGGCTTTATCAATACAGATTCTAGGACATAATAGGAAGACAGTAGAACTATATACAAAAGATGAGGTAATCAGTCCCTCGGCCTTGGAGTTAGTGTTCACAGCATCGTGGTGGAGGAGAGTCTGGAGCAAAGGCAAGAAGACTGGCGCTTTTTATAGGCGTCAGTGAATGGGACGGGCAGCAGACGAGGGCAGTCACTGGTAGGCGGGATTCCCCAGTGGAAGTAGGTCCTTCCCAAAGAGATGGGTTAGTTGCAGCAGCCGTGAAGAAGGTCTTGTAGATGTCCTCTGAACCAAGATTCCATGATGTTGCAGTGTCTGACAAGTTGTGCAAGAAAGGTATAAAATACCGACAATATGAAAGTTAAGACACATGTGCAACATCTGGATATCTTTATTGTAGTAGACGTTTCGCCATCCAGTGGCTTTATCAATACAGATTCTAGGACATAATAGGAAGACAGTAGAACTATATACAAAAGATGAGGTAATCAGTCCCTCGGCCTTGGAGTTAGTGTTCACAGCATCGTGGTGGAGGAGAGTCTGACGCCTATAAAAAGCGCCAGTCTTCTTGCCTTTGCTCCAGACTCTCCTCCACCACGATGCTGTGAACACTAACTCCAAGGCCGAGGGACTGATTACCTCATCTTTTGTATATAGTTCTACTGTCTTCCTATTATGTCCTAGAATCTGTATTGATAAAGCCACTGGATGGCGAAACGTCTACTACAATAAAGATATCCAGATGTTGCACATGTGTCTTAACTTTCATATTGTCGGTATTTTATACCTTTCTTGCACATAAGAACATAAGAATGGAGGAACACTGTAGAAGGCCTACTGGCCCATGCGAGGCAGGTCCTTATCAAAAACAACCTCTGCCTATGATGAGGACGGGTAGACGATGAAATCATGTGACTCCTGTGTTGTTGGGTTGGTGCTGCTTAAGTATCATGTATGCCAATGTTTTTTAAATTTTGTAAGGTACGCATGTGTCCTCCACAGAGACTCCACGGGGCATTTGATGAACTGGAATGAGGCACAACTCGTTCTCACCGAACCAGACCTCAGACGCCGACGGTGCCTAGAAGCCTCACTAATTGCCGTCACCGACACTATAGAACGCAACACTGGAAACTGCAAAATTTCAATTCCTCAGGGAACAGATCAGAGAACACTTCGACAGTGAGAAGCGATCTAGCGACTTAGCTCGAGTGGTGACGTGTGCTTACCTCACATCGACGATCTCGCCTCTCTCGAAATTACCCCGTGTTGAGTAGTGCTTTGAGTAGTGCTTGCTGGACCTTCGTCTTCCTCTCCACCATCAGGATTGGTGCGTCGGTGGTTGCCGACCGAAGGGCAGGAAGCCTCTTGCTGCCTGAATTCTCTTCGCCTGTCGACTGCACGCCATACAGCCAGTCTCGCCACCACTCAGGATATACAGTGCTCCATCAAGCTACAGTTCACCTCCTCAGTGTCCTGCGCCAGGCAAGTACGTGTGTCTACTTACACGTACTTGCCTAGCTGAGTACTCTCACTTTTTGGCCGATTGTCACCTCCAATTACATCTTTTCGTAATTAGACGATGCCTTCGTTGCCTTCCACCTCCCACCCCCCTTCCACTCTCCCCCAACCTCCCACACCTGCCTCTGCTTCTACTAAATCCAATTCCTTCTCGCTAAACCTCAAATTTTCTAATCCTGATGCCACTATCTGTCCGGAAAATTTATTATATCAGATCACTGGTGCACCTCAACTTAAAGTCTTCAAAACCAACTCAGGCTTCAAACTCCTTCTTGACAAACATTCCTACGAAGCGTACACCTCAAGCGATACCAGACAAAAACTTCTCAACGCAGGCTTCACCATTATTTGGACTCCTGAGCACCGTGCCAAAAGCACAGTCATTGCTAAACACGTAGACTACTCTCTCCTGACAGCCTATGACACAGACAAAGAAGACTTAATAAAAGATATCAGTACTAAGAACAAAGTCTCTGTTGACGATATTTACAGACCAGAAAACTCTACCATTCTCAAAATACGCTGTTCTACTCCTGCTGACGCCTCTACACTCTTCAGTCAAGGAATCTTTGCCAAGACCATCCGCATTCCTCCAAACGCTCTCTTCACTCCGAACTTCCACCCAATCACACAATGTCTTAAATGCTACAAATTCGGCCACGACAAAAACACATGCACATCTACACAAGTCTGCTCCAGATGTTCAGCAACTGGCCACTTCTGGAATACTTGCAACCTCCCCCTTAAATGTTCTAACTGCGGCGGGTCACACACTGCAGTTGCAAATTCCTGCCCTTCTAGAAAGCACATTCTCTCCTCCCTCAGAGCAAACCAACCTCCCTCCCTACCCAACCCCTTCCCTGCTCCTCCCTCCCCTTCCTTACCTCCCTCCCCTTCCACACCTCCCTCCCCTACCCCCAATGCCTGGGCCTCCCCACGCACTTGGTCTACCTCTTCTACTCTACACACATCAAACACCAACACACAGACTACAAGCACTTCTCCTTCTACACCCACACTAGACTACAAAACTAACTGTCAACTTGCCACTGCTGCCCACTCTGCAATGGTAATCTCACAAGCTTACCAATCAGACTACTCACATGTCCTTAACCTAATCTTGTCTGCTAACAATCTTCCCTCTTTAATTATCCCTCCTTCCTGCTTCTCTTCCAAGCCTCCTACAACCTCTCCCTCCTTCCTCTCTCCCACCCCCCCACTTCCTACTCCCACCAGCTCTCCTCCTCCACTACCTCTCTTCACTACTTCTACACCTCCCACCAACACCCCTACTGCTATTGCTACGACCACCCCTCCCCCCACTTCCTTACCCACTTCATCCCCTTCCAAAGCTTCCACTTCCTCACAGCTTACCAAAACTTCCACTTCCTCTGCATCCACCTTCGCCCACTCCACCACAACCAAAACCTCATCCAGGTCCAACTCCACCTCCTCCAGACAAAATCCACTCAAACCTAAACCTACCCCAACTTCTAACGGACAGACCAAAGAACATAAAAACAGATCCATCTCTTCCTCCCCCTCCAGGAAACGGGTCCGTAGCACCTACAAACACACATCCACTGATGGCACCTCTATCACGGGCTTTAATCCAAACTCCTCCCCCGACATTAACTTTGCTAAGACGAAACCATTAAATCACGTTTAAGGCGATTCAGTTCAACGTACGTTCTTACTTTACAATTAGACACCTACTGGCCGAGCTCCTTGAAGCAGAGAGGCCAGATATTGTTTTGCTAAACAGTACCTGCCTCAAAGCCCCTCAATGTATCCGCCATTATGGTTATACTGCACTACAGTCCCCCTATGATCCCCACGATGGGGTTGCCATCCTTGTCAATTCCAACATAAAACATGAATTTCTCCCAATCCCTTTTATTCACCAACACTGTCTTGCGGTCAGAATACACACCCACCTTGGCCCCTTTATCTTTTTCACCACCTATGCTCGCCCAAACACTACTCTCAACATACACGACCTCTCCTTAGTCTTCAACTACACCAACACACCAACTTACCTACTAGCTGACATGAATGCCAAACACACTGCCTTTCATCACACCAGTAACAACCAACTTGGTCACCAATTACTCAACTTCACAAACCATAAACACCTAATTCATCTTGGCCCAGACTTCAATACCTTCTTCAACCACACGGGCCAAGGCAAACCAGACATCATTCTGGCAAACCGAGCCAGCTCTCTATTTCAACATTACATCTCACCTGGCCCTATTACAGGCTCTGATCACATCCCAGTCATCTTACACATCTCCTCCAACCCTATCCTCATTCCAACCACACCTTCATTCTCCTACAAGAACGCTGACTGGGATGCTTTCAAACAACACATAGACAATATTAACCTCACCTATGACTACAACAACAAACCTATCTCTGACATCGATACTCAACTTGATCTCATCCAGGACACCATTACACAAGCAGCCAACATCGCAATACCAAAGAAAACTCACACCACTCGTTATTCCTTCAAACCGTCACTCAGAACAAGAAGACTAATTATCTGCTACCACAACCGCTTCCTCTACAACACACATAGATTTAATCAAGTCCGATTAGATCTCACTTACCTTAGAAACAACATTTTACACAGCCTAGACCAAGACCACAACAATCACTGGTCACGACTAATACAACAAGCGGACAGGCAGCGTGTTAAAAACACTAAAGCCTTCTGGAATTTTATCAAAAAAATCAGAGGCACTACTCCCACCAACAAATTCAAACACATCACCCACAACAACACACACATCTCAGACCCACAGGCTGCTACCAACATCTTCAAACACATCTGGGAGAACATCTTCCACGCTCACCCACCTCACCCTAACGTTATTCAACACATTCAGAACATAGAACACTGGAACACTGCACACACACAAGAAACAACACCAGACAGCCACATACATCTAGACACTCTTACCTCCTCCCAAGAACTCGACACTCCTTTCACCAACACAGACATTAAAACTCTCCTCAGACACCTTCCTCCAAAGGCTCCTGGTGCCTCTGGCCTAAACCATATTATCCTGAAACACCTTCCTGACTCTATCATTACTGCCTACACAAACCTCCTCAATGCCTCCCTTGCCTCTGGATACTTCCCTTGCCTCTTCAAAGCTGCTACTGCTATCCTCCTTCCTAAACCCAATAAAGACCACTCTGACCCTAGAAACTATCGCCCTATCAGCCTCCTCGAAACTTTAGGAAAACTCTTTGAAAAACTCATTAATCATCGCCTTCGCAGATACCTGGAACATAATTCTCTACTTTCAGATGGCCAGTTTGGCTTCAGAACACACAGATCCACACAGGATGCCATTAACATCATTCTCAACTACATCCACATAAACACAAAACAAAGAAACAGGACAGCCCTGGTTGCAAAAGACGTTGAAAAAGCTTTTGACACTGTGTGGCACGAGGGGCTCAAGTACAAACTCTGCACTAACTTCAACCTGCCTCTCAATACTCGTAAACTCCTCTGCAACTTCCTAGACGGCCGTACCATGAGAATCAAATTCCAAGGCTGTTACTCTGACTACTTCACACTAAATGCTGGAGTACCCCAGGGATCTGTCCTTTCCCCTACCCTCTACATTTTATACACTAACGACATTCCAACACCTATATACCACAACTCCATCACACTAGCCTATGCAGACGACATTACACAACTTATCACTCATGCCAATATAGATACACTCACACACAAAACACAAAATGAGGTTGACAGGATAGCCATCTGGGAACAAAAATGGAGGATCAAAACCAATGCAGCAAAATCCAGCATTACGTATTTTAACTACAGGAAACGTGATCCTCCATTACCTGTCGAACTCAGAACAGCTGACACCCGCACTTACTTCCCTATCACACAATCTGTCACTGTCCTTGGCGTTAATCTTGACTACCTTCTTCGTTTACACGGACACATTCACTCAAGGCATGCAATAGCTAGTAAGGCCCTTGCGGGCCTCTACAAGCTGAAACATGCCTCTCAACGCACCAAACTACACCTCTACAAATCCCTAATACGTCCTCTGTTAACTTACTCTCCTCTAGCCCTCTCTCTTGCAGCAAAAACAAACTTACTTAAACTGCAGCGTGTCCAGAACAAGGCGCTGCGCTGGGTGCTTGATGTCAGATGGGAGGACTTCGCCACAAGCGAGTCTCTCCATGCCCAGTTAGACGTCCCTGCGCTGAATCTGTACTGGAAGAGGCTCAGTGACAGACAGATAGACAAACTTGAGACACGACATGACTACTGGACCTCTCTCCTTGACGAAGACATTCGCAGACCCACAAACCAACACAACCTTTTCTACTCCTTGCATGATCCTGCTCCTAACCCTACTTACAAATAACCTTGGATCCGCTGACAGGTACCTTCTAAGACAGGTACCATTCTATGACCAACGTTCGCCTTAGCTTTTTTGGGTTAAGACATGACTCAGTTCTGCACTCCTCTCTAGCTCTAAAGGTCGCAAGTCCCTTACTCCCAGCTCACCCCACCGGAGTCCCAACAGAAGAACCGGAATTTCTCTTTTCAATATCTGTCCCACGATCGCCTTTGCTGCTGGGTTAAGCCCTGGCTCTATTTCTACGACTAAGAACACTCCTCTCCAGCACTATTCTTCGTCTGTCCCGTCTTCCCCGCTCATCCCATTTGGGATCTTACCTGAACTTTCGTTCGTTCGTTCGTTCTGTATTACTGTCTGCTGAACATACCTTACTTTTGATATACCTTTGAAGAGTTTCGAGAGTTTGACCACTCTCGGAGCCCGGCCATGGGCCAGGCTCGTCTGGTGCTTGCCTAGTCAACTAGGCTGTTGCTACTGGAGGCCTGCTGCCCTACATATCCATCACAGCCTCGTTGATCTGGCACCTGGTGAAGATATTTGCCCAGTTTCCTCTTGAAGGTTTCTAGTCCTTGTGGCTTAGCGCTTCTTTTTTTATTATAATCTTGAAGGTTTCTACACTTGTTCCAGCCGTGTTTCTGATATCTTCTGGTAAAATGCTGAATAATCTGGGACCCCGGATGTTGATACAGTGTTTCCGACATTGTCCCCACTGCACCCCTGTTTCTCACTGGGTTTAGTTTACACTTCCTCCCATATCTCTCACTCCAGTATGTTGTTATGGCAGTGTGCAGATTTGGGACCAGGCCCTCGAGTACTTTCCAGGTATATATTATCATGTATCTCTCTCTCCTCCGCTCCAATGAGTACATGTTCAAGATTTGAAGGCGTTCCCAGTAATTTAGGTGCTTTACAGGTTCAGTGTGAGCCGTAAACGATCTCGGTAATTGTTCCAGCTCTGATATTTCACCTGCATTGAACGGGGCCGTCAGTACTGAGCAATATTCTAAATGAGAGAGCACTAGCGATTTGAAGAATGTCACCACTGGCACTATTTCCCTTGTTTTGAAAGTTCTCAACACCCACCCCGTCATCTTCCTGGCTGTCGTGATCTTTGTCTGATGTTCCTTAAAAGAAAGGTCAGCTGACATAATTATTCCCAGGTCTTTTACGTGTTTCTTACTTTTTATTTGTTGAATCTCTTGAGTTTTGTATATAGTGTTCCTTTTGAGTTCTTCATTCTTGCCATACCTAAGCAGCTGGAACTTATCAGTGAACGTCATGTTGTTCTCCACTGTCCTTTGGAAAACCCTGCTTATGTCTTCCTGTAATTTTTCATGGTCCTCTACCGTAGTGACTTTCATGCTTATTTTAGTGTCATCTGCAAATGATAATACAAAAGCGTGACGGGTGTTTTTTTATCTATGTTTGCTATGAGGATGAGAAACAGCAGAAGTGCCAGGACAGTGCCTTGGGGAACTGAGCATTTGATCTCGCTGATACTGGATCTTGCTCTTTTTACCACTACGTGTTGTGTTCTGTGTGTTAGGAACCCGAAAATTCATCTGCCTACCTTTCCCGTAATGCCCATGGCCCTCATGATATTAAGGTTTGTGCTCAGGTGGGTATGATCATTCTTCCGGGAGGTGTAGCACTGCCCACACATTGCTTCACCAGTCTACCATCTTTTTTTATATTCTACGTAAATAGTAGAGATACTTTCCCTTTCATAAAAATTTGATGTGACTTCTGGCCAAAATGACATAAGGCGGGAAAATGATTATAATTTGTGGAATACAAATATTAGACTTTCAAATGTTTTAATTACTTCCTGATGATCTCTCTAACATGACAAACAGCACAAGTTGTTAATGCCAGTAGCAAACTGTTTAACTAGCAGCAAGTTGGTAATGTTAACAATAAAGTGATAATGATATAAGCAACTATTTATGTTCAAAACTCTGAATAATACGATGCTGTAATGTTTTATATTATACACATTAAAATGCATTGTGATAAGCCTTAAGTTATCTGAGTCTTCTATAATGGGCTTCTGTCTTAATACTCTCTTGTTGTCTCAACAAACATCCGAGGCTTTAACAGTTACGTTTTTATGACTCCATTAAAGAAATTAATTCCTCCCTGTTGTGCTGGCCCCTCCTTCCCCTGCATACTGAGCAGGACACCCCCTGCATGCTGAGCAGGACACCCCCTGCATGCTGAGCAGGACATCCCCTGCATGCTGAGCAGGACATCCCCTGCATGCTGAGCAGGACACCCCCTGCATACTGAGCAGGACACCCCCTGCATACTGAGCAGGACACCCCCTGCATGCTGAGCAGGACATCCCCTGCATGCTGAGCAGGACACCCCCTGCATGCTGAGCAGGACATCCCCTGCATGCTGAGCAGGACACCCCCTGCATGCTGAGCAGGACACCCCCTGCATGCTGAGCAGGACATCCCCTGCATGCTGAGCAGGATACCCCCTAGATGCTGAGCAGGACACCCCCTGCATGCTGAGCAAGACATCCCCTGCATGCTGAGCAGGACACTCCCTGCATGCTGAGCAGGACATCCCCTGCATGCTGAGCAGGACACCCCCTGCATGCTGAGCAGGACATCCCCTACATGCTGAGTAGGACACCCCCTGCATAGTGAGCAGGACACCCTCTGCATGCTGAGCAAGACATCCCCTACAGGCTGAGAGGAATATCCCCTGCATGCTGAGCGGGACACCCCCTGCATGCTGAGCAGGACACCCCCTGCATACTGAGCAGGACACCCCCTGCATACTGAGCAGGACACCCCCTGCATGCTGAGCAGGACATCCCATACATGCTGAGTAGGACACCTGCATACTGAGTAGGACACCCCCTGCATACTGCGTAGGACACCCCCTGCATGCTGAGAGGAACATCCCATACATGCTGAGCAGGACACCCCCTGCCTACTGAGCATTACACCCCCTGCATGCTGAGCAGGACACCCCCTGCATACTGAGTAGGACACCCCCTGCATGCTGAGCAGGACACCCCCTGCATGCTGAGCAGGACATCCCCTGCATGCTAAGAGAAACATCCCCTTCGTGCTGAGCAGGACACCCCCTGCACACTAAGCAGGACACCCCCTGCACACTGAGCAGGACACCCCCTGCATGCTGAGTAGGACACCCCCTGCATACTGAGCAGGACACCCCCTGCATACTGCGTAGGACACCTCCTGCATGCTGAGAGGAACATCCCATACATGCTGAGCAGGACACCCCCTGCATACTGAGCAGGACACCCCCTGCATACTGAGCAGGACACCCAGGGCCGGATTAAGAAGTTTCCGGGCCCTAGGCTATTCAGATTGGCGTGGCCCCTTTGAGTTACGGGTAAGCGAAGCGACCCCTTCCAGCTTGGTGGGGTGGGGTCGGTGTGAGCCTGTTTAAGGTCTAATTAAATACATTCTGGCTATTTAGATTAAATTTAATAGGGAAAGTACATCAAGACAACCAAAACCATTTACCAACAGCCATTATAACTATCTTGTTAAATCATGCATTTTAAAGAGAATAAACTCAAGACAGCATAGTATTACTAGATTAGGCTATTAAAGTAGTGACATCATGTACCTATTATATTCAGCATAACCCACTACAGCACTATTATTCCCTTTATAAATCACTGACCATTATTGTTATCATTGCATCATGCATAAGACTATCAAATCATATAAGAACATAAGAACATAAGAACGAAGGAACACTGCAGAAGGCCTACTGGCCCATGCGAGGCAGGTCCAAGTCCCTACCGGCTTAAGCCAATGCACCCAACCTAGTCAGGTCAGGTCACATTGACTCAAGGGAGGAACACGGCAACCGACCCGTTAGCACAAGCTATCAGGTCTAACTCACACCCACCCACATCTACTCATGTATTTATCCA
This sequence comes from Cherax quadricarinatus, assembly GCF_038502225.1. Taxonomy (NCBI): domain Eukaryota; kingdom Metazoa; phylum Arthropoda; class Malacostraca; order Decapoda; family Parastacidae; genus Cherax; species Cherax quadricarinatus. The sequence continues at coordinate 667,190 of NC_091308.1, forward strand.
ACCTATTTTTAAAGCTACACAACGTTCTGGCCTCTATAACGGTACTTGGGAGTTTGTTCCACTCATCCACAACTCTATTACCAAACCAGTACTTTCCTATATCCCTCCTGAATCTGAATTTTTCCAACTTAAAACCATTGCTGCGAGTCCTGTCTAGGCTAGATATTATCAGCACACTATTTACATCCCCTTTATTTATTCCTGTCTTCCACTTATAAACCTCAATCATATCCCCCCTAATTCTACGTCTTTCTAGAGAGTGCAGTTTCAGGGCCCTTAGTCTATCCTCATAGGGAAGGTTTCTGATACATGGGATCATCTTTGTCATCCTCCTTTGTACATTTTCCAGAGAATTTATATCCATTCTGTAATACGGTGACCAAAACTGTGCAGCATAATCTAAATGAGGCCTAACCAAGGATGTATAGAGTTGAAGAACAACCTGAGGACTCCTATTATTTATGCTTCTTGATATGAAGCCAAGGATTCTATTAGCTTTATTGCGAACACTTATGCACTGTTGTCTTGGTTTCAGATTACTGCTAACCAGAACTCCTAAATCTTTTTCGCAATCCGTAATATTAAGATCTACATTATTTAGTTTATATGTGGCATGGTTATTGTCCTGTCCAACATTTAGAACTTTGCATTTGTCTATATTAAACTGCATCTGCCACTTCTCCGACCACTGCATCAGTCTATTCAAATCTTCCTGGAGTGCTCGAATGTCCTCGTCAGAATGAATTCGACGGCCTATTTTGGTGTCATCGGCAAACTTGCCGATGTCGCTCTTTATGCCCTCATCTATGTCGTTTATGTAGATTGTGAACAGCAGGGGGCCCAACACTGACCCCTGTGGAACACCGCTCGTGACGCTTCCCCACTCTGATTTCTCCCCATTTATGCAAACTCTCTGCTGCCTATTTGTCAACCATGCCTCTATCCAGGAAAAAATTTCTCCTCCTATTCCATGTGCTTTAATTTTCCTCAATAGTCTCTGATGTGGGACCCTGTCAAAAGCCTTACTGAAGTCCATATACACAATATCATATTCGTTACCATGATCTACCTCCTCAAATACCTTAGTGAAAAAAGTTAATAAATTCGTAAGGCAGGAACGTCCCTTTGTAAAACCATGCTGAGATTCGTTGATTAATTTATGCTTTTCAAGGTGGCTACGAACTGCCTCGGCAATTATTGATTCCATAAATTTTCCCACTATGGAGGTTAGGCTTATTGGTCTATAGTTCGAAGCTAAGGACCTGTCACCTGTTTTGAAAATAGGTATCACATTTGCCATTTTCCACTTATCTGGCACCATGCCAGTTTGTAGTGATATGTTGAAAAGATTAGCCAAAGGTGTGCTAAGCTCCTCTTTACATTCCTTTAGAACCCTTGCATACAGTTCATCAGGGCCTGGGGATTTGTTAGGTTTTAATTTATCTATTTGCCTAAGGACCATGTCACTTGTGACCCTAATAGTGCACAGTTTATTATCGTCCTGTTCTACATAATTTATCATTACTGGAATATCACTGGTATCCTCCTGTGTAAAAACTGAGAGGAAGTATGTGTTAAAAGTTCTACACATTTCCTTATCACTGTCAGTGAGCTGACCCGAGGAACTTTTGAGTGGGCCTATCTTGTCCCTGATCTTACTTCTGTATACCTGAAAGAATCCTTTTGGGTTAGTCTTCGATTCTCTTGCAACTTTAACCTCATAATCTCTTTTTGCTTTTCTAATTCCCTTTTTTATTTCTCTCTTTAACTGAATATATCGATTTCTTAATTGCCCCTCTCCTCTTTTGATTTGCCTATATATGCCTCTCTTTTGACCAATCAGATATTTTAATCTATTGTTCATCCATTTAGGATCATTTTTGTTTGATCTGATTTCCCTATTTGGAACATAATTTGACTGAGCAGCTAGAACTATGCCCTGGAAAGCATCATATCGGCAACCATCACCACCTACCTGACCCCTAGTCAGGTCATTCCAGTTCAGCCCACCTAAGTAATTTTTCAGTCCTATGAAATCAGCCAAGCGAAAGTCAGGGACGGAGACTTGATTGCCATTATTAGGGGAATTCCATGATATGTTAAAACTGAGTGATTTGTGATCACTCTCCCCAAGCTCATCATTAACCTCAAGATTATTAATTAGTGTTTCCCTACTGGCAAGAACCAAGTCAAGGAGGTTATTTCCCCTAGTTGGCTCTGTCACAAACTGTTTTAAAAAACAATCCTGGATCGTATCAAGAAAGTCACCCGACTCTAAATTTCCTGTCAAATTGCTCCAGTCAATCTGTCTATAGTTGAAATCTCCCATTAGCACAACATTTTCGTATGTAGATGCCTTACGAATTTCGTCCCATAGAAGTTTACTGCACTCCCTATCAAGATTTGGGGCCCTGTAAATCACACCCAAAATTAGTTTTTCTCGGCCCTCGAGAAGCTGTAACCAAACAGATTCAGTGGCTGACGCTTCTAATTTAATATCTTGTCTAACACAACAATTTAAATTGTCTCTGACATACATCGCTACTCCACCACCTTTCCTGTTGACCCTGTCAGTGTGGAATAATTTATAGCCTTGTATGTGACATTCAGATGGCATCTCTCTATCTTTCAGATTGAGCCAGGTCTCTGTTATAGCAATAATATCTATGTTTCCTGCACTTGCAATTAATCTTAGCTCATCTATCTTATTTCTAACACTCCTGCTATTAGTATAGTAAACCTTAAGGGAGCTAGTCCCTTGCTGCCCTCTGCTGTCCCCCTTTGTTTTCTGACCTGTTCTATTGTCTTTATTTATAACTTCATGCTGAATGCCTTTTATACATTTACTGTTTCCAACCCTAGTGTTGCAACCTGCTTGTTTCCCACACACACCCATACCTCTATCTTCCATCATATAAACTCAAGAAAGTAAAGAATTGTTTATATTCACAGGCACTTCTTAAATAAACTTTTTTCTGGATTTCATATTGGCAAAATCATCAATTATATTCTGAAAATCAATATTTCTTGTTAGATCAGACTCAATGGTCAACGAGGCTAGGTTACACAATTTGTCTTGGCTCATTGTTGAATGGAGCTGGTTTTTCACTCTTTTCAAAACAGAAAATGAACGTTCTCCTTCACAGTTAGTAGCTGGAAGTGTCATCATTAGGGGAGGTTTCTGAGATACCTGCATTTCTTAAATGTTTCAAAGCAGCTGAGGGCGCACATTTTTCAGGTGGAGCTTTAATCTGATTCATATACCCAGAAAAATTAACTATTTCTTCAACAAATGTGTCCTGAACATCTGCTGAAAGGTGTTGTTGCAACACTACAAGTCTAGATAACGTGTAATTACTACAGAAAATTGGAGAGGAATCTCCCATACTCATAAATACTCACCCATTAGCGGGAAAACACAGCTGTTCTGATGTAAACAAAGGTGTGTTGAGTGTTGCCATCTATGGTTAGGTTTATTTATTTTTATTTTATTTTATTTCATTATTTATTTTTGTTTTGATTAATTTTTAAAAATCAATTTTACTCTCCAAACACTTGAACTTTTTAGGTAGGAACCCCTTTGCACTTGCACCATGTGCGCAGTCTTGGATGAGCCCCTGAACCCCTTGGACCGCGGGGCCCCCAAATGCACGGGGCCCTAGGCAAATGCCTAGTTTGCCTATGCGGTAATCCGGCCCTGAGGACACCCCCTGCATGCTGAGCAGGACACCCTCTGCATGCTGAGAGGAACATCCCATACATGCTGAGCAGGACACCCCCTGCATACTGAGCAGGACACCCCCTGCATACTGAGTAGGACACCCCCTGCATGCTGAGCAGGACACCCCCTGCATGCTGAGCAGGACATCCCCTGCATGCTGAGAGGAACATCCCCTACGTGCTGAGCAGGACACCCCCTGCATGCTGAGCAGGACATCCCCTGCATGCTGAGCAGGACACCCCCTAGATGCTGAGCAGGACATCCCCTGCATGCTGAGCAGGACACCCCCTAGATGCTGAGCAGGACATCCCCTGCATGCTGAGCAGGACACCCCTAGATGCTGAGCAGGACATCCCCTGCATGCTGAGCAGGACACCCCTAGATGCTGAGCAGGACATCCCCTGCATGCTGAGCAGGACACCCGTAGATGCTGAGCAGGACATCCCCTGCATGCTGAGCAGGACACCCCCTAAATGCTGAGCAAGACACCCCTGCATGCTGAGCAGGACACGCCCTACATGCTGAGCAGGACATCCCCTGCATGCTGAGCAGGACACCCCTAGATGCTGAGCAGGACATCCCCTGCATGCTGAGCAGGACACCCCTAGATGCTGAGCAGGACATCCCCTACATGCTGAGCAGGACACCCCCTAGATGCTGAGCAGGACACCCCCTAGATGCTGAGCAGGACACCCCCTGCATGCTGAGCAAGACACCCCCTGCATGCTGAGCAGGACACCCCCTGCATGCTGAGCAAGACACCCCCTGCATGCTGAGCAGGACACTCCCTACATGCTGAGCAGGACACACCTTACATGCTGAGAGGAACAGCCCCCCAAATGCTGAGCAGGACACCCCCTGCATGCTGAGCAAGACACCCCCTGTATGCTGAGCAGGACAACCCCTGCATGCTGAGCAAGACACCCCCTGCATGCTGAGCAGGACATCCCCTGCATGCTGAGCAGGACACCCCCTAGATGCTGAGCAGGACACCCCTGCATGCTGAGCAGGACACCCCCTAGATGCTGAGCAGGACATCCCCTGCATACTGAGCAGGACACCCCCTAGATGCTGAGCAGGACACCCATAGATGCTGAGCAGGACATCCCCTGCATGCTGAGCAGGACACCCCCTAGATGCTGAGCAGGACATCCCCTGCATGCTGAGCAGGACACCCCTAGATGCTGAGCAGGACACCCCTGCATGCTGAGCAGGACACCCCCTACATGCTGAGTAGGGCACCCCATGCATGCTGAGTAGGACACCCCCTGCATGCTGATCAGGACACTCCCTAGATGCTGAGCAGGACACCCCCTACATGCTGAGTAGGACACCCCATGCATGCTGAGTAGGACACCCCTACATGCTGAGTAGGACACCCCCTGCATGCTGATCAGGACACTCCCTAGATGCTGAGCAGGACATCCCCTACATGCTGAGTAGGACACCCCATGCATGCTGAGCAGGACACCCCTACATGCTGAGTAGGACACCCCCTGCATGCTGATCAGGACACTCCCTAGATGCTGAGCAGGACATCCCCTACATGCTGAGGAGGACACCCCCAACATACTAAGCAGGACACCCCAACATACTGAGAGAGACACCCCAACATACTAAACAGGACACCCCCAACATGCTGAGACACCCCCAACATACTAAGCAGGATACCCCCAACATGCTGAGAGAGACACCCCCAACATACTAAGCAGGACACCCCCAACATGCTGAGAGAGACACCCCAACATACTAAGCAGGACACCCCAACATGCTGAGACACCCCCAACATACTAAGCAGGACACCCCCAACATGCTGAGAGACACCCCAACATACTAAGCAGGACACCCCCAACATGCTGAGAGAGACACCCCCAACATACTAAGCAGGACACCCCAACATGCTGAGACACCCCAACATACTAAGCAGGACACCCCCAACATGCTGAGACACCCCCAACATACTAAGCAGGACACCCCAACATGCTGAGACACCCCCAACATACTAAGCAGGACACCCCCAACATGCTGAGAGAGACACCCCAACATACTAAGCAGGACACCCCAACATGCTGAGAGAGACACCCCAACATACTAAGCAGGACACCCCCAACATGCTGAGAGAGACACCCCCAACATACTAAGCAGGACACCCCAACATGCTGAGAGAGACACCCCCAACATACTAAGCAGGACACCCTCAACATGCTGAGACACCCCCAACATACTAAGCAGGACACCCCAACATGCTGAGAGAGACACCCCAACATACTAAGCAGGACACCCCAACATGCTGAGAGAGACACCCCCAACATACTAAGCAGGACACCCCCAACATGCTGAGAGAGACACCCCAACATACTAAGCAGGACACCCCCAACATGCTGAGAGAGACACCCCAACATACTAAGCAGTACACCCCAACATGCTGACACCCCCAACATACTAAGCAGGACACCCCCAACATGCTGAGAGACACCCCAACATACTAAGCAGGACACCCCAACATGCTGAGAGAGACACCCCCAACATACTAAGCAGGACGCCCCCAACATGCTGAGAGACACCCCCAACATACTAAGCAGGACACCCCCAACATGCTGAGAGAGACACCCCAACATACTAAGCAGGACACCCCAACATGCTGAGAGAGACACCCCCAACATACTAAGCAGGACACCCCCAACATGCTGAGAGAGACACCCCCAACATACTAAGCAGGACACCCCCAACATGCTGAGAGACACCCCCAACATACTAAGCAGGACACCCCCAACATGCTGAGACACCCCCAACATACTAAGCAGGACACTCCCAACATGCTGAGAGAGACACCCCAACATACTAAGCAGGACACCCTCAACATGCTGAGAAACACCCCAACATACTAAACAGGACACCCCCAACATGCTGAGAGACACCCTCAACATACTAAGCAGGACACCCCCAACATGCTGAGAGAGACACCCCCAACATACTAAGCAGGACACCCCCTGCATACTATAAATGAAAAAAATATATATAAAAATTCTAAATTTATCTGCATATTTCGTAGTCCGGAGAGGATATAATCAGAAATCAATTATGAAAACAAAAGTTTGAATAATTTGCAGTTATATTAAAGAGGAAACTAATAACTCCCAACGTTCTAGTAATCTGTTTATTTACAGCTTCCAGTTTTCTTTCTTAAATTTAAATAAAGATTACATTATTGTAATAAAAATTATACATTTAAAATTATAGCTCAGAACTAATCAACTTATCTCTATTATTAAACAGAATTAACTACCACATTTCCATTACTCAGTTTATTTATTTATTTATTTTTTTTGGACTTTGAAGTTACACATTGAAAAAGAGAAAAACAAACGTATTCTAATATTTGTTATTAAAAATAAACAACGCTCGGCTAATATTAAAAATTCTCAAAATGAAGTTGTGGAACATCAGCCTCTCCTAATTTTCAGAAGTTAATCTGTTCCTGTGAGAGTAAATCTTCCCTCCACTGTTAAGGGGGGGGGAGGAGGGGGGGGGGGAGGTGATCTCAGACATTTACTGGCTAGGTTTGCTAGATATAACACAACTATTATATTTTCTTTCCACAACACTAGTGATTGCTGCTTTTAGCCAATAACATAATTGTCTGAGAATCTTGGTCACTCCAAGCTTTATTGATGAAATATTTCAGATATTGTACTTGAGCAAGTATCTCCGAGACCAGACAATTTCTTTTATAAAAAATGTATAGTTGTTTTTATAAAATATTTTCAACCAAAGATAACTTGGCAATAAGATTCCACTTAGTTCCATCAAATGATGAAAGTGCGTCTTATCTCATCAGTACATGGCATTTTTTTTTTTCACAGACGCGATCTGATATTAAATTAGTGTTATTGCAGCGGGTATGTACTTTCTAAATGAGGTTTTGCACTGGTAGTTCATTTTATTCGTGAAGAACCTTTAATTTAATGCAGGTTAGAGGAGAGTGAATAAAGTGGCTCACTACTTGTCAACAGTTAGCAGTGATGTCATTCATAACTCTCTCTTCCAGAGCCCTCAAGGAAGGTTCCTTGATGTTGGTGAGGAGCTCTTGATTTAGGGAATTGGATCTGTGCTCCAGTTCCCCGAATTAAGCCTGAATGCCTTCCACATATCCCCCCCCCCCAGGCGCTGTATAATCCTCCGGGTTTAGCGCGGCCCCCGTGATTATAATAATAATCTCTTCCAGAGAGTTTGTGCTGGATCACCACTACTACTGTGTGTGTGTGTGTGTGTGTGTGTGTGTGTGTGTGTGTGTGTGTGTGTGTGTGTGTGTGTGTGCGTGTGTGTGTGTGTGTGTGTGTGTGTACTCACCTAGTTGTACTCACCTAGTTGAGGTTGCGGGGGTCGAGTCCGAGCTCCTGGCCCCGCCTCTTCACTGATCGCTACTAGGTCACTCTCCCTGAGCCGTGAGCTTTATCATACCTCTGCTTAAAGCTATGTATGGATCCTGCCTCCACTACATCGCTTCCCAAACTATTCCACTTACTGACTACTCTGTGGCTGAAGAAATACTTCCTAACATCCCTGTGATTCATCTGTGTCTTCAGCTTCCAACTGTGTCCCCTTGTTACTGTGTCCAATCTCTGGAACATCCTGTCTTTGTCCACCTTGTCAATTCCTCTCAGTATTTTGTATGTCGTTATCATGTCCCCCCTATCTCTCCTGTCTTCCAGTGTCGTCAGGTTGATTTCCCTTAACCTCTCCTCGTAGGACATACCTCTTAGCTCTGGGACTAGTCTTGTTGCAAACCTTTGCACTTTCTCTAGTTTCTTCACGTGCTTGGCTAGGTGTGGGTTCCAAACTGGTGCCGCATACTCCAATATGGGCCTAACATACACGGTGTACAGGGTCCTGAATGATTCCTTATTAAGATGTCGGAATGCTGTTCTGAGGTTTGCTAGGCGCCCATATGCTGCAGCAGTTATTTGGTTGATGTGCGCTTCAGGAGATGTGCCTGGTGTTATACTCACCCCAAGATCTTTTTCCTTGAGTGAGGTTTGTAGTCTCTGACCCCCTAGACTGTACTCCGTCTGCGGCCTTCTTTGCCCTTCCCCAATCTTCATGACTTTGCACTTGGTGGGATTGAACTCCAGGAGCCAATTGCTGGACCAGGTCTGCAGCCTGTCCAGATCCCTTTGTAGTTCTGCCTGGTCTTCGATCGAGTGAATTCTTCTCATCAACTTCACGTCATCTGCAAACAGGGACACCTCAGAGTCTATTCCTTCCGTCATGTCGTTCACAAATATCAGAAACAGCACTGGTCCTAGGACTGACCCCAGTGGGACCCCGCTGGTCACAGTTGCCCACTCTGACACCTCGCCACGTACCATGACTCGCTGCTGTCTTCCCGACAAGTATTCCCTGATCCATTGTAGTGCCTTCCCTGTTATCCCTGCTTGGTCCTCCAGTTTTTGCACCAATCTCTTGTGTGGAACTGTGTCAAACGCCTTCTTGCAGTCCAAGAATATGCAATCCACCCACCCCTCTCTCTCTTGTCTTACTGCTGTCACCATGTCATAGAACTCCAGTAGGTTTGTGACACAGGATTTCCCGTCCCTGAAACCATGTTGGCTGCTGTTGATGAGATCATTCCTTTCTAGGTGTTCCACCACTCTTCTCCTGATAATCTTCTCCATGATTTTGCATACTATACATGTCAGTGACACTGGTCTGTAGTTTAATGCTTCATGTCTGTCTCCTTTTTTAAAGATTGGGACTACATTTGCTGTCTTCCATGCCTCAGGCAATCTCCCTGTTTCGATAGATGTATTGAATATTGTTGTTAGGGGTACACATAGCGCCTCTGCTCCCTCTCTCAATACCCATGGGGAGATGTTATCTGGCCCCATTGCCTTTGAGGTATCTAGCTCACTCAGAAGCCTCTTCACTTCTTCCTCGGTTGTGTGCACTGTGTCCAGCACTTGGTGGTGTACCCTACCTCTCCGTCTTTCTGGAGTCCCTTCTGTCTCCTCTGTGAACACTTCTTTGAATCTCTTGTTGAGTTCTTCACATACTTCACGGTCATTTCTTGTTGTCTCTCCTCCTTCCTTCCTTCCTTAGCCTGATTACCTGGTCCTTGACTGTTGTTTTCCTCCTGATGTGGTTGTACAACAGTTTCGGGTCAGATTTGGCTTTCGCTGCTATGTCATTTTCATATTGTCTTTGGGCCTCCCTTCTTATCTGTGCATTTTCGTTTCTGGCTCTACGACTGTTCTCCTTATTCTCCTGGGTCCTTTGCCTTCTATATTTCTTCCATTCCCTAGCACACTTGGTTTTTGCCTCCCTGCACCTTTGGGTAAACCATGGGCTCATCCTGGCTTTTTCATTATTCCTGTTACCCTTGGGTACAAACCTCTCATCAGCCTCCTTGCATTTTGTTGCTACATATTCCATCATCTCATTAACTGGCTTCCCTGCCAGTTCTCTGTCCCACTGAACCTCATTCAGGAAGTTCCTCATTCCTGTGTAGTCCCCTTTCCTGTAGTTTGGTTTCATTTGTCCTTGCCTTCCTGCTTCCCCCTCCACTTGTAGCTCTACTGTGTATTCGAAGCTCAAAACCACATGATCACTGGCCCCAAGGGGTCTTTCATATGTGATGTCCTCAATATCTGCACTACTCAAGGTGAATACTAAGTCCAGTCTTGCTGGTTCATCCTCTCCTCTCTCTCTTGTAGTGTCCCTTACGTGTTGGTACATGAAGTTTTCCAGTACCACCTCCATCATCTTAGCCCTCCATGTATCTTGGCCCCCATGTGGGTCCAAGTTCTCCCATTCGATCTCCTTGTGGTTAAAGTCGCCCATGATCAGGAGCTTTGCCCTGCATGCATGAGCTCTTCTGGCCACTGCAGCCAGTGTGTCAACCATCGCTCTATTGCTCTCATCGTACTCTTGCCTTGGCCTCCTGCTGTTCTGTGGTGGGTTATACATTACTGCAATTATCACCTTGGGACCACCAGAGTGGAGCATTCCCGCTATGTAATCACTTTCTTCTCCGCTGTCTCCTCTCTCCAGCTCATCAAAATTCCATCGGTGTTTGATCAGCAATGCCACTCCTCCACCCCCCCTGTTCCTTCTGTCTTTTCTCAGGATCTGGTATCCCGCTGGAAAGATGGCATCTGTTATCATACCTGTAAGCTTGGTTTCTGTGATCGCTATGATGTCTGGTGATGCCTCTTTGACTCTTTCGTGCCACTCCTCCCACTTGTTTGTTATTCCATCAGCGTTTGTGTACCATACCTTCAGTTTCCTTTCCAACACTGTGGTTTGGGGGGCCTGTGGGGGTGGGAGACCTGGTAGCTTACTGTGGGATTCTATGGTTGGGGGTTGGGTGGAAGCTGTGGGTATGGATTGTATTGTGTGTTGGGATGGTGTGATAGGTTGTGGGGTTCTGAGGATAGTTGTGTGTGCACTTGCCCTTGCTGCTCTGTTCTGCTCTGACTGACCTGTGCTGGTTCCATTCTTGTCTCCTTTCCTAGCTCCTTTCGCTTTTTTGTCCTCTCTCTCAGCTGCTTTCTCTCTGTTTGTGTTCTGTCTCTGTTACCGCGGAGGCTGGCTGGTAAACAATGCCACCGGCGGCACATGTGAGGCTGGCTAAGGGTGCACATTGGACGCGTCTCGGACGAAGAGCGGTGAGCAGGTTTTTGGGCGGTATGCGAGGCAAAATTTTTGCGATAAAGCGAGCGGTATGCGGATTGAACGGTATGCGATGCATACGGTATGGGGGGGTCCACTGTATTAGTCAGAGGGCTGATGAGGGGTTGTTGAGGTGGTTTGGTCATTTAGAGAGAATGGATCAAAGTAGAATGACATGGAGAGCATATAAATCTGTAGGGGAAGGAATGCGGGGTAGGGGACGTCCTCGAAAAGGTTGGAGGGAGGGGGTAAAGGAGGTTTTGTGGACAAGGGGCTTGGACTTACAGCAAGCGTGCGTGAACGTGTTAGGACTGAATGGAGACGAATGGTATTTGGGACCTGACGAGCTGTTGGAGTGTGAGCAGGGTAATATTTAGTGAAGGGATTCAGGGAAACCGGTTATTTTTATATAGCCGGACTTGAGTACTGGAAATGAGAAGTACAATGCCTGCACTTTAAAGGAGGGGTTTGGGATATTGGCATTGTGGAGGGATGTGTTGTGTATATTTATACGTATATGCTTCTAAACTGTTGTGTTCTGAGCACCTCTGCAAAAACAGTGATTATGTGTGAGTGAGGTGAAAGTGTTGAATGATGATGAAAGTATTTTCTTTTTTGGGGATTTTCTTTTTTTTGGGTCACCCTGCCTCGGTGGGAGACGGCCAACTTGTTATATATATATATATATATATATATATATATATATATATATATATATATATATATATATATATATATATATGTATATATATATATATATATATATATATATATATATATATATATATATATATATATATATACAAACACTGATCTCTGGCTGAAGGAGACTCGAGCCTACGAACCTTAGGACAAGGTACGCAGTGCTTTACCAATCTACCCACACTGGACAATACCTTGGCGTGTAGCATCCGCTACACATTTGATCCAAGGCAGCCAGCTTTCAGGGAGAAGGCTTACAGCTTTTCATCTCATCCCCTGCATGCATCAGCCTTACTAGAGATTTGAACAATGCAAGGAATTCGCGAGAGCAGGCGAAATATACACAAACACTGATCTCTGGCTGAAGGAGACTCGAACCTACGAACTTTAGGACAAAGTACGCAGTGCTTTACCAATCTACCCACACTAGGCAATACCTTGGCGTGTAGCATCCACTACACGTTTGATCCAAGGCAGCCAGCTTTCAGGGAGAAGGCTTACAGCATTTCATCTCATCCCCTGCATGCATCAGCCTTACTAGAGTTTTGAACAATGCAAGGAATTCGCAAGAGCAGGTGAAATATCAAACATGTAGCGGATACTACACGCCAAGGTATTGTCCAGTGTGGGTAGATTGGTAAAGCACTGCGTACCTTGTCCTAAGGTTCGTAGGTTCGAGTCTCCTTCAGCCAGAGATCAGTGTTTGTGTATATTTCGCCTGCTCTCGCAAATTCCTTGCATTGTTCAAATCTCTAGTAAGGCTGATGCATGCAGGGGATGAGATGAAAAGCTGTAAGCCTTCTCCCTGAAAGCTGGCTGCCTTGGATCAAATGTGTAGCGGATGCTACACGCCAAGGTATTGTCCAGTGTGGGTTGATTGGTAAAGCACTGCGTACCTTGTCCTAAGGTTCGAGTCTCCTTCAGCCAGAGATCAGTGTTTGTGTATATTTCGCCTGCTCTCGCGATTTCCTTGTATATATATATATATATATATATATATATATATATATATATATATATATATATATATATATATATATTATTATTATTATTATTATTATTATTATTATTATTATTATTATTAACATATCGGCCGTTTTCCACCAAGGCAGGATGGCTCGAAAAAGAAAAACTTTTATTATTCATTCCATCACTGTCTTGCCAGAGGCGTGCTTACACTACAGTTATAAAACTGCAACATTAACACCCCTCCTGCAAAGTGTCGGCACTGTACTTCCCATCTCCAGGAATCAAGTCCTGCCTGCCGGTTTCCCTGAATCTCTTGATAAATGTTACCTTGCTTACACTCCAACAGCACGTCAAGTATTAAAAACCATTTCTTTCCATTCATTCCTATCTAACACGCTCATGCACGCTTGCTGGAAGTCCAAGCCCCTAGCACACAAAACCTCCTTTACCCCCTCCCTCCAACCTGTCCTAGGCTGACCCCTACCCTGCCTTCCTCTACTATAGATTTATACACTCTCGAAGTCATTCTATTTTGTTCCACCCTCTCTACATGTCCAAACCATCTCAATAACCCCTCCTCAGCCCTCTGGATAATAGTTTTGGTAATCCCACACCTCGTAATTTCCAAACTACGGATTCTCTGCATTATATTCGCACCACACATTGCCCTCAGACATGACATCTCCACTGCCTCCAGCCTTCTCCTTGTTGCAACATTCAAAACCCATGCCTCACACCCATACAAGAGCGTTGGTATAACTATACTCTCATACATTCCCCTCTTTGCTTTTATGGATAAAGTTCTTTGTCTCCACAGACTCCTCAGTGCGCCATTCACCTTTTCCCCCCGTCAATTCTATGATTCACCTCATCCTTCATAAACCCATCTGCTGACACATCCACTCCCAAATATCTGAACACATTCACCTCCTCCATACTCTATTCCTCCGATCTGATATCCAATCTTTCCTTACCTAATTTTTTTTTATCCTCATTACATTACTCTTTCCTATATTCACTTTTAATTTCCTTCTTTTACATACCCGACCAAACTCATCAACCAACCTCTGCAGCTTCTCTTCAGAATCTCCCATATGCACAGTGTCATCAGCAAAGATCAACTGTGACAATTCCCACTTTGTGTTAGTTTCTTTATCTTTTAACCGCACACCTCTTGCCAACACCCGAGCATTCACTTCTCTTACAACTCCATGTATAAATATATTGAACAACCACGGTGACATCACACATCCCTATCTAAGGCCTACTTTTACTGGGAAATAATCTCCCTCTCGCCTACATACTCTAACCTGAGCCTCACTATCCTCGTAAAAACTTTTCACTGCTTTCAGTACCCTACCTCCTATACCATACACCTGCAACATCTGCCACATTGCTTCCCTATCCACCCTGTCATATAAGAACATAAGAACATAAGAAAGGAGGAACACTGCAGCAGGCCTGTTGGCCCATACTAGGCAGGTCCTTTACAATTCATCCCACTAACAAACATTTGACCAACCCAATTTTCAATGCTACCCAAGAAATAAGCTCTGATGTGCAAGTCCCACTCAAATCCAACCCCTCCCACTCATGTACTTATCCAACCTAAATTTGAAACTACCCAAAGTCCTAGCCTCAATAACCCAACTAGGTAGACTGTTCCACTCATCAACTACCCTATTTCCAAACCAATACTTTCCTATGTCCTTTCTAAATCTAAACTTATCTAATTTAAATCCATTACTGCGGGTTCTCTCTTGGAGAGATATCCTCAAGACCTTGTTAATATCCCCTTTATTAATACCTATCTTCCACTTATACACTTCGATCAGGTCTCCCCTCATTCTTCGTCTAACAAGTGAATGTAACTTAAGAGTCTTCAATCTTTCTTCATAAGGAAGATTTCTAATGCTATGTATTAATTTAGTCATCCTACGCTGAATGTTTTCTAACGAATTTATGTCCATTCTGTAATATGGAGACCAGAATTGAGCTGCATAATCTAGGTGAGGCCTTACTAATGATGTATAAAGCTGCAGTATGACCTCTGGACTTCTGTTGCTTACACTTCTTGATATAAATCCCAGTAATCTATTTGCCTTATTACGTACGCTTAGGCATTGCTGTCTTGGTTTAAGGTTGCTGCTTACCATAACCCCCAAGTCCTTTTCGCAATCTGTATGGCTAAGTTCTACATTATTTAACTTATAAGTGCTAGGGTTATGGACACTTCCGAGCTTCAGAACCTTGCATTTATCTACATTGAACTGCATCTGCCACTTTTCTGACCAAGAGTAGAGTTTGTCTAAATCCTCCTGAAGTTCCCTAACATCTACGTTTGAATCAATTATCCTACCTATCTTCGTGTCATCGGCGAATTTGCTCATATCACTAGTAATTCCTTCATCAAGATCATTGATATATATTATAAACAACAACGGGCCCAAGACTGATCCCTGTGGAACGCCACTTGTTACTGATCCCCACTCGGATTTAACCCCATTTATGGACACTCTCTGCTTCCTGTCTGTGAGCCATGATTCGATCCACGAGAGCACTCTTCCCCCAATGCCATGAGCTGCTACTTTCTTCAACAGTCTTTGGTGCGGAACTCTATCAAATGCCTTACTAAAATCTAAGTAAATAATGAACATTAAAATGGTATAAAATACCGACAGATTGTTAGGTAAGACACATATGCAACAGTTAGGTATCTTTATTTCGAAACGTTTCGCCTACACAGTAGGCTTCTTCAGTCGAGTACAGAAAAGTTGATAGAAGCAGAAGATACTTGATTACATCGTCTTCAAGTATCTTCTGCTTCTATCAACTTTTCTGTACTCGACTGAAGAAGCCTACTGTGTAGGCGAAACGTTTCGAAATAAAGATACCCAACTGTTGCATATGTGTCTTACCTAACAATCTGTCGGTATTTTATACCATTTTAATGTTCATTCTGTCAGACACTGCAACACAAGGGTATCTTGGTACAGACCATCAACTTCGACCTCTACTAGTGAGAACGGCTGGGTTTGAGAGGGACCTGCCCTCCCAAAGCAACCTACGTCTCACCTCCTGGCACTATATAAAGGCTCCATCCTGTCACTTCAACTTCATATTGTTTCAGACAACGGAATAATGCTCTTCTCCAGACTGAGGGACTGACCACCTGAAAACTTTAAGGGTGATGGACTGATTACATCGTCTTCAAGTATCTTCTGCTTCTATCAACTTTTCTGTACTCGACTGAAGAAGCCTACTGTGTAGGCGAAACGTTTCGAAATAAAGATACCCAACTGTTGCATATGTGTCTTACCTAACAATCTGTCGGTATTTTATACCATTTTAATGTTCATTCTGTCAGACACTGCAACACAAGGGTATCTTGGTACAGACCATCAACTTCGACCTCTACTAGTGAGAACGGCTGGGTTTGAGAGGGACCTGCCCTCCCAAAGCAACCTACGTCTCACCTCCTGGCACTATATAAAGGCTCCATCCTGTCACTTCAACTTCATATTGTTTCAGACAACGGAATAATGCTCTTCTCCAGACTGAGGGACTGACCACCTCAAAACTTTAAGGGTGATGGACTGATTACATCGTCTTCAAGTATCTTCTGCTTCTATCAACTTTTCTGTACTCGACTGAAGAAGCCTACTGTGTAGGCGAAACGTTTCGAAATAAAGATACCCAACTGTTGCATATGTGTCTTACCTAACAATCTGTCGGTATTTTATACCATTTTAATGTTCATTCTGTCAGACACTGCAACACAAGGGTATCTTGGTACAGACCATCAACTTCGACCTCTACTAGTGAGAACGGCTGGGTTTGAGAGGGACCTGCCCTCCCAAAGCAACCTACGTCTCACCTCCTGGCACTATATAAAGGCTCCATCCTGTCACTTCAACTTCATATTGTTTCAGACAACGGAATAATGCTCTTCTCCAGACTGAGGGACTGACCACCTCAAAACTTTAAGGGTGATGGACTGATTACATCGTCTTCAAGTATCTTCTGCTTCTATCAACTTTTCTGTACTCGACTGAAGAAGCCTACTGTGTAGGCGAAACGTTTCGAAATAAAGATACCCAACTGTTGCATATGTGTCTTACCTAAGTAAATAATATCAAATTCTTTATCGTGGTCAACAGCCTCAAAAGCTTTACTGAAAAAAGTTAATAAATTAGTTAGACAAGACCGGCCTCTTGTGAATCCATGCTGAGTATCATTAATCAAACTATGCTTATCGAGATGGCTTCTTATAATTTGAGCTATAATTGACTCTAGTAATTTGCCTACAATTGAGGTCAGGCTTATTGGGCGGTAATTTGACGGTAACGACTTGTCCCCTGTTTTAAAAATAGGAATTACATTAGCCATCTTCCACATATCAGACACTACACCTGTTTGAAGAGATAAATTAAAAATATTAGTTAATGGTTCACAGACTTCCATTTTGCATTCCTTTAGAACCCTTGAAAAAACCTCATCAGGACCCGGTGACTTATTTTGCTTCAGTCGGTCTATCTGCTTCACAACCATTTCACTAGTGACTATGATGTTACATAATTTATCTTCTTCTGGCCCACTATAAAAATTAATTACCGGAACACTACTAGTGTCTTCCTGTGTAAAAACCGAGAGAAAATAATTATTTAAAATCGAGCACATTTCATTCTCTTTGTCAGTAAGATGCCCATAGTTATTTTTAAGGGGACCTATCTTATCTCTGACTTTTGTTCTATATACCTGGAAAAAACTTTTTGGGTTAGTTTTAGAATCCCTAGCAACTTTAATTTCATAGTCCCTTTTAGCTTTTCTTATCCCCTTTTTAATGTCCCTCTTAGTGTCAATATACTGATTCATAAGATGACCCTCGCCTCTTTTGATACGCCTATAAATTCCTTTCTTATGCCCTAGTAGATATTTCAGCCTATTATTCATCCATTTTGGGTCATTTCTATTTGATCTAATTTCTTTATAAGGGATAAATGTTCTTTGAGCAGCATGTATTGTGTTCAGAAAACTGTCATATTGATAGCTCTCTTCGTTACCCCAGTCAACAGATGATAAGTGTTCTCTAAGCCCATCGTAATCTGCTAAGCGAAAATCTGGGACTGTTACTGAGTTATCCCTACTATCATACTTCCATTCAATTCTAAATGTAATTGATTTGTGGTCGCTAGCACCCAGTTCTTCTGAAACTTCTAAATTATTAACAAGGGATTCATTGTTTGCCAGAACTAAGTCAAGCAGGTTATTACCCCTTGTAGGTTCTGTCACAAACTGCTTCAGAAAACAATCCTGAACTACTTCTAAGAAGTCGTATGATTCTAAATTCCCAGTCAAGAAATTCCAATCAATATGACTAAAGTTAAAGTCTCCTAGAATTACTACATTATCGTGCCTTGTGGCCCTAACAATTTCCTCCCATAGTAGTCTTCCCTGGTCCCTATCTAAATTTGGGGGACGGTATATCACACCTAAAGTTAATTTTTCATGCCCCTCTGAAAATTCTATCCAAACAGACTCTGTATGTGTTACTTCAGACTTAATACCCGTTTTAATGCAACAGTTCAAGCGATCTCGGACATACAATGCCACCCCACCCCCCTTCCCGATACTTCTATCTACTTGGAACAATTTGAAACCCTGAATGTGACATTCTGCAGGCATGTCCCGACTTTTTGAATTAAACCACGTCTCAGTAATGGCAAATACATCTATGTTACCTGCACTAGCAACTAGTCTCAACTCGTCCATCTTATTCCTAGCACTGCGACTATTTGTGTAATATATACTTAAGGACCCTCCTTTCTCTTTATCATTCCTGCTCCTTTCTGTTATTCCACTAAACCTATTACTGTCCTTGTCAATTAGTGCCACTGGCCTTCCGATATCCACCTCATTTTGCCTATTACTAGTTCTCCTAGTACTCATATTACTACCCTGAGACTTCACAGTTTTCCCGCAGAAACCCATACCACTAACTATTCCTAGTTTAAAGACCTAACAGCTCCCTCCACTGCGTTGGCCAGTGCTCCCACCCCACACCTAGACAAGTGAACCCCATCCCTGGCATACATGTCATTTCTGCCATAGAAGAGGTCCCAGTTGTCAATGAATGTTACCGCATTTTCCTTACAGTATTTGTCCAGCCAGCAATTGACACCAATTGCTCTGGACAACCATTCATTTCCAACTCCTCTCCTTGGCAAAATGCCACATATGACAGGTTTCCCACCCTTCTTC
Source organism: Cherax quadricarinatus (assembly GCF_038502225.1). NCBI lineage: Eukaryota > Metazoa > Arthropoda > Malacostraca > Decapoda > Parastacidae > Cherax > Cherax quadricarinatus. The sequence continues at coordinate 686,514 of NC_091308.1, forward strand.
CTAATTATCTCTATTGCTGACCTATACCTGCTAATCAGGTCCTCACTCCTACGTCTGCCAACATCGTTGCCTCCAGCACTGAGACAGATAATAGGATTGCTCCCATTGCCTCTCATGATGTCATCCAGACGGCTAACAATATCCTTCATCCCAGCCCCAGGAAAACACACTCTCTGCCGCCTACTCCTATCCTTCAAACAGAATGCCCTATCCATGTACCTAATCTGACTATCCCCAACAACAACAATGTTTTTACCTTCCTTGGCGTCGTCCGTAGTGATGCTCCGAGTAGTCGACTCAAATTCGCCAGGTAGCATTACACCACTTGTAGAATTCGTCATGACGTTCTCGATGGTCTTCGTTGGGGTTTCTAGGGATGTCTCACTCACGTCTGCCAATGCTTCCTTGGTGCTCGTTGTGGCATTCCCAGTAGAACACTCACATTCGTCAGGTAGCACCGAGAATGAGTTGGAAGTTTCCACGGCAGTCTTCTGGTTTCTCGTTGTTTCTGCCTCTCCAACCGTTTTCTTAATCTTCAGCTTGGTTCCATGTTGCCCGACCACTGACCAAGCTCCCCTCTTAACCTGGGGACTCACAACAGGAGGATTACTACGAATCCTCTTGTTCTCCTCCGTTAATCGCCGTATCTCCAGTTTAGCAACTCTGAGTTCTTCTCTCAGCTGCTGGTAAAGCTGCTCAAGAGAGGGCATCCTGGTTCAGATTCACAGAGAGCACACAAACAGGTCTTCACAGAGCTAAGTACACGTCACCAAATCCATAAATGCCACAAATACCTCTTTACCCTTATCTAAATACTGTTCACTTATATGTTTCACTGTAAACACCTGGTCCACACACCCCCTACCTTTCCTAAAGCCTCCTTGTTCATCTGCTATCCTACTCTCCATCTTACTCTTAATTCTTTCAATAATAACTCTACCATACACTTTACCAGGTATACTCAACAGACTTATTCCCCTATAATTTTTACTCATTTGTCCCCTTTGCCTTTATGCAAATGAACTATGCATGCTCTCTGTCAATCCCAAGGTACATTACCCTCTTCCATACATTTATTAAGAACATAAGAACATAAGAAAGGAGGAACACTGCAGGAGGCCTGTTGGCCCATACTAGGCAGGTCCTTTACAATTCATCCCACTAACAAACATTTGACTAACCCAATTTTCAATGCTACCCAAGAAATAAGCTCTGATGTGCAAGTCTCACTCAAATCCAACCCCTCCCACTCATAAGAACTTAAGAACATAAGAAAGGAGGAACACTGCAGCAGGCCTGCTGGCCCATACTAGGCAGGTCCTTTACAATTCATCCCACTAACAAACATTTGACCTACCCAATTTTCAATGCTACCCAAGAAATAAGCTCTGATATGCAAGTCCCACTCAAATCCAACCCATCCCACTCATGTATTTATCCAACCTAGATTTGAAACTACCCAAAGTCCTAGCCTCAATAACCCAACTAGGTAGACTGTTCCACTCATCTACTACCCTATTTCCAAACCAATACTTTCCTATGTCCTTTCTAAATCTAAACTTACCTAATTTAAATCCATTACTGCGGGTTCTCTCTTGGAGAGATATCCTCAAGACCTTGTTAATATCCCCTTTATTAATACCTATATTCCACTTATACACTTCGATCAGGTCTCCCCTCATTCTTCGTCTAACAAGTGAATGTAACTTAAGAGTCTTCAATCTTTCTTCATAAGGAAGATTTCTAATGCTATGTATTAATTTAGTCATCCTACGCTGAATGTTTTCTAACGAATTTATGTCCATTCTGTAATATGGAGACCAGAATTGAGCTGCATAATCTAGGTGAGGCCTTACTAATGATGTATAAAGCTGCAGTATGACCTAAATTTGAAACTACCCAAAGTCCTAGCCTCAATAACCCAACTAGGTAGACTCTTCCACTCATCAACTACCCTATTTCCAAACCAATACTTTCCTATGTCCTTTCTAAATCTAAACTTATCTAATTTAAATCCATTACTGCGGGTTCTCTCTTGGAGAGATAACCTCAAGACCTTGTTAATATCCCCTTTATTAATACCTATCTTCCAATTATACACTTCGATCAGGTCTCCCCTCATTCTTCGCCTAACAAGTAAATGTAACTTATGAGTCTTCAATCTTCCTTCATAAGGAAGATTTCTAATGCTATGTATTAATTTAGTCATCCTATGCTGAATGTTTTCTAACGAATTTATGTCCATTCTGTAATATGGAGACCAGAATTGAGCTGCATAATCTAGGTGAGGCCTTACTAATGATGTATAAAGCTGCAGTATGACCTCTGGACTTCTGTTGCTTACACTTCTTGATATAAATCCCAGTAATCTATTTGCCTTATTACGTACGCTTAGGCATTGCTGTCTTGGTTTAAGGTTGCTGCTTACCATAACCCCCAAGTCCTTTTCGCAATCTGTATGGCTAAGTTCTACATTATTTAACTTATAAGTGCTAGGGTTATGGACACTCCCGAGCTTCAGAACCTTGCATTTATCTACATTGAACTGCATCTGCCACTTTTCTGACCAAGAGTAGAGTTTGTCTAAATCCTCCTGAAGTTCCCTAACATCTACGTTTGAATCAATTATCCTACCTATCTTCGTGTCATCGGCGAATTTGCTCATATCACTAGTAATTCCTTCATCAAGATCATTGATATATATTATAAACAACAACGGGCCCAAGACTGATCCCTGTGGAACGCCACTCGTTACTGATCCCCACTCGGATTTAACCCCATTTATGGACACTCTCTGCTTCCTGTCTGTGAGCCAAGATTCGATTCACGAGAGCACCCTTCCCCCAATGCCATGAGCTGCTACTTTCTTCAACAGTCTTTGGTGCGGAACTCTATCAAAAGCCTTACTAAAATCTAAGTAAATAATATCAAATTCTTTATCGTGGTCAACAGCCTCAAAAGCTTTACTGAAGAAAGTTAATAAATTAGTTAGACAAGACCGGCCTCTTGTGAATCCATGCTGAGTATCATTAATCAAGCTATGCTTATCGAGATGGCTTCTTATAATCTGAGCTATAATTGACTCTAGTAATTTGCCTACAATTGAGGTCAGGCTTATTGGGCGGTAATTTGACGGTAACGACTTGTCCCCTGTTTTAAAAATAGGAATTACATTAGCCATCTTCCACATATCAGACACTACACCTGTTTGAAGAGATAAATTAAAAATATTAGTTAATGGTTCACAGACTTCCATTTTGCATTCCTTAAGAACCCTTGAAAAAACCTCATCAGGACCCGGTGACTTATTTTGCTTCAGTCGGTCTATCTGCTTCACAACCATTTCACTAGTGACTGTGATGTTGCATAATTTATCTTCTTCTGGCCAACTATAAAAATTTATTACCGGAATATTATTAGTGTCTTCCTGTGTAAAAACCAAAAGAAAATAATTATTTAAAATCGAGCACATTTCATTCTCTTTGTCAGTAAGATGCCCATAGTTATTTTTAAGGGGACCTATCTTATCTCTGACTTTTGTTCTATATACCTGGAAAAAACTTTTTGGGTTAGTTTTAGAATCCCTAGTAACTTTAATTTCATAGTTCCTTTTAGCTTTTCTTATCCCCTTTTTGATGTCCCTCTTAATGTCAATATACTGATTCATAAGATGACCCTCACCTCTTTTGATACGCCTATAAATTCCTTTCTTATGCCCTAGTAGATATTTAAGCCTATTATTCATCCATTTTGGGTCATTTCTATTTGATCTAATTTCTTTATAAGGGATAAATGTTCTTTGAGCAGCATGTATAGTGTTCAGAAAACTGTCATATTGATAGCTCTCTTCGTTACCCCAGTCAACAGATGATAAGTGTTCTCTAAGCCCATCGTAATCTGCTAAGCGAAAATCTGGGACTGTTACTGAGTTATCCCTACTATCATACTTCCATTCAATGCTAAATGTAATTGATTTGTGGTCGCTAGCACCCAGTTCCTCTGAAAGTTCTAAATTATTAACAAGGGATTCATTGTTTGCCAGAACTAAGTCAAGCAGGTTATTACCCCTTGTAGGTTCAGTCACAAACTGCTTCAAAAAACAATCCTGAACTACTTCTAATAAATCGTTTGATTCTAAATTCCCAGTCAAGAAATTCCAATCAATATGACTAAAGTTAAAGTCTCCTAGAATTACTACATTATCGTGCCTTGTGGCCTTAACAATTTCCTCCCATAGTAGTCTCCCCTGGTCCCTATCTAAATTTGGGGGATGGTATATCACACCTAAAATTAATTTTTCATGCCCCTCTGAAAATTCTATCCAAACAGACTCTGTATGTGTTACTTAATAGACCACATATGGACCAATATACTAGCCCCCCTTAAATCAGGGATAATCACAAATAGCACTACAGACCACTACCCTACCTTCCTCCTGACAAACATTAGTAAACCACCACTTGAATACAACAAAGTCTCATTTAGACTCCATGACGAGGCCTCAATAAGGAAGTTCACAGCTGACCTAGAGACTGTTGACTGGCCTACAGAATTCTCCAAGGCCAATGGTATTGATGACTGGACAGACATTTTTCTTAACAAATTACTTAGACTATACAACAAACATTGTCCTATAAAAACGAAACAGATCACAAACAAATGGCTTGGTTGCCCATGGCTAACCAGCACCATTCTGAAATCCATTGACAAGAAACACCAATATGAAAAGCAATATAGACAGGGCTTAATACAGAAAGATATTCTTAAACACTATTCATCAGTCCTCACCAAAGTAATAAAGAAAGCCAAACAACTATACTACTCCAGTAGATTCACAGACACTAGAGGAGATATAAAAAAGACCTGGAAAACACTCTCTCAGATTCTAGGGACCCACAAATTGAAAAAACCCAAGAATATTGTCCTAACTAAACCTAATGAAACACCACTACATCCCACTGACACAGCTAACAAGATAAACGACTTCTTCTCAACCATAGGATCTAATCTCGCCAATAAAATCCCACATACCAATGCCCATGCCGGGGACTACCTAGATGGGAATTTCCCAAATTCCTTCTATCTTGCACCAACTGAGCCCTCGGAAGTCACCGAGATTATAAAGTCACTTAAAAATAACTCGGGGAATCTGTCTCATGTCCCACCATTACTGTACAAGCGAGCGGCCCATATCCTTTCACATGCTATTTCATTACTTTTTAACAAGTCACTAGAAACTAGCACCTTCCCGAAACTACTCAAGATGGCAAGGGTTACACCAATGCATAAAGGTGGTGACCCTACAGACTTAAACAACTATAGGCCAATATCAAACTTACCATTGCTATCCAAAATCTTTGAGAAACTCGTGCACAGGAGACTATATTCATTTATAACAGCACAAAACATACTCAACCCCTGCCAATTTGGATTCAGGAAAAATAAAAGCACTAATGATGCAATCATAAAAATGCTAGATCTGCTTTACACAGCATTGGAAAATAAGGAATATCCACTAGGAATTTTTATTGACCTAAGAAAAGCTTTTGACACAGTAGACCACGACATCCTACTCCACAAACTTGACCATTATGGTATAAGAGGTCATGCGCTTGCTTATTTCAAATCTTACCTTACTAACAGGTATCAGTATGTCACAATTAAAGACACAGCATCAACAACACGGCCACTTGATACTGGAGTTCCGCAGGGAAGTGTTCTTGGTCCCCTGCTCTTCCTCATATACATCAATGATCTTCCAAACGTATCCCAACACCTGAAACCCATTCTCTTTGCTGACGACACGACTTATGTCATCTCTCACCCTAATCTTGCCACCCTCAACACCATTGCTAACGAGGAGCTGATCAAAATATCGACTTGGATGACAGCCAATAAACTTACGCTTAACACTGACAAAACCTACTATATTATGTTTGGTAGCAGAGCAGGAGATGCACAAATTCACATTAAGATCGACAACACTCTAATTACCAGACATAATGAGGGCAAATTCCTAGGCCTATACCTTGACAACAACCTGAATTTCAGCACCCATATCCAACACATAACCAAAAAAGTATCCAAAACGGTTGGGATCCTCTCCAAGATACGATACTACGTGCCGCAAAATGCCCTTCTCACACTATACCACTCACTTATTTATCCATACCTCACCTATGCTATTTGTGCTTGGGGATCAACTGCAGCAACACACCTAAAGCCAATAATAACCCAACAAAAAGCTGCAATAAGAATAATCACTAAATCCCATCCCTGGCAACACCCCATCCCCACTCTTCATAGATCTAAACTTACTCCCTGTTCAGTACATCCACACTTACTACTGTGCAATCTACATCTACAGGACCTTAAACTCCAATATCAACCTTGACCTAAAATGTTTTCTTGATAGTTGTGACAGAACCCACAGGCATAACACCAGACACAAACATCTCTACGACATTCCCCGTGTCCGACTAAACCTTTACAAAAATTCAATGTATGTCAAAGGCCCTAAAATCTGGAACACCCTACCTGAGAACTCTAGAACTGCAGACACATTCATCACCTTTAAAACTACCATTAGAAAACATCTTATGTCCCTGATACACCCCATCAACTAACTCCACGAATACCACCTAGTGGTTCACACTTACACTCACTCACCCATTTGACCATAAACAGGAATATTAATCTCAATCTTAAAATAATGAATCCTATGATACTCCAATACTGAAACTATGTACTGTGCCAAAACAAAAGCATTCACATTGCTAAACTCACAAACTAGTATTTAGTCACTTAGCCATAATACCAACTTACCTCATAATTTGTAATATTTTAAAATAAAGAATTAAACAAAGTCTGCCCGAAATGCCTAGCCATGCTAAGCGTTCTAGTGGTACACTCTGTAATCATTATTTAACTACATGTAAACCACACAATAACCAAATTCTGTAAATTCAACATTGTAATCCTTATAGAGAATAAACTTTGAATTGAATACCCGTTTTTATGCAACAGTTCAAGCGATCTCGGACATACAATGCCACCCCACCCCCCTTCCCGACACTTCTATCTACCTGGAACAATTTAAAACCCTGAATGTGACATTCTGCAGGCATGTCCCGACTTTTTGAATTAAACCACGTCTCAGTAATGGCAAATACATCAATGTTACCTGCACTAGCAACTAGTCTCAACTCGTCCATCTTATTCCTAGCACTGCGACTATTTGTGTAATAAATATTTAAAGACCCTCCTCTCTCTTTACCCTTCCTGCTCCTTTCTGTTATTCCACTAAACCTATTACTGTCCTTGTCAATTAGTGCCACTGGCTTTCCAATATCCACCTCATTTTGCCTATTACTAGTTCTCCTAGTACTCATATTACTACCCTGCGACTTCACAGTTTTCCCGCCAAAACCCATACCACTAACTATTCCTAGTTTAAAGACCTAACAGCTCCCTCCACTGCATTGGCCAGTGCTCCCACCCCACACCTAGATAAGTGAACCCCATCCCTGGCATACATGTCATTTCTGCATTTTCCTTACAGTATTTGTCCAGCCAGCAATTGACACCAATTGCTCTGGACAACCATTCATTTCCAACTTCTCTCCTTGGCAAAATGCCACATACAACAGGTTTCCCACCCTTCTTCCTAATTATCTCTATTGCTGACCTATACCTGCTAATCAGGTCCTCACTCCTACGTCTGCCAACATCGTTGCCTCCAGCATTGAGAACACTAACCACTCCAAAATTATATCCCCACCTGCTTTTAACATTTCTATCTTTATCCCATCAATCCCAGTCGCCCTGCTCACTGCCTCATGAACTTCCCTCACACTCACGACTGGTTCTTTTTCACTCCTGTAAGATGTTATATATATATATATATATATATATATATATATATATATATATATATATATATATATATATATATATATATATATATCTAATAGGTAAAATTGGTCCTTTAACAAGAACATTTTTTAAAATCAGGTCCTTTCTAAAATTTTCTTTTATACGTTTAACGATATATTTTTTTCATTTATGTTAATGTAAAAATTAATATTTTTGTGCAAAAAGAACCTTAGAAAACTTACCTAACCTTATTTTAACAAGCGCAATTTAATTTACCTAGTATATTTTAGATAAGTTTACAATAATTGAATAATAAACAGACACAATGAAATATATTTTTGCGTTAGGTTTAGATTTTTTTTGCGATATTATTGCATATATATATATATATATATATATATATATATATATATATATATATATATATATATATATATATATATATATATATATATATATATATGTCTGGCTGAGAGAAAGATAGAGAGAGCAAAGGGAATTAAATGTAGAAGTGATATAAGTGTGTGACAGAGGTTTTAAAGATTGGATTATTGTTTTTGTGACAAAATATTGATAAATGTGATGAAAGTTGAACGAGAGAGAATCTTCATCAGTAGTACTGCTTCTTACCATCTGTAACAGAGATCAGTCCTTCCTAGCCTCTTGAGGCCTATCATATCTATTCTTAAAGCTGTGTATGGAGAAATAATTGCAATCACCTGGTGACCTGCAGTGTGACTCACCTGCTGACCTGTTTCATGCAACTGTTTTTTCTTAGCAGAAAATGTCACGTGACGTCACCGGGCGGGTCAATATTTAATGAAGTAAGAGCGTGCACACCGCAGTGCTCCCTAGATCAACACTGTGATATTACCACACTTGTGTGTGTGTGTGTGTGTGTGTGTGTGTGTGTGTGTGTGTGTGTGTGTGTGTGTGTGTGTGTGTGTGTGTTTGTATGTGTGTGTGTGTGTGTGTATGTGTATGTGTGTGTGAGTGTGAGTGTGAGTGTGTGTGAGAGAGAGAGAGAGAGAGAGAGAGAGAGAGAGAGAGAGAGAGAGAAAGAGACAGACAGACAGAGAGAGACAGACAGACAGTTGAAACACACACAGGAGCACAGGGCCAAGAGCTGAGAATCGACCCCTGCAACCACATTTAGGTGAGTGCTCACAGTAAGAGGGTGGGGCAGTATGATCACGTGTACAGTGTATTAGGAGAGAAATTCTGGTGAGGTGAGTGCTCACACACACACACACACACACACACACACCAGGAGCTCGGACTCGACCCCCGCAACCTCAACTAGGTGAGTACACACACACACACACACACACACACAAGCGCGCGCGCACACGTACAAATAGGTGAGTACGCGCGCGCGCGCGGAGCTGATTCTCGACCCCTGAAACCAGAATTAGGTGAGTACACACTGACACAGAAACACACACGTGCACACACACACACCAATAGAACAGGTCTTGTGTCTAATCGACATGTGCCTGGGACAAAATGGTAACTAACACACATA
>NC_091308.1:700913-808413 GCF_038502225.1 Cherax quadricarinatus
TGGAATAACAAATAAGTGGGAGGAGTGGCATGAAAGAGTCAAAGAAGCATCACCGGACATCATAGATCTCACAGAAACCAAGCTTACAGGTATGATAACAGATGCCATCTTTCCAACGGGATACCAAATCCTGAGGAAAGACAGAGGGAACAGGGGGGGTGGAGGAGTGGCGTTGCTGATCAAAAATCACTGGAATTTTGATGAGCTGGAGAGAGGAGACAGCGGAGAAGAAAGTGATTACATAGCGGGAACACTTCACTCTGGAGGTCCCAAGGTGGTAATAGCAGTGATGTATAACCCACCACAGAACAGCAGGAGGCCAAGGCAAGAGTACGACGAGAGCAATAGAGCGATGGTTGACACACTGGCTAGAGTGGCCAGAAGAGCTCATGCATGCAGGGCAAAGCTCCTGATCATGGGTGACTTTAACCACAAGGAGATCGATTGGGAGAACTTGGACCCACATGGGGGCCAAGATACATGGAGGGCTAAGATGATGGAGGTGGTACTGGAAAACTTCATGTGCCAACACGTAAGGGACACTACAAGAGAGAGAGGAGAGGATGAACCAGCAAGGCTGGACTTAGTATTCACCTTGAGTAGTGCAGATATTGAGGACATCACACATGAAAGACCCCTTGGGGCCAGCGATCATGTGGTTTTGAGCTTCGAATACACAGTAGAGCTACAAGTGGAGGGGGAAGCAGGAAGGCAAGGACAAATGAAACCAAACTACAGGAAAGGGGACTACACAGGAATGAGGAACTTCCTGAATGAGGTTCAGTGGGACAGAGAACTGGCAGGGAAGCCAGTTAATGAGATGATGGAATATGTAGCAACAATGTGCAAGGAGGCTGAGGAGAGGTTTGTACCCAAGGGTAACAGGAATAATGAAAAAGCCAGGATGAGCCCATGGTTCACCCAAAGATGCAAGGAGGCAAAAACCAAGTGTGCTAGGGAATGGAAGAAATATAGAAGGCAAAGGACCCAGGAGAATAAGGAGAGCAGTCGTAGAGCCAGAAACGAATATGCACAGATAAGAAGGGAGGCCCAACGTCAATATGAAAACGACATAGCAGCAAAAGCCAAATCTGACCCGAAGCTGTTATACAGCCACATCAGGAAGAAAACAACCGTTAAGGACCAGGTAATCAGGCTAAGGAAGGAAGGAGGAGAGACAACAAGAAATGACCATGAAGTATGTGAGGAACTCAACAAGAGATTCAAAGAAGTGTTCACAGAGGAGACAGAAGGGGCTCCAGAAAGACGGAGAGGTGGGGTACACCACCATGTGCTGGACACAGTACACACAACCGAGGAAGAAGTGAAGAGGCTTCTGAGTGAGCTAGATACCTCAAAGGCAATCTGGCCAGATAACATCTCTCCATGGGTCCTGAGAGAGGGAGCAGAGGCGCTATGTGTACCCCTAACAACAATATTCAATACATCTATCGAAACAGGGAGATTGCCTGAGGCATGGAAGACAGCAAATGTGGTCCCAATCTTTAAAAAAGGAGACAGACATGAAGCACTAAACTACAGACCAGTGTCACTGACATGTATAGCATGCAAAATCATGGAAAAGATTGTCAGGAGAAGAATGGTGGAACATCTAGAAAGGAATGATCTCATCACCAGCAGCCAACATGGTTTCAGAGATGGGAAATCCTGTGTCACAAACCTACTGGAGTTCTATGACATGGTGACAGCAGTAAGACAAGAGAGAGAGGGGTGGGTGGATTGCATTTTCATGGACTGCAAGAAGGCTTTTGACACAGTACCACACAAGAGATTAGTGCAAAAACTGGAGGACCAAGCAGGGATAACAGGGATGGCACTGCAATGGATCAGGGAATACTTGTCAGGAAGACAGCAGCGAGTAATGGTACGTGGCGAGGTGTCAGAGTGGGCACCTGTGACCAGCGGGGTCCCACAGGGGTCAGTCCTAGGACCAGTGCTGTTTCTGGTATTTGTGAACGACATGACGGAAGGAATAAACTCCGAGGTGTCCCTGTTTGCAGATGACGTGAAGTTGATGAGAAGAGTTCATTCGATCGAAGACCAGGCAGAACTACAAAGGGATCTGGACAGGCTGCAGACCTGGTCCAGCAACTGGCTCCTGGAGTTCAATCCCACCAAGTGCAAAGTTATGAGGATTGGGGAAGGGCAAAGAAGACCGCAGACGGAGTACAGTCTAAGGGGCCAGAGACTACAAACATCACTCAAGGAAAAAGATCTTGGGGTGAGTATAACACCAGGCACATCTCCTGAAGCGCACATCAACCAAATAACTGCCGCAGCATATGGGCGCCTGGCAAATCTCAGAACAGCATTCCGACATCTTAATAAGGAGTCGTTCAGGACCCTGTACACCGTGTACGTTAGGCCCATATTAGAGTATGCGGCACCAGTTTGGAACCCACACCTAGCCAAGCATGTAAAGAAACTAGAGAAAGTGCAAAGGTTTGCAACAAGACTAGTCCCAGGGTTAAGAGGTATGTCCTATGAGGAGAGGTTAAGGGAAATCAACCTGACGACACTGGAGGACAGGAGAGATAGGGGGGACATGATAACGACTTACAAAATACTGAGAGGAATTGACAAGGTGGACAAAGACAGGATGTTCCAGAGACTGGACACAGCAACACGGGGACACAGTTGGAAGCTGAAGACACAGATGAATCAAAGGGATGTTAGGAAGTATTTCTTCAGCCACAGAGTAGTCAGGAAGTGGAATAGTTTGGGAAGCGATGTAGTGGAGGCAGGATCCATACATAGCTTTAAGCAGAGGTACGATAAAGCTCATGGTTCAGGGAGAGTGACCTAGTAGCGACCAGTGAAGAGGCGGGGCCAGGAGCTTGGATTCGACCCCTGCAACCTCAACTAGGTGAGTTCAACTAGGTGAGTACACACACACACACACCACACACACACACACACACACCACACACACACACACACACACACACACACCACACACACACACACACACACACACACACACCACACACCACACACACACACACCACACACACACCACACACACACACACCACACACACACACACCACACACACACCACACTCACACACACCACACACCACACACACACCACACACAACACACACACTCACCACACACACACACACACCACACACACACACACACACCACACACACACGCACACACACGCACACACACACACCACACACACACACACGCGCACACACACACACACACACACACACACACACGCCACACACACACACACACACACACACACACCACACACACACACCACACACACACACACACACACACACACACACACACACACACACACACACACACACACACACACACACCACACAAACTTATATACAACAGGCCAAGTGTCTAATCGACATGTGCCTAGGACAGAATGGTAACTAACACACACACGCACACGCACACGCACACCAGCTACTGCTGGACAGTATATTCCACAAACACTTCCTTACCGTTATGCTACCTTCAAGGTTTTATAACACTCAGCACGAGGTCCTGTACTGACTCAACACGCCACACTCCCTCTCTCAACAGTTTAGTCCATACACACTATATATATAATGCAGAGAATCCGTAGATTGGAAAATAGGAGGAGGTGCGTGATTACTAAAAGTATCCAGAGGGCTGAGGTAGGGTTGTTGAGGTGGTTCGGGTATTTAGAGAGGATGGAACGAAATAAAATGACTTGGAGAGCGTATAAATCTGTAGTGGAAGAAAGACGGGGTAGGGGTCGGCGTAGGAAGATGTTGGAGGGAGGGGGGTAAAGATGGTTTTGTGTCCGACAAGTGGTTTTTAGTACTTGACGTGCTGTTGGAGTGTGAGCAATGTAACATAAAGGGATTCAGGGAAACTGGCAGGCCGGACTTGAGTCCTGGAGGTGGGAAGTGCAGTACCTGCACTCTGAAGGAGGGGTGTTGATAAGTTGCAGTTTCATAACTAGTGTAGGCACGCCTCTGGTAAGACAGTGCTGGAGTGAATGATAATGAAAGTGTTTCTTCTTTTCCGAGTCACCCTGCCTTAAAACCATACCACAGGTGGGGATTGAACTCGCGGTCAGAGTCGTAAAACTTCAGACCGACATGTTAGCCACTGGACCAACTGGCTACGATAAGATTCATCCATCTAGGTATATTAATATACCATAGGAAGGTTAGCATAGGCACCACTGTGACCACAAATACAAGTTTTTACAGGTGAATCTCCCGCCAGCATGGCCGTGACGAACTCTAGCTCAAGTCCCCTCAAAGCTGTCATGACTCGCAAAATCGTAGTGACACGATTGCAAACAAACCATACCACGGGTGGGGCTTGAACCCTGCCTTGGTGGGAAACAGCCGATGTGTTAATATATACATAATATTTTATTGTACCCACGGACGAGTAGTATTGATCAATAACAACATTGCTTGCGACTAGTCAAGGATTCGAACCCATGTTGTTTTGGAACGCCTTATGGTGCGCGAAAACCAAATGACCCTCTAACCCACAGAAGCACCAAATCCTAAGAATCACGCATCCAGCAGAGCTAGGTGTTTTAACGTGATCCGACGACATACGGTGGTGTGAGTGCCGCTGAGCTAATTTCATTATCTTCCCCGTTTGGTGTACTAGCCTTAACAAGCAGAATTTTATATTATTGTACCCAAGAACGAGTGATATTGACCAATAACAACACCGCGACTAGCCAAGGATTCGAACCCATGTTGATATATATATATATATATATATATATATATATATATATATATATATATATATATATATATATATATATATATATATATATTCCTTCATAAGAGGTATCCTTCATATATGAGGAATCCTTCATATATAAGAAGAATCCTTCATATATAAGAGGAATCCTTCATATATTAGGTAAATCACCGACGAACTCCATAGCTGCTTCAAGGATATTAAGCAGAGGCCTAGCCTGGGAGCGGGTCATGGTGGGCATGACCCCTCGTAACTGCCTACAGGCAGGTAGGCACCATCTAAATACACACTGGCTACATACACACTTGAGTATACGCAACGAGTATATGCACTATACATTATGTAAATTGACTGTATATACATGAACGTATGTACTATACAAACTGCTCACTGCTACGCTAGGACTGGTGATCTCTTGAGATATATATAATATATATATATATATAATATATATATATATATATATATATATATATATATATATATATATATATATATATATATATATATATATATATATATATATATATATATATATATATATATGTGTGTGTGTGTGTGTGTGAGTGTATATATGTCGTGCCGAATAGGCAGAACTTGCGATCTTGACTTAAATAGCAACGTTCATCTTGCCATATAGGACAAGCGAAAATTTGTGTATGCAATAATTTCGCCAAAATCATTCTGAACCTAACGTAAAAAATATATTTCACTGTGTTTGTTTAGTATTAAATTATTGTAAACAAATCTAAAATATATTTAGTTAGGTTAGGGTAAAATGAATTGTACTTGTTATAATAAGGTTAGGTAAGTTTTCTAAGATTCTTTTGGTGCAAAATTAAATTTTTTTACATTATCATTAGTCAAAAAAATATATCTTTAAACGTATAAGAGAAAGTTTTAGAAAGGACTTAATTTTAAATGAGTTCTTGTTAACTGACCAGTTTTACATATTCGGCACGACATATATATATATATATATATATATATATATATATATATATATATATATATATATATATATATATATGTCACGGGAAGTTCGTGAGGCAGTAGGTAAAATGAAAGGGGGTAAGGCAGCTGGGATTGATGGGATAAAGATAGAAATGTTAAAGCAGGTGGGGATATAGTTTTGGAGTGGTTGGTGCTATTATTTAATAAATGTATGGAAGAGGGTAAGGTACCTAGGGATTGGCGAAGAGAGCATGCATAGTTCCTTTGTATAAAGGCAAAGGGGACAAAAGACAGTGCAAAAATTATAGGGGGATAAGTCTGTTGAGTATACCTGGTAAAGTGTATGGTAGAGTTATTATTGAAAGAATTAAGAGTAAGACAGAGAATAGGATAGCAGATGAACAAGGAGGCTTTAGGAAAGATAGGGGGTGTGTGGACCAGGTGTTTACAGCGAAACATATAAGTGAACAGTATTTAGATAAGGCTAAAGAGGTTTTTGTGCATTTATGGATTTGGAAAAGGCATATGACAGGGTGGATAGGGGGGCAATGTGGCAGATGTTGCAGGTGTATGGTATAGGAGGTAGGTTACTGAAAGCAGGGAAGAGTTTTTACGAGGAGTGTGAGGCTCAAGTTAGAGTATGTAGGAAAGAGGGAGATTATTTTCCAGTAAAAGTAGGCCTTAGACAAGGATGTGTGATGTCACCGTGGTTGTTTAATATATTTATAGATGGGGTTGTAAGAGAAGTAAATGCGAGGGTCTTGGCAAGAGGCGTGGAGTTAAAAGATAAAGAATCACACATAAAGTGGGAGTTGTCACAGTTGCTCTTTGCTGATGACACTGTGCTCTTGGGAGATTCTGAAGAGAAGTTGCAGAGGTTGGTGGATGAATTTGGTAGGGTATGTAAAAGAAGAAAATTAAAAGTGAATACAGGAAAGAGTAAGGTTATGAGGATAACAAAAAGATTAGGTGATGAAAGATTGGATATCAGATTGGAGGGAGAGAGTATGGAGGAGGTGAATGTATTAAGATATTTGGGAGTGGATGTGTCAACGGATGGGTCTATGAAAGATGAGGTGAATCATAGAATTGATGAGGGGAAAAGGGTGAGCGGTGCACTTAGTCTGTGGAGACAAAGAACTTTGTCCTTGGAGACAAAGAGGGGAATGTATGAGAGTATAGTTTTACCAACGTTCTTATATGGGTGTGAAGCATTGGTGATGAATGTTGCAGCGAGGAGAAGGCTGGAGGCAGTGGAGATGTCATGCCTGAGGGCAATGTGTGGTGTGAATATAATGCAGAGAATTCGTAGTTTGGAAGTTAGGAGGAGGTGCGGGATTGCCAAAACTGTTGTCCAGAGGGCTGAGGAAGGGTTGTTGAGGTGGTTCGGACATGTAGAGAGAATGGAGTGAAACAGAATGACTTCAAGAGTGTATCAGTCTGTAGTGGAAGGAAGGCGGGGTAGGGGTCGGCCTAGGAAAGGTTGGAGGGAGGGGGTAAAGGAGGTTTTGTGTGCGAGGGGCTTGGACTTCCAGCGGGCATGCGTGAGCGTGTTTGATAGGAGTGAATGGAGATAAATGGTTTTTAATCTT
Organism: Cherax quadricarinatus; assembly: GCF_038502225.1. Classification (NCBI taxonomy): domain Eukaryota; kingdom Metazoa; phylum Arthropoda; class Malacostraca; order Decapoda; family Parastacidae; genus Cherax; species Cherax quadricarinatus. The sequence goes on from NC_091308.1 coordinate 708,220, forward strand.
GACGTGCTGTTGGAGTGTGAGCAAAGTAACATTTATGAAGGGATTCAGGGAAACCGGCAGGCCGGACTTGAGTCCTGGAGATGGGAAGTACAGTGCCTGCACTCTGAAGGAGGGGTGTTAATGTTGCAGTTAAAAAACTGTAGTGTAAAGCACCCTTCTGGCAAGACAGTGATGGAGTGAATGATGGTGAAAGTTTTTCTTTTTTGGGCCACCCTGCCTTGGTGGGAATCGGCCAGTGTATTAATAAAAGAAAAAAAATATATATATATATATATATATATATATATATATATATATATATATATATATATATATATATATATATATATATGCAATAAGATCACAGTAAACAGGTGATTTCAGAATATGCAAAACAACCACTGTGAAAGAATAGAGAAATTCCAAGCGCTTTCGTGACTACTCACATTATCAAGGAACAATCAATGTGAGTAGTCACGAAAGCGCTTGGAATTTCTCTATTCTTTCACAGTGGTTGTTTTGCATATATATATATATATATATATATATATATATATATATATATATATATATATATATATATATATATATATATATATATATATATATATATATAATACACATAATACATGATACAACTGATGTAGACCTAGCTGACATCAATAGTATACTCTGTAGAAAGCTCCTGGTTATCCAGAACATTTCGGGGAGCTTTAGTTAATCTTGTCCTCCCAGGATGCGACCTACAACAGTCGGCTAACACCCAAATACCTACTTAGTGCTAGGTGAACAGAGGCAGCATGTGTAAGAAAACATGTTCAGCGTTTCACCTGTGCCGGGAATCGATCCCGGACCCTCATTGTGTCAGAATATTAGCATTCTCACTGCTACACTTGGACTGGTGGTCTCATTATTTTGTGTTCCCATTCTCTGAATCAATGAATTTTATTTCACGACGCCACGAAGATGGACCTGACCCACATCCTGCCCTCATTCCCCTTCCACATCACCCACGTACGTCCCCCACCCAGGTTCCTCACCCAGGTCCATCACCTACGTTCCTCACCCATGTCACCTTCTCCTCGTACCTGTTATGTTGTCTAGCTCACTGATGCCTATTTAGTTGACACTTAGTAAACCTGGTATAGTACTTAAGGTAAGATTAAGAGGAAAAACCACCTTCGTACTCTATAATCTGAAGCATTTATCCTTGTTGGTATAATGAGAGCAGCAGCGAACATTTAGAGAGGTATAATATATATCCACGAAACAAGTGGTTTTTATTAGGGCGTCGTGAATTTTGGCGGGCTTCACAGGAGGCGGGCTAAAATATTGCGGGTTCGATACTTAGCCAGTCGCAGTGTTGTTTACTTAAAAAACACTTGGTTTGTGGACACATTAATATGTGTACTGCTCGTGAGACATGTTTTCCAAACGAAAAAAAATGAAATTAGTCTCGTAGCCACATAAGTACTTGCATCAGGAGTGATATTCCCAGTATTACCGGGTACCTGATGTTTGAAACATTGTTGGTTCAGTGCGAAGTATCCTTGGATTGTATTTATTAGTTTGCTTGTAAAGGATGTGATAGTTTATATTTAGGAGAGGCTAAGAAACTTGTGGAGAGGAGACTGAAGCATGAAGTAACATAGTCACCACTGCAGTGAAGTCATTTAACTTTACCGTGTCTTACCCTACACTGGACTTTTTCATGTATAGTACATAGCAGATATGAGAAACAATGGCTTAATCCACGTTGTTTCTTATCTCTTATGTGTACCTGAAAAAGACCAGTGTTGAGCAAAATATTGCACAAATGAAGGACTTCACTGTAGTCGTATGTTTGTTACTGGTTGAAGTCAGTTTGCCATTGTTTCAGCTGACTCAAATAACATAAATATGCAATAACAACTGTCCAGGAGTTGAGTACTTTGTTTCTTCATCCTTTAAACACGGACCACGCTGTATCTTGTACTAATGCAAGGTTATTTTGTGGAGTTGTGTATTACTGAGGATGGGCAACATTAAATCTTCAACTTGATGTCTACCATCTCTAGGCGGTATTATAATGTATTCAAAATAATGTTTATGGTTTAGTGGGAGATAAGGTTTTATAGCATAAACCAGCGCACGTCCTTTGAAAAACAGAAATAAAAGCATTTAATAAACCCTCATTCTTGGTTCCAAAAAATCCATTAACCATCATATATCTCTTAAGTTTGCTTATCTGCTTTAAATACATGTTTTTATAGCTTTATATAATTAAATTCGACCCAGCCTAACCTATTTAAATTACTTTAAAACCTAAAAATTTTGAAAAATGAAAGCTTTAAGAAATCGACATTGAGCATCACTTTGGATGAAATAAAATGAGGATGTTTCTTATGTAGTGTGTGAAGCACTACACTGATCTATACTGAATGTAGTGTGTGAAGCACTACACTGATCTATACTGAATGTAGTGTGTGAAGCACTACACTGATCTATACTGAATGTAGTGTGTGAAGCACTACACTGATCTATACTGAATGTAGTGTGTGCATTGTCTGAAGCACTACACTGATCTATACTGAATGTTGTGTGTGCAGTGTGTGAAGCACTACACTGAATGTTGTGTGTGCAGTGTCTGAAGCACTACACTGATCTATACTGAATGTTGTGTGTGCAGTGTGTGAAGCACTACACTGATCTACACTGAATGTTGTGTGTAGTGTGTGAAGCACTACACTGATCTATACTGAATGTTGTATGTGCAGTGTGTGAAGCACTACACTGATCTACACTGAATGTTGTGTGTAGTGTGTGAAGCACTACACTGATCTATACTGAATGTTGTGTGTGCAGTGTGTGAAGCACTACACTGAATGTTGTGTGTGCAGTGTGTGAAGCACCACTGATCTACACTGAATGTTGTGTGTGCAGTGTGTGAAGCACTACACTGATCTATACTGAATGTTGTGTGTGCAGTGTGTGAAGCACTACACTGATCTATACTGAATGTTGTGTGTGCAGTGTGTGAAGCACTACACTGAATGTTGTGTGTGCAGTGTGTGAAGCACTACACTGATCTATACTGAATGTAGTGTGTGAAGCACTACACTGATCTATACTGAATGTTTTGTGTAGTGTGTGAAGCACTACACTGATCTACACTGAATGTTGTGTGTAGTGTGTGAAGCACTACACTGATCTACACTGAATGTTGTGTGCAGTGTGTGAAGCACTACACTGATCTACACTGAATGTTGTGTGCAGTGTGTGAAGCACTACACTGATCTACACTGAATGTTGTGTGCAGTGTGTGAAGCACTACACTGATCTATACTGAATGTTGTGTGTGCAGTGTGAAGCACTACACTGATCTACACTGAATGTTGTGTGTGCAGTGTGAAGCACTACACTGATCTATACTGAATGTTGTGTGTGCAGTGTGTGAAGCACTACACTGATCTACACTGAATGTTGTGTGTGCAGTGTGTGAAGCACTACACTGATCTACACTGAATGTTGTGTGTCCAGTGTGTGAAGCACTACACTGATCTATACTGAATGTTGTGTGTGCAGTGTGAATCACTACACTGATCTACACTGAATGTTGTGTGTCCAGTGTGTGAAGCACTACACTGATCTATACTGAATGTTGTGTGTGCAGTGTGAAGCACTACACTGATCTACACTGAATGTTGTGTGTGCAGTGTGTGAAGCACTACACTGATCTACACTGAATGTTGTGTGTCCAGTGTGTGAAGCACTACACTGATCTACACTGAATGTTGTGTGTGCAGTGTGTGAAGCACTACACTGATCTACACTGAATGTTGCGTGTGCATTGTCTGAAACACTACACTGATCTATACTGAATGTTGTGTGTGCAGTGTGTGAAGCACTACACTGATCTACACTGAATGTTGCGTGTGCATTGTCTGAAACACTACACTGATCTATACTGAATGTTGTGTGTGCAGTGTGTGAAGCACTACACTGATCTGTACTGAATGTTATGTGTGCAGTGTGTGAAGCACTACACTGATCTGTACTGAATGTTATGTGTGCATTGTCTGAAGCACTACACTGATCTGTACTGAATGTTGTGTGTGCAGTGTGTGAAGCACTACACTGATCTGTACTGAATGTTATGTGTGCATTGTCTGAAACACTACACTGATCTACACTGAATGTTGTGTGTGCATTGTCTGAAGCACTACACTGATCTATACTGAATGTTGCGTGTGCATTGTCTGAAACACTACACTGATCTATACTGAATGTTGTGTGTGCAGTGTGTGAAGCACTACACTGATCTGTACTGAATGTTATGTGTGCATTGTCTGAAGCACTACACTGATCTACACTGAATGTTGCGTGTGCATTGTCTGAAACACTACACTGATCTACACTGAATGTTGCGTGTGCATTGTCTGAAACACTACACTGATCTATACTGAATGTTGCGTGTGCATTGTCTGAAACACTACACTGATCTATACTGAATGTTGCGTGTGCATTGTCTGAAGCACTACACTGATCTACACTGAATGTTGCGTGTGCATTGTCTGAAGCACTACACTGATCTGTACTGAATGTTATGTGTGCAGTGTGTGAAGCACTACACTGATCTGTACTGAATGTTATGTGTGCATTGTCTGAAGCACTACACTGATCTACACTGAATGTTGCGTGTGCATTGTCTGAAACACTACACTGATCTACACTGAATGTTGCGTGTGCAGTGTGTGAAGCACTACACTGATCTATACTGAATGTTGCGTGTGCAGTGTGTGAAGCACTACACTGATCTATACTGAATGTTGCGTGTGCATTGTCTGAAACACTACACTGATCTATACTGAATGTTGCGTGTGCAGTGTGTGAAGCACTACACTGATCTATACTGAATGTTGCGTGTGCATTGTCTGAAGCACTACACTGATCTATACTGAATGTTGCGTGTGCAGTGTGTGAAGCACTACACTGATCTATACTGAATGTTGCGTGTGCATTGTCTGAAACACTACACTGATCTGTACTGAATGTTGTGTGTGCATTGTCTGAAACACTACACTGATCTACACTGAATGTTGCGTGTGCATTGTCTAAAACACTACACTGATCTATATTGAATGTTGTGTGTGCAGTGTGTGAAGCACTACACTGATCTGTACTGAATGTTGTGTGTGCATTGTCTGAAGCACTACACTGATCTATACTGAATGTTGTGTGTGCATTGTCTGAAACACTACACTGATCTATACTGAATGTTGTGTGTGCATTGTCTGAAACACTACACTGATCTATACTGAATGTTGTGTGTGCATTGTCTGAAACACTACACTGATCTATACTGAATGTTGTGTGTGCATTGTCTGAAGCACTACACTGATCTATACTGAATGTTGTGTGTGCATTGTCTGAAGCACTACACTGATCTATACTGAATGTTGTGTGTGCATTGTCTGAAGCACTACACTGATCTATACTGAATGTTGTGTGTGCATTGTCTGAAGCACTACACTGATCTATACTGAATGTTGTGTGTGCATTGTCTGAAACACTACACTGATCTATACTGAATGTTGTGTGTGCATTGTCTGAAACACTACACTGATCTATACTGAATGTTGTGTGTGCATTGTGTGAAGCACTACACTTATCTATACTGAATGTTGTGTGTGCATTGTCTGAAACACTACACTGATCTATACTGAATGTTGTGTGTGCATTGTCTGAAACACTACACTGATCTATACTGAATGTTGTGTGTGCATTGTCTGAAACACTACACTGATCTATACTGAATGTTGTGTGTGCATTGTGTGAAGCACTACACTGATCTATACTGAATGTTGTGTGTGCATTGTCTGAAACACTACACTGATCTATACTGAATGTTGTGTGTGCATTGTGTGAAGCACTACACTGATCTACACTGAATGTTGTGTGTGCAGTGTGTGAAGCACTACACTGATCTATACTGAATGTTGTGTGTGCATTGTCTGAAGCACTACACTGATCTATACTGAATGTTGTGTGCAGTGTCTGAAGCACTACACTGATCTATACTGAATGTTGTGTGCAGTGTGTGAAGCACTACACTGATCTATACTGAATGTTGTGTGTGCAGTGTGTGAAGCATTACATCAGCTACACTGTTCTATACTTAGTTCACTGGTTCATCATAGGCGTGCATGTATGCCCTTTATTCCAAGTCGTGACCTCGTACTGTGTTAGTGTAACACTGTGTGACTGTGTAGGAAGGCCATGGATGCTTGTAGTAAGACTGTGGCAGTATAGCAAGACTGTAGACATGACTAAGGCAGCACTGATACTCCATACATATTAATTACCTGACGCACGACAACAATCACCTGGATCATTCACCTCATTAAGGATAATGTTGATAGTGGTCACTGTATCTTCTTTTATAGTAGTCTATTGTGGTTGTCAGCCTTCTTGTATCGTTATGTTATAGTGGTCGCTGTTTCTTGTTGTATTATAGCCTAACGCATCTTGTAGTTTACTGTAATGGTCACTTCTTGTAGTTAACTGCAGTGGTATTTATCTTGCATTGTAATGATCACTGTCTTGTATTGTAGATTACTGTAATGGTCACTATTTTGTAGTTCAATAACCCTAATATAGAGCTGATTATCTTGTAGTCTTCTGTAATGGTCACTAACTTGTATTGAAGTCAGTTATGATGGTTACTATCTTGCATTGTAGTCCACTGTTGTGTCACTGTTGCGGTCTCCGCTGATGACCACTTTATATGTGTGTCACGTTCTTGTAGTGTATAATGACTTACCTATAACGACCTACCTGTGAGAACATAGCTGTGACACACAGACTGTGATGACCAAACTGTAATTTCCCACCATGAAGCTCAACTTAACAGCTGAGGCTCTACTTGGGGAAAAGTTTGAAGGTTAAAGTTTAATTCAGCTTTTTGTTAGTAAATAAGAAAAACTTTAGAAAGTTTGCGTGAGTCGCTGTGGTGTTTTTCCTATAGTGTTTCTGGTGTGTGTGTGGGGGGGGGGGGGAGGAGGTTGTGTGAGGGGGGTTTGTGTCTGTGTGTGTGGGGGTTGTGCGTGTGTGTACTCACCTAATTGTGGTTACAGGGTCGAGTCTCAGCACCTGGTCCAGCCTCTCCGTTGGTTGCTACTGATTTCACATTCCTAGCTGCGTAAGCCGTATCATGCCTATTCTTAAAGCTATGTATGAATTTTGACCCTTAACACTTCCCTGTTTAGGCCGTTGCGCTTCCTGACCACTCTAAGGCTAAAGAAATATTTCCTAACATCCGTATGACTTATCCGTGCTTTTAACTTCCAGCTGTGCTCTCGTGTATATGAGACTCGCATGTCGAGCAGACTCCTTATCCACCCTGTTAATTCCTCTGATTATTTTATACGTCGTAATCATGTCACCTCTGGTTCTTCTATCCTCTAGTGTCGTCAGGCTAAGTTACTCTAACCTCGCCTAATAGTTCCTACTTATCAGCTCTGGGACTGTTTCATTGTAAACCTTTGCAGTTTTTGCAGTTTCTTTATATGCTTGACCAGATGTGTGTTCCATGATGATGCTATATGTCTCAAGATGGGTGCGACATTTGCGATGTATAAGGTCGTGAATGCTTCTTGTTGATGTTCCTGAAAGCTGGTTTTAAATTTGCTGAGTTTCGTGTTTGCTACAGCTGTAATTCAGTTGATGTGTGCCACAGAGTAAATTCTAGGAACTATGCTCACCATAAGGTCCTCTTTCAGGAAGGTCTCCAGCCTTCGTCCTCCGGGCCTCTACACTGTTTCGGGACGTTTTTGTCCTGTGGTTAAATTCTAGTAACCACTTGTCCAGCCAATCTTGCTGCTTGTCCAAATTCATTTGCAGTCATTTCTTGTCTACTCCTATTTGTATTCACCCCATTAGTTTCACATCACCTGCGAACCACTAGTAACACCTTCGACTCGAATTCCTCTATCATGTCATTCGCGTGCACAAGCAACAGTACTGATCCAAGTACTGACCCTTGAGGAACCCCACTCGTCACATTCGCTCATTCCGACACTTCCCTGACAGTAACTCATTGTTTCCTTCCTGTAATGCTTTCCCTGTAATTCATGCCTGCTGCTCTAGTTAGTGGGTTAGTGAATCGAACGCCATTTTCCAATCCAAAAATATACATTCCACATATCCCCATTCTCCTTCCTGCTTGACTTTCGGTACTTTATCATAAAACTCTTGCAGATTTGTGAGACAGGATTTACCATCTTGAAAACCGTTCTGGTTGTTAATGAATCTGCTCTTTCCAGGAGCTTCACTGTTTTAATAATCTTCTTCATAATCTTATAGCCTATACAATGTGTGTTAGTGACACTGACCGGTAATTCAGTGCTGCATGTTAGTGTCACAGACCTATAACTAAGGACCACCTGTGTGTACCCATTTTTAAAATATTGGGACGACATTCGCCGTTTTCCAGACCTCTGACAGTTGCCCTGTTTCGATCGATTTGTTAAAGACCTCTGCTAGTGGTTCACACAGTTCCTTTGCTTCCTCTTTCAGAACCCCATAGAGAGATGTCTGGTTCCATTTTCTCCAAGGTACCGCTTTTTTTTTTTACCTGGTCTCTCGTTATTTGTATTGTGTCCAGTACGCGATGGAGCACTGTGTCTGTGGAGTGTGTATGTGTCGAGGATTTGGGTTTGCATGTTTGGGTAGGTGGTGTCTGTTGGAGGGAAAGGGTGTAGGCATGTCTGTTTGAGAGGGAAAGGGTGTAGGCATGTCTGTTTGAGAGGGGAAAGCAGGAATGTTGTGTAGTGGCAAAGAAGATAGATGACGGGAAAGTGGGGTTACTGGTTGCTACAACTAGTTACTGGGTGCTACAGTTAGTTACTGGTTGCTATAACTAGTTACTGGTTGCTATAACTAGTTATTGGTTGCTATTACTAGTTACTGGTTGCTATAACTAGTTATTGGTTGCTACAGCTAGTTACTGGTCACTATAACTAGTTACTGGTTGCTACAACTAGTTACTGGGTGCTACAGTTAGTTACTGGTTACTACAACTGGTTATTGGTTGCTACAACTGGTAATTAGTTGCTACAACTGGTTGCTGGTTGTCACTATTGGTTGCTACAATTGGTTACTGATTGCTACAACTGGTTGCTGGTTGCTAAAACTGGTTGCTGGTTGCTACAATTGGCTGCTGGTTACTACTGGTTGCTGTAGTAGTGCCAGTGTCTGCTGGTGTCCCTGGTGGTGGTGATGTGGCAGTGTACTGTGGCAGTGCCAGTATCTGCTGGTGTCGTCCCCGGTGGTAGTGGTGGTGGTGATGTGGCAGTGCCAGTATCTGCTGGTGTCGTCCCTGGTGGTAGTGGTGATGTGGTAGTGCCAGTGTCGTCCCAGGTGGTGGTGGAGGTGACAGTGTACTGTGGTAGTGCCAATATCTGCTGGTGTCGTCCCTGGTGGTGGTGGTGTGGCAGTCTTCTGTGGTAGTGACAGTGTCTGCTGGTGTCGTCCCTGGTGGTGGTGGTGTGGCAGTGTACTGTGGTAGTGCCAGTGTCTGCTGGTGTCGTCCCTGGTGGTGGTGGTGTGGCAGTGTACTGTGGTAGTGCTAGTGTCTGCTGGTGTCGTGTAAAGGTATAATCACGACCTCACCAAAATTAATGCTGAACACCTGAGCATCGGATCACGTGATCTATACCCTTATTGTATAAACCTCTTCCAGGAGGATTTTCACCAGCTAATTTTCTAAAAAGAAAAAAAAAAGAGAATGTATCGCAAGTTTTAAAGGAAACATTTAAACTAGTTAGCATTGTTTATAATTTTAGTTCTGCACCCATTTGTGTAGCAATTTAAAAATAATTATGTACCGTGTGTGTGTGTGTGTGCGTGTGTGCGTGTAGGTGGGTGAGTGGAGTGCCTGGTGTTTGAGGATTGTTGATCCAGTGGACAGGATGATGCATACTTTGTTCAGGTCTCGCAGGGCTGGGTGTGGGACTGCAGGATCGAGTCCTGGCCAGCCACAGTTCTGTTAATGATTCAAAATCATTTATTTCATGATTTCATTTGTATATAGACTGCTCGTGAAGGCTTGTACCCCAAACAGGATGAGGATGAAATTAGTCTGAGGCTCCACGACCACGTATGTCCTTGCATCAGGGAAAACACGCTCAGTACTGCTGAGTGCCCGGTGTTTAAGGATTGATGGTCCAGCAGTTAGAGGGATGTGCACTTGGTTCAGTTCTCACAGGGCTGGGCATGGGAACGCAGGATCGAGTCCAGCCCAACTGCAGTTCTCTTAATGTAATATGTGTGTGTGTGTGTGTAAGACAAGCCACAGGGGATGGAAATCTTCAGCTCAGGTACTTTCACACGTCTCTGTGTGTCATCAAGAGCTATGCAATGTTGCAAAAAGTAGCAACAAAAGAAATGAGGGGAAGTTTTCTCAAAGTAAGGTAGCGTGGTGACACCAACCAGCTGGCTGGGCAGAAACATGGAAAATTTATATTTCGATCTGTAACTGGAGTCCTCTTTAGTAGATACAGAAAGTGAGATATGAACATGTTAATATAGGGAGGGTGCGCCCCTCAGGTGTGTAAATGAATATAGAGCGTCAGGTCAGGAAGCAAGTGAGTGTGACGTCAGGTGAGGAAGATTATTATTATAATCAAGGGGGAAGCACTAAACCCGTAGGATTATACAGCGCCTATGGGGGATGGAAGATATTCAGGCTTATTTCAAGGAACTGGAGCACAGATCCAATTCCCTAGCCTAGCTCAAGAGCCCCTCATCAGCGTCAAGGAACCTCCCTTGAGGGGTGGTCAGGAAGAGTGTGAAGTCAGGTCAGGAAGCAAGTGAATGTGACGTCAGGTCAGAAAGTGAGTGTAGAGCATCAGGTCAGGAATACTGTAGTTATTAATGCTAATGTTGAATGACGGCTGAATTCTCTTGTCCTTAATGAATCACTTTGTGCCAGTCTTCCGGTGTATACCTGGCTACAGTTTACATATGGTAACTCATAAACTACTGGTGTATCTTGTTTTAACTGGTTGTTTATATTTCTTGAAAAAGTGTTAGTCACTTTGTTAACACGAGTAACTGTTCCTCGGTGGAAGGGCACCATGAGGTGTGACTTACTGGGTTTAGTTGAGTCTTTGTGAACTGAGATTTTATAATAGTTTGCATTTCTTTCTTTTCCCTTTGTCTGGTGAACTAATCCGGGTATTATAGTTTTTGAGAATTGCAGAGCACAGTTATATGCTTCAGTTTCAATTCTTGGTCTACACATTCCCTGCCTTTCTTGCATCTTCCCTGTTCCTCTGCAGTCTTGCTTTATCTCTTATCCTATCTCTCATAATTCTATATCGACCATTGAGGTACAGTTGCCTGGTATTAGAGGGTACGGGAAATACCTCTCTAGGATCACTGAGGTATAAGAGCCTGGGATTAGAGGGTACGGGAATGCCTCTTTAGGATCGCATAGGGACTGAAACGTTCAGTTTTTTTACATTAGATGTATAGTGACTAGAGAGTGTGAGTACAGAGCAGTGATGCAAGCAACGACTCTACAGCGGCTCTCGCAGTGCTAGGCACGACTACACACTTCTTAGCTGTCATAAAGACGTGACTAGGCACAAAAATTTGTTTTTCTTCGCATTGTATATTATCACCTAGCTGTATTGTCTTGACCTCACACAGTGTTGTCTTGACTCACATAGTGTTGCTTTGACTCACAGTGTTGTTTCGACTCACACACCTACCACCTGTTCACTGACCACACCTAACCTACAACACCTAAGCACCTATCGCATCTCACCTGTCACACCTATCATACCTCACCTATTCACCTGCTACTCATATTCACTTACCACACCTCACCGGCCACACCTACTCACCTACTACGCCTCGCCTGCCACACCTACCCACCTACCACACCTCCCCTGCCACACCTGCTCACCTACCACACCTCTGCCACACCTACTCACCCCCCACACCTCCCCTACCACACCTACTCACCTACCACACTTCACCTGCCACACTTACCTACCACACCTACTCACCTACCACACCTCCCCTACCACACCTACTCACCTGCCACACCTCACCTGCCACACCTCACCTGCCACAACTCACCTGCCACACCTACTCACCTGCCACACCTACTCACCTGCCACACCTCACCTGCCACACCTCACCTGCCACAACTCACCTGCCACACCTACTCACCTGCCACACCTCACCTGCCACACCTACTCACCTGCCTTCATACAACCTTTGGCTATTTCTCAGAAGCATTTCAGATGTGATTATTTTTTTGTGTTCTCATAATGATGAGGCAGTTTTGTCTGTGTTAGACCTGGGGCGAGGCAGTGCATCTGTTCCTTTTATTATATAGTGTTCCCCCCTCAGGTCACTGTAATGACCACTCAGGTCATTGTAATGACCACTCAGGTCACTGTAATCACTTCAGGTCGCTGTAATCACTTCAGGTCGCTGTAATCACTTCAGGTCGCTGTAATGACCTTTCGGTCACATTAATGACCATTCAGGTCATTGTGATGACTTCTCAGGTAATTGTAATGACCACTCAGGTCATTGTAATGACCACTTAGAACGTTGTAATGACCACTCAGGTCATTGTCATGACCACTTAAGTCGCCGTAATGACCATTCAGGTCACTGTAATGACCACTTTCCATATTTGGTAGATCTTGCTTCATGTGCTGGAATGTTTGTGTGGGTGGGGCTTTCATACTTGTTCTTACGTACTTACCAAGTTATCATTACATTAATAGTTAAAAAAAAAATACCTAGGTGTTGTATACGTGCCTAATTCAGTAACCATCTTAAATTTACTGGGGTTGAGCCATGGCTCCAGGTCTTTCTTCATTGCTTGGCTGTGCTGGTTTTTGGCATCCGTAGTCGTATCATATCTGCTCTTAAAACTGTATATTGAGTTCACTTCTGCTTCATTTATTATTATTATTATTATTATTATTATTATTATTATTATTATAATCAGCAAGATTCTACCTAATTTCACTTCCTATTTACTCTTAGACTGAGAGCATATGCCCTGATAACTGTGATACTCACTGGTGAAAGGGTGGTAAGGGCTCTCGCTACACACGGCGAGGCTCTGGGTTCGATTCCCAGCCAGGGTAGAATCATTGGGCGTGTTTCTTTACACCTGTTGTCTATGTTCACCCATCAGTAAAAATGGGTACCTGGATGTTAGTCGACTGGTGTAGGTCGCATCCTGGGACATTGACCTAATTTGCCCGAAATGCTCAGCATAACAAGGGGCTTTCTATCTATATGCATGTAGTAGTATGTCATTGATGTCAGCTAGGTCTGTATACCATGTACCTGTTTTTTTTTTTTTTTTTTTTCAACAAGTCGGCCGTCTCCCACCGAGGCAGGGTGACCCAAAAAAGAAAGAAAATCCCCAAAAAGAAAATACTTTCATCATCATTCAACACTTTCACCACACTCGCACATTATGTACCTGTACTTGTAGTAAATAAAGATATTATTATTATTGGTACCGAGGACATAAGCAGATGCTGACGTGAAGGCTTCTGTAGCCAGCAATCTTTGTTTGATTTTGGCTTCTTATTGACTTTTTGGGCCACATACATCTGTATGTCTTCGGACAGAGGCAAGCCTAGCCACCTATAGACTATGGACAAGTATCTTTTCACCTGTTTTCAGTGGTGACCTAGCAGTAAATAGGTATACAGAAGTTAGTCTGCTATGGTGGATCGCATCTTAGGAGAGAGGGTCACAGGACCACAGGGGAAATGAACCTCACAGTTTGACTTTCGTGATCATCCCAAATTAATAACCTCCTCCAGTTAATCTCGAGAATGTCTTCAGTCTTTTTTTTTTTTCTTTTAACATTCTGACTGTTTCCAATCAAGGTAGGGTGACCCGACAAAGAAGATACTTGCACTGTCACTCAATCACTCTTGCCAGAAGCACAATGAAATTACATTTCAGATGACCCTTCAATATCTAGCATCCCTAACCCTCCTTCAGAGTACAGGCACTGTACTTCTCACCTCCAAGACTCAAGTCCGGCAAGCTACTTTCCATGAATTCCTTCATATGTTACCTTGCTCACACTCCGACAGCAGAGTTGTGGGTAATAAGTATAATTTAGTATTTTAATGCAGTCTTTGTGAAAGATGACCTGTGGTAAACTGTAAAGGTATGTCTGGCTTGACTGATTTGGTCACTCTTATGTCGAGGATGCTGGGATACTAGTCTATATAACACATAGTAAATGATCAGTGGTGGGTGCAGCTAACCGAAAAGTTAGCTTCACTAACAGCTAACCTGCTAACTAAAAAATTAGCTCCGCTGCCGCTAAACCGCTAAATGGCCGAAAAAACTAGCGGAAGCTAACGCTAAACGCTAACCGCTAACTTTTTCACAAGAATTCAGATTCGGTTTATTTTTTTGGTCTTTTACTTTTACTTTTAAGACTTAGAACAGACCTGGAGAGCTTCCTAATAAGATATAGAATTCCAGGGTCATATGATGATCAAGTGCCGCTAGTGCGAAAATAGTGATTGTTTAATTTTGTGATGTAATGCAAGTGACCACTAGGTCACACTTGTTGCTGTACTGAAACCCCATAGCACCCGAGCAGATTGAGTTAGCTCATTTGGCTGTTTTCTTCATTAGTTCCAGTTACTCATTGTATTTGTTCATTTTATTCTGTTTCTGTTCATGTTTGCATTTAACTTAATTTAAATTTTGAACCCAATAAACTGCAAACAAGTACAGTGGAACCTTGGCTTAAAAATTTAATCCGCTCCATGTCCTTGTTCGTATCCCGATTTGGATTTGTTCATATGCTGAATCAATTTTCCTCATTTAAATTAATTGAAATAGCATTATCTGTTCCAGAGGAATTCCTGCTCTCAGGAGGCATGACAAAATACTTCAGTATGATTCTAATATCAACTCTACGGCTTATTTGTATATCACAATTCATCTAATTTCACCATCAGTCAAGGAATGCACAACAGGTGCATCATTGTCAATGTTCAGCATTTCTTTGATGTCAGCTTCTTGTAACTCCATTAGCACACAGTCAAAATGAGCAAATAAAATTGTCAACGCTTAGAGAACACTTATCATCTGTTGACTGGGGTAACGAAGAGAGCTATCAATATGACAGTTTTCTGAACATGATACATGCTGCCCAAAGAGCATTTATCCTGTATAAAGAAATTAGATCAAATAGAAATGACCCAAAATGGATGAATAATAGGCTTAAATATCTTTTAGGGCATAAGAAAGGAATTTATAGGCATATCAAAAGAAGTGAGGGTCATCTTATGAATCAGTATATTGACATTAAGAGGGGACGTTAAAAGGGGGATAAGAAAAGCTAAATGGGACTATGAAATTAAAGTTGCTAGGGATTCGAAAACTAACCCAAAAAGTTTTTTCCAGGTGTATAGAACAAAAGTTAGAGATAAGATAGGTCCCCTTAAAAATAACTATGGGCATAGTACTGACAGAGAATGAAATGTGCTCGATTTTAAATAATTATTTTCTCTCGGTTTTTACACAGGAAGACACTAACAATATTCCAGTAATTAATTTTTATAGTGGGTCTGAAGAAGATAAATTATGTAACATCACGGTCACTAGTGAAATGGTTATGAAACAAATAGACCGACTGAAGCAAAATAAATCGCCGGGACCTGATGAGATTTTTTCAAGGGTTCATAAGGAATGCTAAATGGAACTCTGTGAACCATTAACTAATATTTTTAATTTATCTCTTCAAACAGGTGTATTGTCAATGTTCAGATTAAAAGAGAAGTAGAAAGGGGGATTAGAAAGGCTAAACGTGACTATGAAATTAGAGTTGCTAATGAATCAAAGACCAATCCAAAGTGGTTCTTTCAAGTGTATAGGACAAAGGTGAAGGAAAAAGTAGGACCTCTGAAAATTGGGAATGAACAGCTAACGAATAACGAACTGGAAATGTGTAGACAGCCTGTACTATCTGCACAGACAGCCTGTGCTGTCTGCCAGCTGAGTTCATATTTTGTGCCATGCTGGTGCTGCCACCTAGGCCTATCACTTCAGTATGCCCACCCCTGCATCTGCCTCACTCACTCAGCGGCCTAGACTCAGACAACAGGTCCTACTCCTCTCTCCCTCACTGGGCATGGCCCTCCCAGGCCATGGGTACTTAACACACTGCCTGTGTACCCCAGATACCACAAATAAAGTAAGAAGCCTCCGAAGCCTTAATCATTGAACCCCACTCTGCAAGAATTACCAATTAACTGGTAAACATTGGTGGAAGCGATGGTCGCAGCAAGTGTGTTTGCCCGGGGGAAGGAAGGAAGAGGGATGAAGTCATCTTCACTTCATCACCCCACATAATAAGCATCCATCTCTCAACGAGTTATCCTGATGTCGTGCCTGCACGTTTCAGCATCCAGACACAGGTACAAGCAGATCTAGCCGAAATTTACCGAATTTCTTCGAGAATTGTAAGTGACTCCATGCTACAGCATCCCATGCTGTTTTTTCAAGTCGTGTGTCCAGCGTATGGCTCTGCCGTTGTTGTTCAGCTCAGCACAGCTATTTCAGCAAGTCAGAGGTGAGTTTTGTGGTGATTTCTGCATCCAGTGTGAGTGTCTCCCTGTTTTTGTGGGTGGGAGAGGAGGAGGAAGTGGCCGCTCATCGCCATACACTCACCCACACTCGCCCTGCTGTATACTCACACCTCACCAGCCTACCACCACACTCCACCACTATGTACTCACTCCCTCTGCTGTGTTTTCTGCTGTTTTCCGTGTGAATTCATTGCCAGAGCTGTGTATCCGAGTGCCCGAGGCCACTCGAAGCTACATGGATCACCAAGCCATGTAGATCAGCAAGCCACGTGAGTTACCAAGCCAGACGTCCTAGGCCACATGCTGTGGTCTGCTGCCCGCATCACATTGACGTCACCGACGATGCTGCCCGGCTTCACGGCGCTACCCACGATGCTGCCCAACTTCATGACATCACGATGTCTGCCTGACATCACCTCGAGATGTCTGCTGACATCACCATGCTGCTGACGTCACCTCGCGACATCACCCCTGACATCACATGTCACATCAAGTGTTCTAGTAATTATTTCAGTATTGTCGAGAAGATTGATAGAAGATATATGTTATGTGTTAATTCCTCTCAGTGTTCTCACATGTTTGTGTATAGCTTAGTGTCAATTTTTGCACAGAAAAGCATCATTTGCTAGTAAGGCCTGTAGTACTGCATATGCAGTGTGGGTGTGTGCAGTTTTCCATGTGTCCTGTGTGGTCTTGAGCTCAGCTGTGTGTTGACCACAGGTCTGTGGCCAGACCTCTCGTGTTACTTGTCACCCGGTGTGACCCGCGCGTTTGACAGCTGATATTAATCAGCCTGTGCGTCCGAGCCTCTTGTACAGAAAGCTCTTATGCCCGTCGCTCGTGATGCCCAGCAGAATCGTATCTGCTACGATTCCCATCGAGATTTGTTTCATTTCACCTCCAGACCGTCAGAGTGCAGTTATATGTAGAGAAACAAGTCTTAGGATGCTTAGACTAACCTCTGCTATAACTCCAACTGCTATAACTCCAACTGCAGAGCAGTTAAGCCCTGTTGGCAGGCGCTGTGTCAGCCTCATGTCATAGCTTCAGTGAGCAGCCTGCATGAAGATGATCTCACTTTGACTGCTAGTTCGCTCACTGCAGTACAGCGTATGCTGTTACGACTCCCAGATGTTTTACCGACTCGTCTCTACCACGGCTCACTCCACGCTCGCCGGCAGTGACAGCCCAGCAACAGTACCAGTCAAACATGTCCTCCTGAGTCGCTTGCCAGAAGAAGTCCTGCCCAGTTGCCAAGTACTGACAACGCCTCACTCGAGGGAACCAGCAGATTGTGCCCCAGGTTGAGTGAAACCCTGCAGCGACTCCTACGATGACTGCTTCACAGCTCAGCCACAGCGATGTCTCCTGTGTTGCAGTATCTGTCCAGACGCAGGAAGGCATGCAGTGATGCCCCTCGACGCTCACTGCCTATGACCATGATGTTTAGCACACCCCACCTGTTTTTTTCTTCCCTCCCTGTAGGAAGTTTTTATTCCCATGTCGATATGTATATATATATGTTTTTATTTTGTGTTCTGTGCCCTGTTCCTACGAGAGAGAGACAGAGTTTTTTTTTATCGCCAGACATGGTCGGGACAACCATGTGGTAGGTGGCCGAGCGAATGTAGACAGCCTGTACTGTCTACACAGACAGCCTGTGCTGTCTGCCAGCTGAGTTCATATTTTGCGCCATGCTGGTGCTGCCACCTAGGCCTATCACTTCAGTATGCCCACTCCTGCATCTGCCTCACTCACTTCACAGCCTACTGACTTGAGAAGTACAAGTGCTTCCCTCCACGGACTGGCTATCGGTCATTCCCTCACTTTGCCCGTTGTGTACTCACTCCTATCCAATTAAAGCCAAACTAGTCCATGGCCGTATCATTGCTACCTACACTACCCCTATTGGCACTAAACCGCTATTCAACAGCAAGAACAGCAGTAACATATGTGTTCCTTATTTAATGGCTATTTTTTGTCAGCTTTTACACAGGAAGAAATAAACGAGATTCCAGAAATTAATAATTATTCAGTTCCTAATGAATTCAGATTGACTAATATTACTGTCACGAGGGACATGGTTATCAAACAGATAGACAAACTGAAGCAAAATAAATCCCTGGGGCCCGACGAGTTGTTTTCCAGGGTACTTAAGGAATGCAAGATGGAACTTAGTCAGCCATTAACGAGTGTGTTTAATGCGTCCATCCTTACTGGTGCTGTGCCAGAGTTGTGGAGGCTGGCTAATGTGGTTCCTATATTCAAATCAGGGGATAAGTCCATTCCTTCAAATTACCATCCAATAAGCCTGACATCTATAGTGGGCAAGTTATTAGAATCAGTTATAGCTCACATTATTAGAAATCACCTTGAAGAGCATAACTTGATAAGTGAATCTCAGCATGGGTTCACGAGAGGTCATTCCTGACTGACAAATTTACTGACGTTCTTCAATAGAACATTTGAAGCAGTAGACAGTGATAAAGAATATGATATTGTTTATTTGGATTTTAGTAAAACCTTCGATAGAATACCTCACAAAAGACTCTTAAGAAAAGTGGCAGCTCATGGTATAGGAGGTAAAGTTCTAGCATGGATAGAGGCATGGCTAACCAATAGAAAGCAGAGAGTTTCGATTATTGGGGTCAAATCTGAATGGGGATTAGTCACTAGTGGCGTTCCACAAGGATCAGTTTTAGGCCCTCTCTTGTTCATAATTTACATTAATGACCTTGATGAAGAGATTACAAGTGACATGAGCAAATTTGCTGATGATACAAAGATAGGCCGTATGATTCATTCTGAGGAGGATAGCAATGAACTCCAGGAGGATTTGGACAAATTAATGTCTTGGTCTGAAAAATGGCAGAGGAAGTTCAGTGTGGATAAGTGTAAGGTACTAGTCCTTGGTAATGAAAATAACCCTCGAAGCTATAAACTAGGTGAAGTAGAGCTTGATCATACAGAATGTAAAAAAGACGTGGGAGTTATGGTAAGCAGATACCTAAAGCCAAGACAGGAGTGCCAAGTGTGTACAACAAGGCTAACAGATTACCTGGATTTATCTCAAGAAGTATAAGTAACAGAAGTCCAAAAGTTATTATACAGCTCTATACATCACTAGTGAGGCCTTATTTAGGTTATGCTGCTCAGTTTTGGTCTCCTTACTACTGGATGGATATAGACTCATTGGAGAACATACAGAGAAGAATGACTAAAATGATTTACTGTGTAAGGAATCTCCCGTATGAAGATAGACTTAAAGCCTTAAATCTCCACTCTCTGGAGAGATGTAGAATGAGGGGAGATATCATTGAAGTATATAAGTGGATGATGGGCATAAACAAAGGAGATATTAATAAAGTACTGAGGATGTTGAACCAGGTAAGAACCAGAAATAATGGATTTAAGTTGGATAAATTTAGATTTAGAAAGGACATAGGTAAGCACTAGTTTTCTAACAGAGTTGTGGATGCGTGTAACAATCTTCCCAGTAGAGTGATAGAGGCTAGGACCTTGGGTAGCTTTAAGAAGAGATTGGACAAATATATGAGTGGGAGGGGATGGGTTTGATTGGTGTCATTGGGTACAGGAGTTAATTCTTAGGTAGCTTTGGGTAAATGTCGTTTTGATAAGGACCTGCCTTGTATGGGCCAGTAGGCCTTCTGCAGTATTCCTCCATTCTTATGTTCTTACGTATATACTCTGAACATGGTGTACATTATTAAGAAAATAATCATAAATGCAGATCCCTTCGTAATCATAAGTATGATCATCGTCAATAATATCATTTGCCAGATAACCCCAATCGAGATTAGACAGGTGTTTCCTAAGTCCATTGTAACTGGCAGAATGAAAATCAGAGATTTTTACCGTATTATCATTATTCTTGTATTCCCAGTTAATGCTAAAAGTGATGGATTTTTGATCACTTGCGCCAAGCTCTTCAGTGATCTCCAGATTATTTACGAGTGTTTCCTTATTGGACAAGACTAGGTCGAGCAAATTATTACCCCTGGTAGGTTCTGTTACACACTGCTTAAGAAAACAGTCCTGAACTGTTTCCATAAAGTCACTGGACTCCATATTACCGGTCAAAGAAGTCCAGTCAATTTGACTAAAGTTAAAAATCCCTTACTATCACTATGTTATTGTGTCTAGAAGCCCTAACAATTTCGTCCCGAAAAAGTTTCCTCTATCATGATCCATGCCTGGAGGTCGGTATATTACACCAAGGTTCTGAAGCTCGGGAGTGTCCATAACCCTAGTACTTATCAGTTAAATAACATAGAATTTAGCCATACAGATTGTGAAAAGGGCTTGGGGGTTATGGTAAGCAGCAACCTTAAACCAAGACAGCAGTGCCTAAACATACATACATAAAGCAAACAGATTACTGGGATTTATATCTAGAAGTGTAAGCAACAGAAGTCCAGCGGTTATTTTACAGCTTTATACATCATTAGTAAGGTCTCGCCTAGATTATGCAGCTCAGTTCTGGTCTCCATATTACAGAATGGATATAAATTCGCTAGAAGACTTCCAGCGTAGAATGACCAAATTAATACATAGCATTCGAAATCTTCCGTACGAAGAACGATTGAAGGCTTTTAACCCTTTGAGGGTCGACAGGCCCTCTCCGAAACTCGTTCTCAGGGTCGGCCAAATTTAAAAAAAAAAAAAATTATTTTTTCTTATGAAAAGATAGAGAATCTTTTCCCGATCATAAAGACACCAAAAGTTTGAAATTTGATAGAAAACTTACGGAATTATGCTCTCGCAAAGTTAGCGGTCTCGGCGATGTTTACGCATCGGCGATTTTGCCCACTTTGAGCCCCATTTTCGGCCAATTTCACTGTACTAGTCGACAAAAAACATGAATATTTCGCTAGAACTCCATTTTTTCTATCGAATGGGTGCAAGAAACCACTCATTTATGAAATTCAACTATCCAGTACAGTGGTCAGAAAGTATCAATTTTGCCAATTTCACACAAATTTCAAAAGATGCCAATTTCGGAATAGGGTCCAGAATAAACAAGAAAGACATTCCTGGCACTAAAATGACATTTCCTCTAGTCATTATTCACGTCTCAAGGCCCCTCTTATATTCTTTTGCTTTCCACTTTGAATTTTTATTTTCACAAAAAATATAAGATTTACTGTTATGCAGACTACTGCATTAGTGTAAAAAATGGTATAAATATTATTGGTGCACTTGTGAAAGAATATTAGACTCACCAGTTGACGTGTATTGCACGCTTGGCACGATTTGTTTACTTTTGAAGTTTGGTAAAAATCGAACATTTCTGCTACTTTGAGCTCAATTTCAAGGCACCTTTCTTTGTAAAACCAGTCAAAATCATCTCTATTTCTGTAATATGTCTTCCATTCTATAAAATGAGACCAAGAAAACTAGAATACAACAATAAATACCATACGAAAATACACTGCAAAGTCGCTGATTTATTAAAAAAAAATGGTCAAAGTTTTTTTTTTCTCATTATGCACTGTGTGCTGCAGGATTTTTTTTTAGACTGTGCACACTGACCACATAGACCCATTCTTTCATATGAAGGCCTACCAGCTTTCTCCCACTAGATTTGAGGCCGCTAGAATTTATGAGTACTAGTACGTCAAAAACCCCTACGCGTAAGACGTACTAGTACGACGAAAACCCTCAAAGGGTTAAACTACATTCATTTGTAAGACGAAGAATGAGGGGAGACATGATCGAAGTGTATAAGTGGAAGATGGGTATTAACAAAGGGGATATAAATAGGATTTAAATTAGATAAGTTTAGATTTCGAAAGGATATAGTTAAGTATTGGTTTGGAAATAGGGTAGTTGATGAGTGGAACAGTCTGCCTAGTAGGGTTATTGAAGCTAAAACATTGGGTAGTTTCAAATTTAGGTGAGATAAATACATGAGTGAGAGGGGTTGGATCTGAGTGAGACTTGCATGATGAGCAAATAGAATCATCAAAACTTATTTCTTGGGTAGCATTGAAAATTGGGTTGGGCAAATATTTTGTTAGTGGGATGGATTGTAAAGGACCTGCCTAGTATGGGCCAACAGGCCTGCCGCAGTGTTCCTCCTTTCTTATGTATTATTATAATAATAATAATAATAATAATAATAATAATAATAATTATTATTATTGTTATTATTATTATTATTATTATTATTATTATTATTATTATTATTATTATTATTTATTATTATTATTATTGTTAATTTAGGGAAGTGGAGCACAGATCCAGTTCCCTTGATCAAGAGCCCCTTACCAAGGAACCTTCCTTGAGGGGGTAGTTTGCATCCTGAAATTTCGTTCATATCCAGAAGAAAAAAATCGATCGAGTGACTGTTCGTATCCTGAAAAATTTGCATTGTGGGGCATTCATAAGCCGAGGTTCCACTGTAGTTGAAAATCGTGCTTAAAGTTGAAACCTTGAGGCCAACTTATCGCTGCACTAGTGATACAGCCATACAGGTGCACACTAATAGTTAAATGAACAAATGAAATCAAACATAAGTTTAAATCCACCATACACTGTATTTACTGTACAAAATGCATAGCATGGGTATCATGCCAAGATAAGATGACGGCTGGGCTGATTACTTCTCTGGCTGGGCCTTCTCCATTGCTTTGATGTGATGCTGGTTGCCCTTCATGAGCATCAGCCTCTCAAAGTTTCCATCTGACAGGGTGGCTCTCTTGGCCCTCAATATATCTTTGCCTATAGAGAATAGGCACTCAACTGCAGCACTGGATGGGATGGCAGTGTTGTACTTAATGAATAGGTTGATCAAGACCTGCTAACCCAAGAAGGTGACTTCACTCGTGACCTAGTGTTTCTTCACTTTGTGCCTTCAACTTCAGTGACCTGTGGCTTCTGCTGTCCTGGACCTGCTGAGGTCATCTTCAGTTCATTCATGTGCTGCTGCTCTCCTCACTGGTCTCCATCATGGCTGCTTCCAGATCACAGCTGACTGCATACTGCTCTAGTCACAGCTGCTCCAGACTCCTCAACAACATCCTCAAACGGAATAGAATTGTCTTCCCTGTTCATAACGATAAGTGATAATGCACCCCAGTGACCGCTGACTGGGGCAAATTCGCCGATGATATGAGCAAATTCGCCAATGACACGAAGATAGGTAGGATAATTGATTCAAACGTAGATGTTAGGGAACTTCAGGAGGATTTAGACAAACTCTACTCTTGGTCAGAAAAGTGGCAGATGCAGTTCAATGTAGATAAATGCAAGGTTCTGAAGCTCGGGAGTGTCCATAACCCTAGCACTTATAAGTTAAATAATGTAGAACTTAGCCATACAGATTGCGAAAAGGACTTGGGGGTTATGGTAAGCAGCAACCTTAAACCAAGACAGCAATGCCTAAGCGTACGTAATAAGGCAAATAGATTACTGGGATTTATATCAAGAAGTGTAAGCAACAGAAGTCCAGAGGTCATACTGCAGCTTTATACATCATTAGTAAGGCCTCACCTAGATTATGCAGCTCAATTCTGGTCTCCATATTACAGAATGGACATAAATTCGTTAGAAAACATTCAGCGTAGGATGACTAAATTAATACATAGCATTAGAAATCTTCCTTATGAAGAAAGATTGAAGACTCTTAAGTTACATTCACTTGTTAGACGAAGAATGAGGGGAGACCGAAGTGTATAAGTGGAAGATAGGTATTAATAAAGGGGATATTAACAAGGTCTTGAGGATGTCTCTCCAAGAGAGAACCCGCAGTAATGGATTTAAATTAGATAAGTTTAGATTTAGAAAGGACATAGGAAAGTATTGGTTTGGAAATAGGGTAGTTGATGAGTGGAACAGTCTACCTAGTTGGGTTATTGAGGCTAGGACTTTTGGTAGTTTCAAATTTAGGTTGGATAAGTACATGAGTGGGAGGGGTTGGATTTGAGTGGGACTTGCACATCGGAGCTTGTTTCTTGGGTGGCATTGAAAGTTGGGTTGGTCAAATGTTTGTTAGTGGGATGAATTGTAAAGGACCTGCCTAGTATGGGCCAACAGGCCTGCTGCAGTGTTCCTCCTTTCTTATGTTCTTATGTTCTTATGTAAGACTATAACAATGCTACTCAGATACTGCTGCTGCTGCTGCTGCTGCATTGACAAGTCACATTTACATGTAGTCAGCCAATAGCGTGCCTAACTGACTGTTGGAGAAACGCCCACAACAGACAGGCACAAACACGTGCACCGTTGAAAAGGCATTGCTTTCCGACTACCAACAATGTATGAATTTTTTTTATCGGACTCAAAGTTAGCGGAACTTTATTTAGTGGAAGCTAATTGGTCCGCTAACGGTTTCCGACGTTAATGGGAACGCTAATCCACTAAACAAAAATATAGTTCCACTAATTAGCGGTTAGCGGATTAGCTGAATTGTGGCCACCACTGCAAATGATGCTCCTCTCTCTGTTTTATATGTAAAAATGCAAATGGTATTTCATATAACACAAGAAATTGAATTTCTAATTACATTTTTTATTTTGTGCAAGATGAGCATATTTTGCTATGGTGTATATAGTATCTTAGCCTTTTCAACATGTTCAATCAGTCAATCAGGTCTTATGCTAAGTCAAGTCAGGCATACCTTAACAAATGCACCAACTACTCCAAAACTATATCCCCACCTGCTTTACTTCCTTTCATGTTACTCATTGCCCTTTGCATCTTCTCCACATTAACATCTGGCTCTTTCTCGATCCTAAAAAAATGTAGGTGTTATATACCTCTTTGGCTAATGCAAATAATCATTGCCACCCTCATTTGCCATACCTCTTTCCACACAGCTCAGTTAAAGGCCCCCATTATCGTTTAACCTTGGCACTCCAAACTTACCTACTACACTCTCTACAACAGTTTCTCCCATTAGCATATGTAGGTCCCCACAAATTTATTGTTTTACTTGGTTCGAAACTCACTGAACACTTCCCCAGATCTATCTATATTTCTCTATCTCTCTCTCTCCTTACACTCCTTTTTTCTCCAGGTGCATAATCACTTACTGTTTCTCACTTCTCACATTCCACCCTTATTTTAATAAACAATTCTTGAATTTATATACATATTTAACCCTCCAGAAGTATTTCCATAGACCGAATTTGCCATTTAATATTACTTTCAGACTACTACTCATAAATTTACTCTGATAATCTTATGCTCAGATATAGTTTGCCACATGACCTAATCCCATTTACACCTCTCTGAAATTCTCCTTCCCTATTTTAGCTTTGTTTTGTTTAGAGCTAGGACATCCAGCTTCTTTTTCATAACATTCACAGTCAATTCTTTCTTCACATCCATGCTACACACACACACACACATTCAAATAACCCACCTTTAAAATTTTATCCTTTGTCCTTTTAATAATTTATACAGGAGAAGAGGGTTACCAGTCTCTTGCTCCTGACATTTTAGCCGCCTTTTATGACACACGTGGCTTAAGGAAGAAGAATTCTTACTCGCTTTCCCATGGAGGTGAAAGAGAACATGAACTGTCAAGAAATTAGAAGCTCAGATGACGGTGTACACACATAACATGTACAGTGAAACCTCAGTTTTCGTCTTTAATTCGTTCCAGAAAGTCTGATGAAAACCAAATTCGATGAAAACTGAAGCAATATTTCCCATAAGAAATAATGTAAATCCAATTAATCCATTCCAGACACCCAAAAGTATTAACAAAAAATACATTTTATAGAGAATAACTATAGTTTTACATACAGAAAACAATGAGAAATAAATATAAAGGACTAATGAAATGGATAAATGAACATTTAACATCACTTTTACCTTTATTGAAGACTCTTGTTGGCGCATGGAAGATGGCGAGGAGGGAAGAGGGAGGAGAGGTTATCTCTACCACCATCACTACCACCCTCTACCACAATCACTACCACCCTCTACCACCTTCTACCACCATCACATCTACCCTCTGCCACCATCACTACTACCCTCTACCACCATTACTACTGCCCTCTACCGCCATCACTACTGCCCTCTACCACCATCACTATCACCCTCTACCGACGAGAAACAAAGCCAGACTGACTCAGAACGTGTGGGATGCTTTGTGTGGGTGTGGGTGGACACGTTCAGTACGGCGGACCGCTGTCAACTCAACAAAAACTGGGACAAAATTTTGATGAAAAAAGTCGTCAAAAACTGAATTTGATGAGAACGAGGGCAAACGAAAACTGAGGTTCCACTGTACTGTAAATATTTCTTTATTTTATGGGATAATTCATAAAATAAGTATCTGTGTGACATTTGGGGGGGGGGGGGCAGAGTAAAACCAGAGGCCAGTTATAAGGATAATAGAATATTTATGCAAATGTTACTTTAATATTCTGACAACCTTGTTTTGCTGGTTGTTATAAAAATAATTCCTTCAACCACTTTGATGTTGAATAGGAAATTCCTGCCTGAGTGAGAAACATTTTAACTCTTGTTGCATCCAAATTGAGGTGCCATGAAATTATATTTCTGTGCAAAACTTTCTGTATTTCATATTGTAAGCTAAGCATTTTTATAAATGAATTAGTGTCATTTATCTTCATGATTGCATTATGATATTGATCAGTACCCTTTTTCAACAGGACATATCAACAGTTGGAACTTGCAGCAAAAGCCAGCAAGCAGGAGATGTATCTGTAGAATCCTCTCAAGATGTTATAGTGTCCCGCACCCTGAGCTCTGCCACCACTGAGAGAGATGACACCTTTTCTCAGTCCACCTCAGGTGTCAGGCCTCGCTCCGGCACCTGGAGTGTTGCAAATTCACGTAGAGTCAAGATTAAAGCTGAAAAGGAAGAAGAAGGTAAGAAGAAGAATCAAATTTTTCTTCTCAGTTATATAATTCACCCTTTATAATAAAGCATTACTGTTACTGTATTGATATTTGTAAAATTTTACTAAAAATTTGTGTTTGGTGTACAGCCTAACCAAAAGGTATGTGAGAGAAGATTTTAAGTTGTTCATATCATCTTTACACAACATTCTTTCCATATCTACGGGTTTATCTCAGTGGCGTCGTAATGGGGGGCCCACCCCAGGTGACACTATTTAAGGGGTGACACCATAGAGCCTCTAAAGAAGGTGACACTAATGCACAAAACAGTGCTGCAGCAACATAAGAGAAGAATCCTTCGTTTCTATATAGCCTATTATATGATTACAGAGTACAAATAGGCCTGTATTGGGAAAATCATTGATTTTGATGATGTGATACATGATTTTACAGGATTGAAGGGAAGGAAATGTAAGATCAGATTCACTGAGATGTTACCTGTACTCGAGGTCAAATCGGAACTAGTGTTTCACTGATATTGCAATGTTTTTCTTTATTTTTCAAGTTTTTTTTTTTTTTTGGCATTGTTGAAGATGAATAAATGTAGGATCTGTTGTCTGTACTCAAAGTGGTATTTGAGTTTGTTTCCTCAATATTACTATGATTATTTATTTTATCTTTAATAAAGTTGAGAAGTATTCTCCTGTTTGGTTTATGGCCCTTGAACGTTCTCCTTGCCAAGCATTAGTCATTGGTCATGTAGTAGTGACGTAACTGGAGTTTACTCCCCCCATCCCCCTGCCCTTGGATTTCATGGGGGTGACACCAAAGATGCCGCTCCGGGTGACACCAAAGATTCCACCCCGGGTGACACCAACTCTAGCAATGCCACTGGTTTATCTTTGTGCAGTTTAGTACATGCTACCACACTCTTTCTACCACACTCACAAACTTCAGAGACATTAAGAGAATGGGAAGAAGCAAAGGGTCTGGTTCTCCTTATGGTGGCACCACAAGAAGGTAGCAGATAAAGATTACAGACTTGCCTTTATTGTAATTTCATTATTATTATTATTATTTTTTTAACTCAGTGGCCATCTCCCTCCAAAGAAGTGTGACATAAGAAAAAGACACTCACCTTCATTCATTTGATCACTGTCTTTCTAGAAGGGTAATGATGTTACAATCATATTATTCTTCTTATTATTAAAGGATTTTCCTCTGTTATATAAATGTTGAGCCTGTTTCCTTCATCTCACCATCACCTGTCTGTTTCCCACCAAGGTAGAATGGGTCAAATAAAATAAAATAAAACATCCACTATTACTCTTACCTGTGTTAACACAGTGATGACTGCTAAATTTCATTATCTCTGACTTTCAAAGCACAGGTGCTGCACTTTCCACAACAAAAAAATAATTTTGATTAATTGGTTTCAGTGAATCTCAATAGATATTTCCTTGTTCACTACCATTACCATTTTCCTCCACTCTTGATCACTTGATCAACTTGGCTTTTAGTGCTAACCACACACACAGTCCAACACATGCATCACATTATCTTATTCC
The DNA here is from genome assembly GCF_038502225.1 of Cherax quadricarinatus. Classification (NCBI taxonomy): domain Eukaryota; kingdom Metazoa; phylum Arthropoda; class Malacostraca; order Decapoda; family Parastacidae; genus Cherax; species Cherax quadricarinatus. The sequence goes on from NC_091308.1 coordinate 737,255, forward strand.
CATATTTAAAACAATGTGCATTTTGTAGAAAAACTGAGACTTTAACATGAATAACAATTTTTAAATTTGCCAGTTTTGAAGTTAATGCCTTGTTTACTAAATTGGCTGTGAATAATCTCTTGGGCTTCCTGGCTGAAGAACTCTCAAAATATGACATTCCTTTAGATGGCACTTTGACAATTGAATTAATTGATTATATAATATACTGTATAGACTTATAATTAGTGTTCATTGAAAAGCTATACATAGAAAAATTGGCATGGCTATGGGAAATCACTTGTTGCTTGCATGTTATTTGCTTTGAAATCCATAGACTGCCACTTTCAGGATAAAAGCCATACAGATGGGCCCCAACACTGGGAACAAATTAGTGCAGTCAAACCATGGGAAAAAACTTTATCATGGATGTGATTACCGAGTTTTTGAACCTAGTCAAGAAGCATTGTGCCAGCCTGTTGCCAGTTGACAATGCAATACATATGAGCAAGAACTCTTTGTTTACAGTTACTTCACAAGAAGTCAAAAATATTTTTTTTTTTTTTGGACACACCCGCCATCTCTTGTTGAGGTAGGATGACCTGGAAAAGAAGAAACACTTTCACCATCACTCACTCCATCACTGTTTTGCCAGAGGCACGACAACATTACAGCTCAGATACCCCTACAAACTGCAATATTCCCACCACTCCTTCAAAGTGCAGGCAATCTACTTCCCACCTCCAGGATTCAAGTCCAGCTAACTGGTTTTTTCTGAATCCCTTCATAAAAGTTACCTTGCTAACACTCCAATATCATGTCATATCATAAAAACCACTTGTCTCTGTTTACTCATATCTAACTTACTCACACATGCCAATCTCTAGGTACTTCTTCCTTTCAAAGACATTTATTGAACAAATGCACCAACTACTCCAAACTATACCCCCCACTTGCTTTTAACATTCCTGTGTTGATCCTGTCAGTATCTCCCTTGCCATTGCACGAAATTGCTACTTCCCTCTCTTCATCAATGTTTAACAGCTCATCAGAATATTCCTTCCATCTTCTCAATACCTCCAGCTCCCCATTTAATAATGCCACTCTTGTTTTAACTGTTAAATTCATTCATTCCCCAGGCTTTCTCAGCTATTAGTCTTACTCCAAAACTTGTAATTCTCAGCAAAATTTGTTGACAAAACACTCACACACACACACACACACACACACACACACACACACACACACACACACACACACACACACACACACACACACACACTCTCTCTCTCTCTCTCTCTCTCTCTCTCTCTCTCTCTCTCTCTCTCTCTCTCTCTCTCTCTCTCTTTTTTTTTTTTTTTTTTTTTACACAGGGTTTGACAAGGTTAAGGATCCCTAGCTTTATTGACAAACTATTTACAGGTTAAGGATTCCTAACTTTATTGGGAAGCTAAGAGCTGTTACCTACATCAGCTCATTTGAAAGCATTTTTATTGTTATTAGACATACAAGTAGGGAACAGGATGAAGTTGGAGCCATCTGTGGGCCAGCATTTTCATTTGATCAACTGACTTTATCTCGTTGACATCATTATGCTGTACGAATGTGTTCCATACTCGAGTCATCCTGGGTATACATGATCTCAGATGGAGTGATGTTCTGGAGAAAGGTACAGCCAGAGTGAAGTTGCTGCTTTCTGCCCATCTTGTGGCATGAAAGCTTGTTTCACACTGTCCTCGAAGTGGATCCAAGTGTGGTACTTTGACAATATTGGCCTTGTACATAACAGTAAGGCCACCCACATCCCTCCAGTGTTGAAGGCTCTGCTGAAATGACAGATCTATCCAGGATTGGTCCAGGCGAGAGATGAGACGTCTTGCTCTGTTCTCTACTCTGTCAAGCAGTCGCAGATGAGGGGGGGCAGGCAAACCAAAAAAGTGGAGCATACTCAAGGTGTGAGCGTACTTGTGCCTCATACAGAATCTTGCAACCCCTACTGTCAAGCAGATGCGAGATTCTGCAAAGTGCTGTAAGCTTCCTGGCTGCCTTGTTTGCAAGATTTACAACATGGTTCTTCATGGATAGTTTGGAGTCAAATTTCACCCCAAGGATATCAACTTCTTCTCCAGGTGCCAACACCCTCCCATTCATCCTTACTACTGCACCAGCATTACCATCATGGTGCCTAGAAACCATCATCATTTGCGTTTTCTCAGGTGCAAATGTTACTTGCCATCTATTTCCCCAAGCTGATGTAGCTCTTAGCTGGTGATTGATGTAGCTTAGAGCAGCTGGCATTTCTTCTCTTGGATAAGTGAATGCCAGTGTACAGTCGTCTGCATATGCATGTGATTCTGGGATGAGTTGAAGAAGGTCGTTGAAGTAGACATTCCATAACAATAGTCCCAGCACGCTTCCTTGTGGAACACTTGCCCCAATAGGATGTCTTGCTGATTCTGTTCCATTGAGAACTACATGTAGAGATCTACCATGAAGGTAATCACTGAGGAGACATAGCGTAGAGCCTGCAATTCCCAGTGCTTGAAGTTTTGCTAGGAGGCCCTGGTGCCACACCCGGTCAAAAGTGCCAGCAATGTCCAGTGCTACCACACAGCTGACTTTGGATTCATTCAGTGACTGGTGCCACTTAGTGGAGAAGTTTAACAACAGATCAGCAGCAGAGTAACCTTTCCTGAAGCCATATTGACGATCACAAAGTAGTGAGTGGTAGTCAAAAAACTCTGTCATTTGTCTTGAGATTATTGTCTCAAGGATCTTACCAGTGATTGACAGGAGTGACACTGGTCTGTAGTTGCTGATTTCTGCTCTGCTCTTCTTTTTGTGAACAGGGACTGCATTTACCTCTTTCCATAGAGAGGGTCATTTACACTGTACTAGGCAGTGCTGAAAGATGCGAGTTAGAGGTGCTGCTAGCTGGTCAGCACATCTTCTCAGCAATCTTGGGCTCAACTTGTCTGGGCTCACAGCCTTTTCTTGGTCAAGCGATTTAAGAAGGAAATGCACCTCCTCCTGCCTTATTGTCACCACTGACAGTTTTGACACAGTTCTTGCAGCTAGCCAAGGAGGGTCCCTTGCTGGAACAGGAACTTGCATTTTGGTAGCAAAGTGTTCAGCAAAGAGGTCCGCCTTCTCTTGACTACTAGTAGAGGCGGTCCCATCCTGTCGATTTAGAGGTGGAATGAGTTCATCAGGCAGATAACCTTGTCTGTCCTTGAGGAGGGACCACCAGGTTTTGGAGCCTACCCTACCTGATGCTAGCTTTCTTTTAGTGTCCACCTCCCATTTAGCAATGACCCACTTTTGAATGTCGCCCATATGCCTACAGGCTTGCCTGTGCAAGTTCCTGATATAGGTGGTAGGATGTCTCTTATACCTTCGCCATGCTTTGTACTTAGCAGTAGCAGCCTCTCTACAAGGAAAGCCAAACCAAGGCTGATCTGTAGGCTTCGTCACATATTGCCGGTGAGGAATGTGTTCTTGTTGTAGATTAAGGATGTGTCCAGTGAAGGCTTTCACTTAGTTGTCAACATCCCCTTGGAGAAGAGCATTCCAATCGGTGGTGGCGAGCTCAGAGCAAAGGGCTGACCAATTACCTCTTTCCTATAGCAAGGTTGTGCGTGTGGACTCCTCACCTCGTTCTGTTGTGATCTTAAGTGTCGTAAAAACAGCCTTGTGGTCAGACGATCCAATGTAGCCGAGGGGTTGACAAGTGACTATGCCTTCTGCCAGATCACTCACTACTGGGTCAAGGGAGGAGCCAGAGATGTGAGTAGGGAAATCAACAAAGTTTCTCATGTCAAATACTGCAAGAAGGTCATCAAAGTCCCTCTGCATAAGGTGTTGGTTGAGGTCACCAACAATTATGATATGTTGACAGTTGTGTTGTAGCAGAAGGGAGTCCATATTTTCCATTAGGAAGTTGATGGGGTCTGCATGTTGCCACTGAGGTCTGTGCATTGCACATGCTAGTACAGAGGTACTAGTGTTTATGCAGAGCTTGAAGAACATCATTTCAAGATGAGTAGGGGTGGCAACATCAATGTGCTGGGCATGAATACTTTTGGAGAAGCACACAGCAACACCTCCTCCTTGCCCTGCTTGTCTCTTCTCATCCAAAAATATTCCAACAACAGCTATCATGTCGGGACGTCGAGTGTTCACAAAACTGTGTGTGAGCTCTCCAATATTACTAATGAAACCTCTAATGTTGGCCGACAGGATGCTGATAGACTGGCTCCTCATGATGTGGTCAGCTTGAGGTGGTGGGTGTGTAAGGTATGTAAGGTGCCTGCCCTTCAGAGAGGTAGGGTACTGAGGCAGCTGCAGGGATGTAGGTCTGTGGTCTTGTATAAGGCACAATACCACCTGCTGGGCTGAGATAAGAGTAGCTGAGTGGGTGACTGAGATAGGAGTAGCTGAGTGGGTGACGTGTGAGAGTGTTCACCAATTCAGAGATCCTGCTGGTTTGTTCCGAGAACAGATCTCTGAACAGGTGGTCCTGTCTGTCAAGTTCCTTTTTCTTCTGACACTGGTCCTCCTGATGTCCTTTCTTGTAGCAGTAATTGCACCTGGTATCTCGCAGGCAGTTGTTGGCAGTGTGCCCCTTCCGGTGACAGCGAGAGCACAGCCTAGGTGCCTGGGAGGGTGGACTATGATTTGTTGCACCTCCTGTGTTTTGCTGATTTGTCCTCAGGTTCTGCTGCTGGGACTGTGTTAGTGGAGGGTGAGATGGCTGTAGATGTCTTCCTCCTCCACGTCCTCTACCCCGTCATCTACCAGTTCTGACATATGTGTCCCTGCTGTTCGTACTTTGGCGCAGTAGGTGATCAGGTGCAGTGATAGTTCCCTGATTATAAACTGCACCAATCTCTGGTGGAGAAACTCCTGACTCAGAACTTGCCGATGAAGCACTGCTGCCAGATGCTGGAATAGTGTCGGCAGGTGCACTGACAGGTGTAGGATCAGAGATGGTATGTGCACTGTCTAGTGAACTAGCAGTGGCTGAAGCAGAGATGTCAGGTGAAGGAGAATTAACAGATCCAAGGCTTCCTTCATTGCTGGGAAGAGGATTTGTTCCCTCTGTGGTGGTCAGAGGAATTGTGTTAGAATTCCCAAAGGTAGTAGTGTTTTGAACTCTGTCAATCTGTGGGGCCTTAGCGATGACAGAATTCCACCAGTTATTTACCCCTGAGTTGAGCTCAGTATGGGACTTCCAGTCTTTGTCAATAGTGTCACCATCAGCTGAGCAGCTTATGTCACTTGATGTAGGCTTGCACTGGCCTTCTACAATAGCTTGAAGGTTATCTAATGATTTGAGGAGCTCATGAAGTGCTTCCCTGTGATGGATTATCTTAGCTGCAACTTTACAACACAGCCCAAGAGGGCAGTTTTGATCTTTGGACAGGAGTCACTGAGGTAGTACTTCTGAACCTTCCTCCTGTAGCTCCAGGCTTGTATCCACATATACCATAGGATTATGGATATCCTTCAATTTTCTGAAATTTTTAACCTGGCTGCAACAAAATTCTTCTTCTGGAATGCAATCTGTGTGGCAGTAGTTGGAACAAGTAGGCTCCTTACATCTAAGAAGAATTTTGTCCCTTGTGGTATACCTACAAACACTGCAGTAACTACTGGGACAGTAGCCAGATAGCGTAGATATTCTTGCTATTTTGCGATGTGAAGTCATCCCAGAGGAGACGTTGTAGGTTTTGCAATGAAGTCAGTCAGTCAGTCTCTCTCTCTCTCTCTCTCTCTCTCTCTCTCTCTCTCTCTCTCTCTCTCTCTCTCTCTCTCTCTCTCTCTCTCTCTCTCTCTCTCTCTCTCTCTCTCTCTCTCTCTCTCTTATTTTTTTTTTTTTTTTTTTTTTTTTTTTTTTTTTTTTTTTTTTTTTTTTTTTTTTTACACATGGTTTGACAAGGTTAAGGATCCCTAGCTTTATTGACAAGCTATTTACAGGTTAAGGATTCCTAACTTTATTGATAAGCTAAGAGCTGTTACCTACATCAGCTCATTTGAAAGCATTTTTATTGTTATGAGACATACAAGTAGGGAACAGGATGAAGTTGGAGCCATCTGTGGGCACCATCTCTCTCTCTCTCTCTCTCTCTCTCTCTCTCTCTCTCTCTCTCTCTCTCTCTCTCTCTCTCTCTCTCCGCACTCTCTCTCTCTCCTCACTCTCTCTCTCTCCACACTCTCTCTCTCCACACTCTCTCTCTCCACACTCTCTCTCTCTCCACACTCTCTCTCTCCACACTCTCTCTCTCTCCACACTCTCTCTCTCTCCACACTCTCTCTCTCTCCACACTCTCTCTCTCTCTCCACTCTCTCTCTCTCTCCACTCTCTCTCTCTCTCTCCACTCTCTCTCTCTCCACTCTCTCTCTCTCCACTCTCTCTCTCTCCACTCTCTCTCTCTCCACTCTCTCTCTCCACACTCTCTCTCTCTCCACACTCTCTCTCTCTCCACACTCTCTCTCTCTCCACTCTCTCTCTCTCTCCACTCTCTCTCTCTCTCCACTCTCCACTCTCTCTCTCTCCACTCTCTCTCCACTCTCTCTCTCTCCTCTCTCTCTCTCCTCTCTCTCTCTCCTCTCTCTCTCTGTCTCTCTCTCTCTCTGTCTCTCTCTCTTTTTTTTTTTTTTTTTTTTTTTTTTTTTTTTTTTTTACACATGGTTTGACAAGGTTAAGGATCCCTAGCTTTATTGACAAGCTATTTACAGGTTAAGGATTCCTAACTTTATTGACAAGCTAAGAGCTGTTACCTACATCAGCTCATTTGAAAGCATTTTTATTGTTATGAGACATACAAGTAGGGAACAGGATGAAGTTGGAGCCATCTGTGGGCCAGCATTTTCATTTGATCAACTGACGTTATCTCGTTGACATCATTATGCTGAACGAATGTGTTCCATACTCGAGTCATCCTGGGTATGTATGATCTCAGATGGAGTGATGTTCTGGAGAAGGGTACAGCCAGAGTGAAGTTGCTGCTTTCTGCCCGTCTTGTGGCATAAAAGCTTGTTTCGCGCTGTCCTCTCTCTCTCTCTCTCTCTCTCTCTCTCTCTCTCTCTCTCTCTCTCTCTCTCTCCTCTCTCTCTCTCTCTCTCTCTCTCTCTCTCTCTCTCTCTCCACACTTCTTATATCACTCTTGCTTTGTAAAAACTTCTTACATGCTAACTTTTTCTCCCATACCATTATCTTATCTCATCCTTCCACCAGTTGCTCCTGTTGTTATTATTATTATTGTTATTTTGATTTATTATTTTAATTAGAGTTTATGAAAATTTTGCTGTAGACTGTAATGAAATGTTCATTTTACAGATGACTACACAGTAGACCCCTGGTTTTCGTAATTAATCTGTTCCAGAAGGTTGGCCTAAATCTGAAATGGCCGAAAACCGAAGTAATATTTCCCATAAGAAATACAGTGGACCCTCGGTTATTGGCCGTTCTGCTTATCGGCTAACTCGGTTATCAGCCGGTTTTTCGGCTCCCAGATCGGCCGTTATTTCGCTTATTGACCATATGGTATGTGTCAAGCCGCTGCCACCAGCCGCGAGTGTGTTAGTCTGGCTTTGTCTCTGGACAAGCGAGGAAGCTTCTGCTCATTCATCCAAACAAAATTCATTGATTTTTGTGGTTATTGATTAAGTGCAACTGGGAAATAAGTAACCATGGCCCCAAAGAAGTTCCTAGTAAAGTTTCTTTGGTAAAGAAAGTGAGAAACACGATGGAATATAAGAAAGAAGTTGTTGAAATGTATGAAAGTGGTGTTCGAGTGCTAGAACTTGCCAGGATGTATGGGAAAAAGAAATTAACGATCACTTCTATCCTGGCAAAGAAAGGACAAGTCAAGGAAGCTGATGTGGTGAAAGGAGTAAATGTGCTAATCAAACAAAGGTCACCGATAATGGAAGATATGGAGAAGTTGTTGGTTTTGTGGATCACGGAAAAACAATTAGCCAGAGATAGTGTTGCGGAGTCGATGACTTGTGAGAAGGCAAGGCAGTTGCATGCAGATCTTGTAAAGCAAATGCCTGGAACAAGTGCTGCTGTTAGTAAATTTAGGGCCAGCAAATGCTGGTTTGAGAGATATAAGAAGCATAGTGGCATATACAGTGTGGTAAGGCATGGGGAGGCTGCAAGTTCTGACAAATGTGCGGCTGAAAAATTTGTGCAGGAATTCAAGGGGCACGTAGAGGCTGAAGGATTCCTCCCCAACAAATGTTCAGTTGTGATGAAACAGGCCTCTTTTGGAAGAAAATGCCAAAGAGGACCTACATTATGCAGGAGGAAAAAGCACTGTAACGACACAAGCCTAAGAAAGACAGGCTTACTCTTTTGTTCTGTGCTAATGCTAGTGGGGATTTCAGAGTGAAGCCTTTACTGGTGTATCACTCTGAAAATCCCAGAGAGTTCAAGAAAAACAATGTCATCAAGAATAGATTGTGTGATGTGGAAAGCTTATAATAAGGCATGGGTCAAAAGGCACATTTTCAAAGAGTGGGTCAGTGATGTGTTTGGCCCCAGTGTGGAAAAAATACCTCCTGGAAAAGAAATTGCCACTTAAGTGCCTCCTGGTACTGGACAATGCTCCTGCTCATCCTCCAGACTTGGAAGACCAGTTGGTAAGGGACTTCTGTTTTATAACAGTGAAGTTCTTACCTCCTAACACTACTCCTCTCATCCAGCCCATGGACCAGCAGGTCATTTCTAACTTCAAAACACTCTACACAAAAGCAGTATTTCAAAGGTGCTTTGAAGTGATCTCGGACATTCATTTGGCCCTAAGAGAGTTCTGACGGAATCACCAGTATCCTCTATTGCATAAGCCTTATAGGTAAGTCTTGGCAGGGACTGACTTCCAGGACGATGAACTGTGCTTTGAGAAAATTGTGGCCAGATTGTGTCCAAGAGAGGGATTTTGAAGGATTTGGGGCTGATCCTGATGCCCCTATGCCTGCTGTGGAATCTATTGTCTTTTGGGAAGTCCATGGGGATGGATGTGAGTGGGTTGGACGTGAGTGGCCAGGATGTGCAAGAGTTGGTGGATGACCACAGGGAAGAGCTAACCACTGAAGAGCTGCAAGACCTTCAACTGGAACAGCAACAGACTGCTGCTGAGGAAATTGCCTCAGAGGAGGAGGAAGAGAGAGGTGAGAAGGTCCCTTCTTCAGTGATTATGGACATGTATCCAAAGTGAAATAAGTTGCAAAGTTTTGTTGAAAAGTACCACCCTGACCAAGGTGACAAAACCTTGTCCCACTTCAGGGAAATCTTAGAGACGCCAGAAACAGAGCACTCTGGACAGTTATTTTGTGTGACAGGGGCCCAGTGACTCAAGCTGGTCCTAGTGGCATTAAAAGACAATCAAGTGAAGTAACCCCAGTGAGGGACTTGTTACCTGAAGTCCTTATGGAGGGGGATTCCCCTTCCAAACAATAACCCCAACTCCCTTTCTCCTCCTCCCTATCTTCCATAAGCCAACAAGTGTTTTCAATAAAGTTATGTAATAGTGATTTAATTGTTCATGTATTTATTTTATTTAGTTCTCATTGTTTTGTGTATGTAAAACTAAATTAATCTTTCAAAAATGTATTTTTTGTTAATATTTTTGGGTGTCTGGAACGGATTAATTGTATTTACATTAATTCTCATGGCAAATATTATTTCGGTTTTCGGCCTTTTTAGTTTTGGGCCAACTTTCTGGAACAGATTACGGCCGATAACCGAGGGTCTGCTGTAATGTAAATGCAATTAATTTGTTTCAGACACCCAAAGATTTTTTATATTTTTTTTTATCACACTGGCCGATTCCCACCAAGGCAGGGTGGCCCGAAAAAGAAAAACTTTCACCATCATTCAAAGATATTAACAAAGATATTAACAAAGATATTAACAAAAAGTACATTTTATAGAGAATAACTTTAGTTTTACATACAGAAAACAATGAGAAATAAATATAAATGACTAATTTTAATGATAAATGAACATTACATACCTTTATTGAAAACTCTTGTTGGTGAGTAGTATTTACAATATTTGTAGTCCCAGAGGGACTAGATCCTGGGCTATTCCTACCGGCTACATACACTGCTGCCTACAGCCATATTTTTACCATCGACATACATGTACCATGTTCACTGAATAAAGGGAGAAGTAATGAATAATTCATGCTGAGAATTGTAAACAAAAGCCTTATGTACTATTAACCCTTTGACTGTTTTGGTCGTATATATACGTCTTACGTGCCACTGTTTCAGATGTATTTATACGTGTAAATTCTAGCTGCTTCAAATCAAGCAGGAGAAAGCTGGTAGGCCCACAGGTGAGAGAATGGGCCTGTGTGGTCAGTGTGCACCACATAAAAAAAATCCTGTAGCACGCAGTGCATAATGAGAAAAAAAAACTGACCATTTTTTTGGATTAAAATGCCGACTTTGAGGTGCATTTTCATATAGTATTTATCATTGTATTCTCGTTTTCATGGTCTCACGTGATAAAATGGAAAACATATTACAGAAATAGAGATGATTTTGATTAGTTTCACAATGAAAACGACCTTGAATTGAGCTCAAAATAGTGGAAATGTTCGATTTTTAACAATGTTCAGGAGTAAGCAAATCACACCACACATCCAATACACGTCAACTGGGGAGTCTAATATTCTTTCACTAGTGCACTGATATTATTTATGTCATTTTTACAATAATGCAGTAGTCTGCATAACAGTAAATTTTGTATTTTTGGTATGAATAAAAAATCAAAATAGAAAGCAATAGTAATATAACAGGGGCCTAGAGACGTGAATAATGAACAGAGAATATGTTATTTTAGTGCCAAGAATATCTATATTGATTATTCTGGACCCTATTTTGAAATTGGCATCTTTTTTAATTTGCATGAAATTGGCCAAATTGCCAATTTCTGACCACTTTGTTGGATAGTTCAAATCGGTAAATGGGTGGTTTCTTATACTCAACTGATAGAAGAAATGGAGTTCTAAAGAAATATCTATGAGTTTGGTCAACTGGAAAAACAGAATTGACCAAAAACAGGGCTCAAAGTCGGCAAAATCGCCAATGCGTATATGTCGCCGAGACCACTAACTTCGCGGGAGCGTAATTCCATGAGTTTTCGACCAAATTTCGTACTTTTGGTGTCATTTCCATTGGGAAAAGGTTCTCTATCATTTCATAAGAAAAAAAAATTTTTTTTTCCCAAAAATTTTGCGACATAGAATGAGTTTCAGAAAGGGGCTTGTGACAGTCAAAGGGTTAAGGGTGGTTACTGGCCAACACAGATTCATACACGTTTTCTCTGAAGCTGGACCAGAGAAAATATAATGTTTACCCTCCACCGACCTCTCAATAGCATATAAACATTGCACGTTTATATGCTATGTAACATGTCTTATACATAGTACAATTTTGAAGAAAATATAGATGGATTAAAGAAAATGTCTAAATTAACATAAAATAAGACATTTAATGTGTCCAAGAGTGATTATTATTAATCCCTTGACTGTCGCAACCCCAAATCCTGAGGTGTCTCCTGGTGTTGCAAAAAATCACCCCCCCCCCTCCAAAAAACAAAAAATCTCATGAAATGATAGAGAATCTTTTCCCAATTGTAATGACACCAAAAGAACGCAATTTGATGGAAAACTGACGGAATTACGCTCTCGCAAAGTTAGCGACCTTGGCGATATTTACGAATCAGCGATTTTGCCCACTTTGAGCCCTAATTTCGGCTAATTCCATTGTTCCATTCGACCAAACTCATAGCTGTTTCTTTAGAACTCCATTTTTTCTATCGATTGAGTACAAGAAACTGCCCATTTACCGATTTCAACTACCCAATAACGTGGTCAGAAATTTGCAATTTGGCCAATTTCACGAAAATTAAAAAATATGACAATTTCAAAATAGGGTCCAGAATGAACAATGCAGACATTCCTGGCTCTAAAATAACATTTTCTTTGTTCATCAGTCATGTCTCCAGGCCCCTCTGATATTACTCTTGCTTTTTATTTTGAATTTTTATTCAAACAAAAAATAGATGATTTACTGTTATGCAGACTTCTGCAATCTTGTAATAATTATGTAAATAATGTCAACCCATTCATGACTGCATATTAGAATGGCTACTTGGACATTTATTGGAAAATGACATCATTTGTTTACTTTTGAACACGGCAAAAATCAAACATTTCCCCTAATTTGAGCTCCATTTCAAGGTTCTTTTCACAGTAAAACCAATCAAAATCACCTCTATTTCTATAAAATGTTTTCCATTCTATCAAATGAGACCAAGAAAATGAGAGTACAACCATAAATACTATATGAAAATAGACCACAAATTCGGTATTTTAATTAAAAAAAAAATGATCGGAGTTTTTTTTCTCATTATGCACTGCGTGCTGCAGGATTTTTTTTTATATGGTGCACACTGACCACACAGACCCATTCTTTCACATGTGGGCCTACCAGCTTTCTCCTGCTTGATTTGAAGCCGCTAGAATTTATGAGTATATATATACGTGAAAAATGGTGGCTCGTAAGACGTATATATACGACCAAAACAGTCAAAGGGTTAAACATACATTGCATATAAACATGTTTCTTACATAATTTTGAAGAAAATATCATAGATAGATTAATGAAAATGTCTATATTAATGTAAAATAAGACATTTAATGTGCCCAAGAGTGATTATTATTATGTACTGTACTATTAGTATCACTGTGGCTTTAAGATAGGACAGTCTTAGTGAACGAGTAACAAAGCCATGTTTATATGCTACATAACGTATTTTTTGCATAATTTTGAAGAAAATATCATAGATGGATTAATGAAAATGTCTATATTAATGTAAAATAAGACATTTAATATGCCCAGGAGAGAGTCACGAACGTATGAGCAGCCCAGGTGAATGCATCTGGTACGTTCGACTTCTGAGCCAATGTACAAAACCCGGGAGGGAAATTTCGCCAAAAAAAATGCTCAAAATCTGAATTGTACGATTTCCGCACCAGCCGAAAACCAGGGGTCCACTGTATTCTGTTGGCTCCCAAGTTTTCTACCTTGCAGCTTAAATCCATCTTGTTTTTCTAATCCTTGGAAACCCATGGGATACTAAATCTGGTTTATCAGCTTCTTAGTTATTACAGTGAACAACAAAACAAGCAATAATCATCAAAGATGCTTACAAGGTTGAGAAAAATCTCAAAACAGTGATGGTACTGTATGTGTATTTGTTTGTCACTGTGGCTTGACATCTGAGATGGCGAGTCAATAACCCATTATGTCACGAACAAGACCTCATTGTATGTTATGTGGATATGGGATTATAAAGATGCAAGGACAGTGGCTTGCAAAACTAGATGTTTTACTGTATAAAGACTAATGTTTGTTTTGTTTGCAGTTATTTTTTGTGATGTGTTAGAAATTTTAATGTTTTTTACATGTTATACTTTTTATTTTATTTTATTTTGTACGCTGCTGTGTCATTCATGGCCACGTCTGTGAAGTGTCTTTGCAAAATTTGTGTATACACAACTTGAAGTTTTATTTTCTTCAAACACTTCCATGATGTTATCAGACTGTAGTGGTCTAACACTTACTAAAGAGATGATTTTTCTTTTCTAAAGCCAGGTTGACCTGGGTTGTGAAATTCATGCAAGTTCATAAAATCAGGAAGTTGAATTCTCAGTACTGTACCTCTCAAAGACTGACATTTGATGTTAGTGGTACTGGTCTGTAAATTTTTGCTGTTATTGCTGCCTCTTTTGTGAAGTGAGGCTGTGTTGGCAGCGTCAACTCTTGAGAAGTCATCCAAATCAGAGCATTTTCTCAAAAGTATTCAGATGTCAGTGTTAGTGAAAACAGACACAAATGCAGCATAATGATGTCCTATACTGGCAACTTTTTTGCCCATGCAATTAGTGACTTGAAAATGCTTACTGGGTAGGCAAAATGTTGCTAATAAACAGTCTCATTACATTACATTTGTGTGTCTGTTTCAATTGTGTCAGTTATTTCTGCCATTTCTGCTCATGCTAGTGATGTTTTCCATTTCACTCTGTCTGGTATTCCAGGAATTGAGATTTGAACCTGAGTGCATGGGCTTACTGTAAATATTTTTTAAGTCTTTAGGGTTTATGATGTTATTACAATAATAGTTAAATGGGTGCTTTATGAATTGAATGGAAGGTGATATACATAGATTTAAAATTAGGTAAGTATCAGCTCACTCCAACTTTCTTTTTTTACACACTTCAAAAATCTTAGGCTTTACTCTCAACTATTTTTATATTTATCTTTCCTTATGTAGAACTAACCAGTTTTTTCTGTCACAATTTCCAAATTTGTTTTTCCTGAGCCTTGCAAAATATTCTGCTCCATTTCTTGACTTTCCTCTAATGGAAAGCATTAAAAGAAATAAATCAGAGTTGTTTTAATGACACTGTCACTTAATATGGTATACAGTTCCCTCTGTCCCCATCCCCCACATACAAACTCCACCCCTACAGCAACCCCTCATAGACACTCTGCCCCCACCCCCTAATCACAAACCCCACCCCTACTACAACCCTCCCACAGGCCCCTGCCAGGGCTCCCGCTCCCCCAACCCCACCATTCTCCCCGGACCACAGTTTTAGAAAAGTAGTTGAAGGTTTGGTATACGAACACAGATGGAATAACATAAATGTGAGGAGTGGCATGAAAGAATCAAGGAGACGTCCCCAGTATCATAGCAATCACAGAAATGAAACTCACTGAGACAATAACAGATGCAATCTTCCCATTGGGATATCAGATCCTGAGGAAAAATAGAAGGAGCAGAGGGGGAGGAGGGGTTGCACTGCTCATTAAAAACCAATGGGGATTTGAGGAAATGGAAGGAATGGATGAGATTGGAGAAAGGGATTACATATTCAATTCAATTCAAGTTTATTTTCTATAATGGTTACAATGTGGGGTTTACAGGTTTTGGGTATTTTGTGGTTTACATGTTATAAAATACTAATTACAGAGGGGGCCACTAGGACACCTAGCATGGCTAGGCATTTCGAGCAGACTTAGATTAATTCTTAACATTAAATCCTTACAGATTATAGTATTAAGGCTAAGTGACTACATCATAATTTGTGAGTTTAGCAATGTGAATGCTTTTGTTTTGGCACGATACAAGGTGTCTATATTTGAGTATCATAGGCAAACTTATGACTAGTTAGGATTTATTATTTTAAGATTAAGATTAGTATTTCTGGGTTTATAGTCAGTGGGTGAGTGAGTGTAATTTTGAACCACCAGGTGGTTATCATAGTTGGTCAAATTCGGTCTGGGGAGCATAAGGTAGTCATTGCAGTGATGTATAACCCACCACAGAACTGCAGGAGGCCAAGAGAGGAATATAAAGAGAGCAACAGAACAATGGTGGACACACTAGCTGGGGTGGTCAGAAGAGCTCACTTGAGCAGAGCAAAGTTACTGGTTATGGGCAATTTCAACCACAGGGAGATTGATTCAATTCAAAGTTTATTCTCTATAAGGATTACAATGCTGAGTTTACAGAATTTGGTTATTGTGTGGTTTACATGTAGTAAAATAATAATTACAGAGTGTACCACTAGAACACCTAGCATGGCTAGGCATTTCGGGCAGACTTATATTAAATCTTAAGTTTAAAATATTACAAAATTATGAGGTAAGTTGGTATTATGGCTAAGTGACTAAATACTAGTTGTGAGTTTAGCAATGTGAATGCTTTTGTTTTGGCACTATACATAGTTTCAGTATTGGAGTATCACAGGCCAACTTATGACTAGTTAAGATTCATTATTTTGAGATTGAGATTGATATTTCTGTTTATGGTCAAATGGGTGAGTGAGTGTAAGTGTGAACCACCAGGTGGTATTCGTATTATTAGTTGACAGGGTGTATCAGGGAGATAAGATGTTTTCTGATGGTAGTTTTGAAGGTGATGAATGTGTCTGCAGTTTTGGAATTTTCAGGTAGGGTGTTTCAGATTTTAGGGCCTTTGACATACATTGAATTTTTGTAAAGGTTTAGTCGGACACGGGGAATGTCATAGAGATGTTTGTGTCTGGTGTTGTGCCTGTGGGTTCTGTCACAACTATCAAGAAAGCATTTTAGGTCAAGGTTAATATTGGAATTTAAGTTCCTTTAGATGTAGATTGCACAGTAGTAAGTGTGGATGTACTGAACAGGGAGTAAGTTTAGATCTATGAAGAGAGGGGGGGTGTGTGGCCGGGGATGGGATTTAGTGATTATTCTTACTGCGGCTTTTTGTTGGGTTATTATTGGGTTTAGGTGTGTTGCTGCAGTTGAACCCCAAGCACAGATAGCATAGGTGAGGTATGGATATGTAAGTGAATGGTATAGTGTGAGAAGGGCAGTTTGCGGCACGTAGTATCGTATCTTGGAGAGGATCCCAACCGTTTTGGATACTTTTTTGGTTATGTGTTGGATATGGGTGCTGAAGTTCAGGTTGTTGTCGAGGTATATGCCTAGGAATTTGCCCTCATTATGCCTGGCAATTAGAGTGTTGTCAATCTTAATGTTAATTTGCGCATCTCCTGCTCTGCTACCAAACATAATGTAGTAGGTTTTGTCAACGTTAAGCGTAAGTTTATTGGCTGTCATCCAAGTCGATATTTTGATCAGCTCCTCATTAACAATGGTGTTGAGGGTGGCAAGATTAGGGTGAGAGATGACATAAGTCGTGTCGTCAGCAAAGAGAATGGGGTTCAGGTGTCGAGATACGTTTGGAAGATCATTGATGTATATGAGGAAGAGCAGGGGACCAAGGACACTTCCCTGCGGAACTCCAGTATCAAGTGGCTGTGTTGTTGATGCTGTGTCTTTAATGGTGACATACTGATACCTATTAGTAAGGTAAGATTTGAAATATGCAAGCGCATGGCCTCTTATACCATAATGGTCAAGTTTGTGGAGTAGGATGCCGTGGTCTACTGTGTCAAAAGCTTTTCTTGGGTCAATAAAAATTCCTAGTGGATATTCCTTATTTTCCAATGCTGTGTAAAGCAGATCTAGCATTTTTATGATTGCATCGTTAATGCTTTTATTTTTCCTGAATCCAAATTGGCATTGGGAAAACCTGGAGCCACATGGGGGTCCCAAAACATGGAGAACCAAGATGATGGATGTGGTGCTGGAAAATCTCATGCACCAACATGTTAGGGACACTACAAGAGAGAGAGGGGAGGATGAACCAGCAAAACTGGGCCTCTTTTTCACCTTGAGCAGCTCGGCCTTTGAGGACATCACATACGAGAGGCACATTGGAGTTACAAGTGGAGAGGGTGACAGGAGCTGAATGGGAAAAGCCAAACTATAAAAGGGGGGACTACACAGGTATGAGGATCTTCCTGTAGGAGGTTCAGTGGGAAAGTCAGTAAATGACATGATGGTCTACATAACAACAAAATGCAAGGAAGTAGAGGAAAGGTTTGTTCCCAAGGGCAACAGAAATAATGGGAAGACCAGAATGAGCCCTTGGTTTACCCGAAGGTGTAGGGAGACAAAAACTAAGTGCACTAGAGAATGGAAAAAGTACAGAAGGCAAAGGACCCAGGAAAACAAAGAGATTGGTCGAAGAGCCAGAAATGAGTATGCACAGATAAGGAGGGAGGCGCAGCGACAGTACAAAAACAACATAACATTGAAAGTCAAGTCTGACCTGAAACTGCTGTATAGCCACATTAGGAGGAAGACAACAGTCAAAGACCAGGTAATCAGGCTGACGGAAGAAGGTGGGGAGCTCACAAGAAATGATCAAGAGGTATGTGAGGAGCTCAGCATGAGATATAAGGAAGTATTTACAGTAGAGACAGGGAGGCCTCTGGAAAGACAGAACAGAAGAGGACACCAACAAGAGCTATATGTACCAACAAATGTTGGATGAAATACACACAACTGAGGAGGAGGTGAAGAAGCTGCTAAGTAGCCTTGATATCTCAAAGGCTGTGGGACCAGGCAACATCTCTCCATGGGTCCTTAGAGAGGGAGCAGAGACGCTTGTGTGCCACTAACCACAATTTTCAACACATCCCTTGAATATATTTTGGTAGAATTACTGACAATATGTAAAGTAATAGGACACAAGCACTACTAATGTTGCACTGAACGTTTCTAAAGCACTTTCACAATCTAACGCTAGAGTTGCTATCGCTTCCAGTACTTCAATAAAGGATCTAACCAGGACAAAATCCAAGCACATGAACCAGTCAATGCAGGGGTTTACACTATACCCTGTGGAGGCTGAGACAAGATTTATGTAGGTGAAACAGCAAGAAACCTCGACACCTGCCTCAGTGAACACATTTATGCCTGTAGGAACAATAACTTGAACAACGCCTGCGTACAACACCGGAATTCCACCGATCATCTCGTGAAATTCAGGGACGCCCAATTAGTGATCAAAGAAACTAATTTCCGCAGACGCAAGTGCCTTGAATCATCACTAATCACTGTTTCTAATACAATTAAATAAAACAAAGGTAGCTTCACCATCTCTGAAGTCTTAGCAAGAATCCTCCTGAAAACAGTAAACCCTGCCATCACAAAGTCTCTCCTGCTAATACTACACAAGCACATTACAGAGGATGAACTTTGAAACAGGCCTTCTCTAATCCAGCCTCCAACAGAAATATTTGTCTAACCTATTTTTATGTTACCCAAGTAATAGCTTCTATATCCTTTTACTCATGTGCAAGTTAATTGTTCTACCATATTGTATTACTACTACTGCTGCTACAACTTACATTACTACTACTACTACAAATTATATCACTACTACTACTACTACTACCACCACTAGTATTGCATCTCACTCTAAGCCTATATATACCCTCTGTGTCCATGTACTGTTTGTACCAGCTTGACAAAGCTCTTGGAGAACGAAATGTTGCCACAATAAAATGTCACATTAGTTGCACTTGTGTCCTTTTACTATACATCCCTTGAAACTGGGAAACTACCTGAGGTATGTAAGATGGCAAATGTAGTCCCCATTTTTAAGAAAGGAGACAGAAACGAGGCACTAAACTACAGACCAGTGTCACTGATGTGTATAGTATGCAAAGTCATGGAAAAGATTATCAGGAGGAGAGTGGTGGAGCACCTGGAACGGAACCAGATTATAAATGACAACGAGCACGGATTCATGGAAGGCAAATCCTGTGTCACAAACCTTCTGGAGTTGTATGACAAAGTAACGGAAGTAAGACACAAGAGAGAGGGGTGGGTTGATTGCATTTTCTTGAGCTTCAAGAAGGCCTTCGACACAGTTCCTCACAAGAGATTAGTGCAGAAGCTAGAGGATCAGGCACATATAATGGATCAGAGAATACCTGACAGGGAGGCAACAACGAGTCATGGTACGTGATGAGGTATCACAGTGGGCACCTGTGACGAGAGGGTCCCACAGGAGTCAATCCTAGGATCAGTGTTATTTTTGGTATATGTGTCCCTGTTTGCAGATGATGTGAAGTTAATAAGGAGAATTAAATCAGATGAGGATCAGGCAGGACTACAAAGATACCTGGACAGGTTGGGTGCGTGGTCCAGCAACTGGCTCCTCAAATTTAACCCCGCTAAATGCAAAGTCATGAAGATCGGGGAAGGGCAAAGAAGACTGCAGATGGAGTATAGGCTAGGTGGCCAAAGACTGCAAACCTCGCTCAAGGAGTGAGTATAACACTGAGAAGGTCTCCGGAAGCACACATCAACCAGATAACTGCTGCAGCATATGGCGCCTGGCAAACCTGAGAGTAGCATTCTGATACCTTAGTAAGGAATCGTTCAAGATACTATACACTGTGTATGTCAGGCCCATTCTGGAGTATGCAGCACCTGTTTGGAACCCAAACCTGGTCAAGCATGTCAAGAAATTAGAGAAAGTGCAAAGGTTTGCAACAAGGCTAGTTCCGGAGCTAAGGGAATGTCCTATGAAGAAAGGTTAAGGGAGATTGGCCTGATGACACTGAAGGACAGGAAGGTTAGGGGAGACATGATAATGACATACAAAATACTGCATGGAATAGATAAGGTGGATAGAGACAGGATGTTCCAGAGAGGGGACACAGAAAGAAGGGGTCACAGTTGGAAGTTGAAGACTCAAATGAATCAGAGGGATGTTAGGAAGTATTTCTTCAGTCATAGAGTTGTCAGGAAGTGGAATAGTCTAGTATGTGATGTAGTGGAGGCAGGCACCATACATAGCTTTAAGATGAGGTATAATAAAGCTCATGGAGCAGGGAGAGAGAGGACCTAGTAGTGATCAATGAAAAGATGGGGCTTGGAGCTGAGTATCGACCCCTGCAACCACAATTAGGTAAATTCAATTAGGTGAGTACAGTATAGAATCTATATAATTCTGTATTTTCCATGTGGTTGTTTAAATATTTACAGTTCGTGAAGTTTTACCTAAAAGTTTGATTGAATTTCCTTTAGTACGGTGGTACCTCGGAATACGAACTTAATTTGTTCCAGACGGCTGTTCAAATGCTGATCCGTTCAAGTATCAAACAAATTTGTTCCCCCAAGGAATATTGTAAATTAGATTAATCTGTTTCAGACCCCCAAAAATACACTTACATCATTGTTGAAGTTTGTATTCCAAGGTACCACTGTATTGTAACCTCACAAGAATGAAATAATTTTTATTAGACTGCAATTAAATACTGCTTTCCAAAGGTGTATTAATAATTTTATTGATTTAAATGACATTAAATATCTCAAGCACTCATGAACTTATTACATGAGCTCAGATACCTCAATGTGCCCAAGCACTGCTGATATCTGTAAAAATTTAAGAGAGAAATCATTGCTTATAATTGTGTTTAAATTGGCACTCATCCTCATCCCTAAGCTTCCGTAACGGATGAGATTCCATCCCCCCCTCCTGAGGAAGGTAAGACTACCACTCAACAGGTAGCTTCTTAATCCCATTTCATCTTTGGTTTTGTGAGGTGTATTGTTAGCATGTTATCTATGAGTGGAGCTTTTTGTGTTACTCCTGTGGGCCTTTAATAGTCTGGAGGCTATGTCTCTGACATGCTATTATTGCTTGTTTTTTTTTTTTTTTTTTTGGTAGTTTTGTTTGTTATAGTAAGTGTTTTGAATGTATTGGAGAAGTGCATTATGCTGTAGTATTCTGTGATAAATTATAATGTTATAACTCATCATAACATAGTGGCCCAGAACTTTTGGGAAAAATTTGTTTTCAAAGCAGCAGTTGTTTCAAGCTTTCAGTATTTTACCAATTCCAGAAGAAATACAGTGCATTAAGTGTCACATTCTTGACAACACAGTATAACATGTTGGCCATATGATCAGTTTTGATAATAGTGCATTCTGGATTTAATATGTATTTATATTATGTGCTATTATAGTAAATATATCCCTTGTTTTTCTTAGCTTAGCAACCAAATTATAAAATAATACTTTCCTGACTAATCAATAATTTAGATTAAAAAATAATTGATTACCTATCTATAGTTATAGGAACAAAGCTATGCTCGTGGTTTTCTGTCTTCAGTGTTTAGTTTGTTACCTAGTTTTTTTTAAATATTTTTCTTCAAAAAGTCTTTTGAGAAGGGAAAAATAACGACACTCCATAGGGAAATGGAAAAGAATCTTTTCTCCATAAGCCATGCATGTCGTAGGAGGTGACCAAAATGCCAGGAACAAGGAGTTAGTAACCCTTTCTTTTGTATAAATTACTAAATGTAAAGAAGAAAAACTTTGGTTTCTTCTTGTTTTGGGTCATCCCTACCATGGTGGGAGACAGCTGATGTGTTAAAAAAAATGACAGAACAGGTGTAGTGATCTTGTGAAACAGACTATTACAGAACATATTACTACAACAGAACAAACTATGTGAAACAGTAACTTAACATGACATAGAAGTATCAGAGTAAACTTTTTATATTATGGTACTATATTTTCTGGAAAAAAATATGAATTTTGAATGCAATTTACTGTTCAGTATAAGATATATGAATGGCAGCTTAAAGTGTCAAACATTTTGCATTGTTTCTGTAGGTTGTATTGAATTTAATGCTGTACTCCATTATAGATATTAACCCTTTCAGGGTCCCCAGGCCCTCTCCCAGTCTTGTTCTCAGGGTCGCCCAAATTTCAAAAAAAAAAAAAAAATGTTTTTTCTTATGAAAAGATAGAGAATCTTTTCCCGATCATAATGACACCAAAAGTATGAAATTTGATGGAAAACTTATGGAATTATGCTCTTGTGAAGTTAGCAGTCTCGACGACTTTGCCCACTTTGAGCCCTATTTTCGGCCAATTCCAGTGTACTAGTTGACAAAAATCATAACTGTTTCGCTAGAACTCCATTTTTTCTATCAAGTTTCTATTGATTTCAACTATCCAATACAGTGGTCAGAATTTAGCAATTCTGCCAATTTCACACAAATTTCAAAAGATGCTAATTTCCAAATAGGGTCCAGAATAAACAAGAAAGACATTTCCTCTGTTCATTAGTCACGTCCCCACGCCCCTCTTACATTCTTTTGCTTTCCACTTTGAATTTTTATTCTCACAAAAAATATAAGATTTACTGTTATGCAGACTACTGCATTAGTGTAGAAATGGTATAAATAATATCGGCGCACTTGTGAAAGAATATTAGACTCACCAGTTGACGTGTATTGGATGCTTAGCATGATTTGTTTACTTTTGAACTTTGGTAAAAATCGAACATTTCTGCTACTTTGAGCTCAATTTCAAGGTACTTTTCATTGTAAAACCAGTCAAAATCATCTCAATTTCTGTAATATGTTTTCCATTCTATAAAATGAGACCAAAAAAACTAGAATACAACAATAAATACCATACGAAAATACAGTGCAAAGTCGCTGTTTTAACCCTTAAACAGTCCAAACGTATATATACGTTCACGTGCGTAGCGCCCCAAACGTATATATACGTTTTCTTTGTCATTCGTTCAACACTGCCATGATAAGCCTGAGTCACCTAGACATGAGAGAATGGGTGTGCGCGCTCACTGTGCACCATATTAAAATAATTGGGGATGCCTGCGTACCATATGCTCTTTTTTCCTATTAAAAAAAAAAATTTTCTCTCAAAAAATTTGGGGCGCTACACGAGTGAACATATATATACATTTGGACCGTTTAGGGGTTAATTCAAAAACACGGTCAAAGTTTTTTTTCTCATTACGCACTGTGTGCTGCAGGATTTTTATTATACTGCGCACACTGACCACATAGACCCATTCTTTCATATGTAGGCCTACCAGCTTTCTCACACTAGATTTGAGGGCACTAGAGCTTAGGCGTACTAGTACGTCAAAAACCCTGGTGCGTAAGCCGTACTAGTATGTCCAAAACCTTGAAAGGGTTAAGAGTACACTAATTTGAAGACTAAACTACTTAATCAAGAATTTAAGAAGAATTTATTTTTGAATTATTACTTGACTGTACCATCATGGATTGGCTCTTATTAGGAAAGTACATTACTGTACAAGCCTTTGTTTTTTCTTTTAAATTTGGCATTATGTATAAGAAATTTGTAATTTCTTTATCATTTTATTTGTAGTTAACATATTTTCTGTTTAAATTGCAGTAATTATTGTAAAATCTGGATTGTATATGGTGGGAGCAAAAAAGACTCCCAAGATAATTTTGCCACTGTTGATAGACAAAAAGCCAATACCAAAGTGCCACATCATACTGCTTTTTCAGCTGGAATGCTGCAAAGGTCATGTGACATGTGCAGTGTTACTGGTTATATGTTTTTCATAATAGCATTGTTGATCAAAAAGAGTATGCTGATACTGAGTAACTTGTTTTTCAAATAATTATATGGAAAAACATAAGTGAGTGTTATGTAGCTAGAAGTCACTTATTTTAATGAATTAATTTGTTTTTCAGTACTGTGCCTGATAATTTAATCAGTTTTATCTCTTACTATACAGATTTAAGAAATTCTAAATATTGACAATAAATTTGATGGTTTGCATGCTCTGCTTATCATATCATGTTTGGGACTAGAAATTAAGCAGACTTATAACCTCCATAAGTCCAATTGTGAAAAGTCCAGGACCACTTGTATTGTAGATGAATATTTTACTAGTACAGTGGAACCTCGGTCTTCGTGATTAATCCGTTCAAAAAAGTTTGACAAAAACCGAATGTATGAAAGCTGAAGCAATATTTCCCATAAGAAATAATGTAAATCCAATTAATCCATTCCAGACACCCAAAAATATTAACAGTAAAACACATTTTATAGAGAATATAGTTTTATATACAGAAAACAATGAGAAATAAATATAAATGACTATTAAAATGGATAAATGAATTTTTAACATCACTTTTGCCTTTATTGAAGACTCTTGTTGGTGTATGGAAGATGGTGAGGAGGGGAGAGGGAGGAGGAGAGGTTATTGTTTGGAAAGGGAACCCCTGTCCATAAGTAATTCAGGTATCAAGGCCCTATCTGGGTTTACTTCCCTTCTTTGTCTTTTACTGCCACTAGGACCAGCTTGAGAGTCACTGGACCCTTGTCGCACAAAAAAATCTGTCCAGAGAGGTCTGTTTCTGGTGTCTCTTTAAGATTTGAAAAAAATGGGACAAGGCATTGTCATTGAACATGTTGCAGACATGGCTTGCAACAGCTTTGTTAGAGTGATTTTTCTCCACAAAAGTTTGCAGCTCACTCTACTTTGCACACGTCCTTAATCACTTTGGAAGGCACATTCTCCCCTCTCTCTTCCTTCTCCTTTGAAGCAATTTCCTCAGTTGCGGTCTGTTGCTGTTCCAGTTGAAGGTCTTGCAGCTCTTCAGTGGTTAACTCTTCCCTGTGGTCGTCCACCATCTCTTGCACATCCTGGCCACTCACATCCAACCCCATGGACTTCCCCAAAGACAATAGATTCCACAGCAGGCATAGGGGCATCAGGATCAGCCTCAAACCCTTCAAAATCCTTCTTGAGGACACATTATGGCCTCAATTTTCTCTAAGCAGAGTTCATTGTCCTGAAGTCACTCCCTGCCAACCCTTACCTATAAGGCTTATGCACTTGAGGATATTGAATTGATTCCTCCAGAACTCTCTTAGGGTTAATTCAGTGTCCAAGGTCACTTCAAAGCACCTTTGAAACAGTGCTTTGGTGCAGAGTTTTTTGAAGTTTGAAATGACCTGCTGGTCCATGGGCTGGATGAGAGGATTGGTATTAACCCTTTCAGGGTCCAGAAGCCAAATTTCAAAGTGCGCACCAGGGTCCAAGAATTTTCAAAAAATAATTTTGTTATTTTTTCTTATGAAATGCTAGAGAATCTTTTTCTGAAGGTAATAAAACAAAAAGTACAAAATTTGATGGAAAATTGAAGAAATTATGCTCTCGCGAATTTTGGTGTGTCGACGATATTTACGTATTGGGGATTTTGCTGACTTTGACTCCCATTTTAGGCCAATTACATTATTCCAGTTGACCAAATTCTTAGCTATTTCACTAGTATTACTTTTATTCTATCGATTGAGCACAAGAAATTGCCAACTCAACTGTTTCAACTACAAAATAAAGTGATTGGAAATTAGTAATTTGTCCAGTTTAATGCAAAGTTCAGAATATTCTAATTTCAAAATAAGGTCCAGAATAAACAATGCAGACATTCCTGGCACTAAACTAACAATTACTCTGTTCATTAGTTTCATTTTCAGGCTTTACAAATGAATTCCATTTTGATTTTTTATTTACATAATGAATTTTTATTCAAACCAAAAAATAGATTTACTGTTATGCAATATTGTAATAACTGTGTAAATAATATTACCACATTTGTGAATGTTTATTAGACCCACCACCTGGTGTGTATTAGACGTGTGAGGTCATTTGTTTACTCTTGAACATCGGCAAAAATTTAACATTTCTGCTTCTTTGAGCTCAGTTTCAAGCTTTTTCCATTACTAAAACCAATCAAAATATTCTCTATTTCTGTAATATATCTTTCATTCTATCAAATGAGACCAAGAAATCGCAAATACAACTATAAAAAACATACGAAAAAACACTGCAAAGTCGCTGTTTTAATAAAAAATTACGGTCTCAGTTTTTTTTTTCTCATTACGTGCTGTGCTGCAGGATTTGTTTTATGTAGTGCACACATACCACATAGATGTATTCTCTCATACCTAGGCCCAAAATTACCACTCACAGCTTATCAGAGTGAGCTGAGTTCATGGCATAGATCTACGGTTTGGACTCTCAACGTATAGCCGTAGATCTATGGCACGGACCTTGAAAGGGTTAAGGGGCAAAAACTTCACTTTGATGAAACTAAACTCCTCCAACAGTTGGTCTTCCTAGTCTGGAGGATGAGCAGGAGCATTGTCCAGTACCAGGAGGCACTTGAGCGGCAATTGATTTTCCAGGAGGTATTCACACTCGGGCCAAACAGTTTACTCTTGATGACATTGTTTTTCTTGAACACTCTGGGATTTTCAGAGTGATACACGAGTAAAGGCTTCACTTTGAAATCCCCACTAGCGTTAGCACAGAACAACAGAGTTACCCTATCCTTCATAGGCTTGTGTCCAGGCAGTGCCTTTTCCTCCTGCATGATGTAGGTCCTCTGGCATTTTCTTCCAAAGGAGGCCTGTTCTATCACAATTGAAGACTTGTTGGGAGAGGAATCCTTCAGCCTTTACATACTCCTTGAATTCATCAACGAATTCTTTGGCCCCATGTTTGTCTGAACTTGCAGCCTTGCCATACCCTATCACACTGTGTATGCCAGTTTGCTTCTTGAATTTGTCGAACCAGCCTCTTCTGGCCTTAAATTCACTAACAGCAGCACTCGTTCCAGGCATTTTTTTTTTTTGCGAAATCCACATGCAACAACCTTGCCTTTTTGTAAATTATTGCCTCCAAAACACTATCTTCCGCTAACCGTGTTTCGTTGGTCCACACCAACAACAACTTCTCAACATCTTTGATTTTTTGTGATCTCTGTTTCATTAGCACATTTACCCCTTTTGCAACATCAACTTCCTTGATTTCTTTTTTCTTCGCCAGGACGGAACTGATCATTAATGTGGACTTCTTGTACATCCTGGTGTGATTGGTCACACGTATGCCACTTCCGTACTTTGCTACGAGTTCTTTCTTGAATTCTTTCATGTTTCTTGCCTTCTTTATCTAAGGGCTGGCACTCGGAACTTTCTTTGGCCCCTTGGTGGCTTAGTTAGCAGTCATACTCAATAAACAAGCACAAAAAACAATGGATTATTATGAAATGTCTCGGGTGAACACTTTGGGTGATGCTCACTCAACGAGAAACAAAGGCAGGCTAAGTCGTGAACACGGGCAGGCAGACGAGTTTTGGTATGGATTATTTTCAACTGTACGAAAACTGAGTGGATGTATGAAAACTGGGACAAAATTTCGACGAGAAAAGTTGTCGAAAACCAAATTGTATGAAAACTAGGGTATACGAAAACCGAAGTTTGACTGTATTGTAGTGTACACAAATTATAATAATTTCAAGTTAAGATGAAGATTTGAGAAAGATAGAGGAGGGGAGGAGGGGGTGAGAGATCCAGTTAATGACGTTCATTTGACATGCATATTACAAGAGAGATAATGAAGTGGTATAATATGTAGTGTGTAATATGTGTATGGGCAGATTGCAGAAAATATACTTGCAATTGGCTTATGAGCTATTGAGAGAAAAAGATGTTCAGAGGTAAAGATAAAATCTTAATTTGAAAAAAAAAAAAATAAAAAAGGTCACCAAAGCAAGAACTTCATAAGGTCATTAGGGATGGAATGCTTTAAGAAGCAGCTATATGTTTTGATGGTAGAATATAATATGTATATTATGTTGTACTGGTGTTATGGAAACCAAAAGCAACTACCTACATATGTTTGTTCTGCATAATGTACACCAGTGATGCTGTAACATTGATACTGTACATGATAACTACATTGAAGAGCTCTAATGAAGGGAAATTTGTCAGCACAAAGTTGGTGTAATTTTTTACTATCCTCAGAAAAATGAAGCAGATCTTTTATAAGTTGATCTACATTTAGTGCTATTAAATGTTATGTTTGTGTGATAATATTCTGTCACTGAAAAATAATCAACCAGAAATTCCAGGCAGTTTAATTTTCATATTTTTTTATTTCTGATTCACTTCTGATAAGTATGTATTATTTTGTTTAGTGTGGGATATATTATTATCAATTAAGTAATGTTCATTTTAAATATCAGTCTGGTAGGTTATAATGCTTTTATAAATTTTATTATTGATTTATGTTACCTTCAAGCATTTCAATCTCTTCAATTATGATATTAAGATTTTGCTATTATTTTCCTATATAATTTCATTGACATGTATTTTTCATTACTGCTGGTACGACTTTCCTCTCTGCTTACGTTGTTATTTTCTGTAAAATCATTTTCTTTGGTTTTCATTATTTCAGCTTCTCTCCGCCAACGTCGTAAATCAGGAGATGATATTCTAGCCGCTGCATCTAGTGCCACAAGCAACGTTGCGAGTGGCCGTCGTAAGGAAGGCGGCCCACAAGGTTTCTTTGACTCCTTCAGGCCACGGTCAAAGTCAGATGCCAGAGCTATATGTAATTAGCCAATTATTGCATTTAAGTGAATTGCTTAAATTTTATGAATCCAATTTATGGAAATCTGATTCTGTATGATCATTTAACTAACCTGCCAGTAAGCGCTAAGGCTGTATGATCTGCATCTTTCACTGCTTAATATTTTCTAATATTTTTCTGCATTACTAACCACTGTATATTGCATATAATTTTTAAAGCAAACCACATTTGATTATTTACTATATATTTTCTGTATACTGTAGTTGTCATCAAATGTTACTGCATCACATCTCAAAGATTGGACAAAGGAGAAATTACTAATTAATACTGAAAATTGTAACTTAATTAAATTCTTATGGGTCTGTGAGTGTTTGGTATAATACAGTACTTCATTATACAGTGTATGAGGGGTTTGGTATAGCATATATACTGAAGTACTATTATTATCTAGAATGTTAAGTATGAAAGTTACATAGTTGAGGGTTGTATAAATATCAGTGTCTCACTTATTCATGTGTAGCTTTTCCATTTCTCAGTTTTTGTCCTGTAGGTTTTATGACCATCAAAAATTGAGACAACTCTTAGCTTGGGTGGTGTATACTAGGGTTTCTTACTTAAACCCCCCCATTAGTGTAAAGGAAAAAAAACCTTGAATTGTCAGAAGCTGTGAAATCATTACCATATAATTACAATGTAATATCCAATTACATTGTAATATCCAATTACATTGTAATATCCAATTACATTGTAATATCCAATTACAATGTAATATCCAATTACATTGTAATATCCAATTACAATGTAATATCCAATGTAATTGGATATTACATTGGAGGGAGGGAGTATGCAAGAAGTGAATGTTTTCAGGAGTTGACTTGTCAGCGGATTGGATTATGAAGGATGAAGTTCACCATAGAATTGATGAAGGAAAAAAAGGTGAATGGTGTGTTGAGGTATCTGTGGAGACAAAGAACGCTATCCATGGAGGCAAAGAAGAGAATGTACATTTTACTTGGCTAGTTTCACACAAATTTCAAAAGATGCCAGTTTCAAAATAGGGTCCAGAATAAATAATGCAGACATTCTTGGCACTAAAATAACATTTTCTCTGTTCATTAGTCACATCTCCAGGCCCCTCTTATATTATGCTTGCTTTCCATTTTGAATTTTTATTCACACAAAAAATATGAAGATTTACTGTTATGCAGACTACTGCATTATTGTAATAATTGTATAAATAATGTCAACACATTCATAACTGCTTATTAGACTGGCCAGTTGGACACGTATTGGACGGTGACGTCATTAGTTTACTCTTGAACATCAGCAAAAATTGAACAGTTCTGCTACTTTGAGCTTAATTTTAACCCTTAAACTGTCCAAACAGATCTACGTTCACATGCGTAGTGCTCCAAAAGCAGATTACGTTTTTTTACATATTTTCAAATATAACAAAAAAAAGTTCATTTTTCTTTATTCTGGAATAAATCTTGCTGAACTTTCTGTTAAGAGGTCAGGTAACTGGGGTAAATTACCCCAAATGGGGTAAAAGTGAAAATCTTTGGGGTAATAAAGGCTCAATAAGCACAAATTGCACAAAAAAAAAAATTTACATTTTAATATTTTAATTTTGCATTTCATTTTTAAAGTTGCTTTATTCCATATAGTACACTTTTCAGCTTTTATAACTGTATTCTAAATACAAATGGATTCACTGAACTATTTTGAATTTGAATTCTCCTTGTGTTTTCTGGATTCTGTTGACTTTCAAGTCTAGTGGGGAATTTCGCTGTATTCAAATTTGTTTTGGGATAATACCCAAAAAAATGTTCACCGACCTCCGCTCTAAATTATTAATGTGTATGAACAGATGTGGGTTTAGTGCAGAGGCTGCATACTCGATGAGAGGCCTCATAGATGTTGCATATATTGTCGTGAATGATTCAATACTGAGATTCGTTAAAGTTAAAAATTCTTTGGTTAGAAATTCACACATTTACCTTAAAAGCTACTCAGCTGATAACTTCTGGAGAAATGTTCAGTACTGTGTTTACTCCTGGGATGCTCTGAGTCAGTATAACATTTATAGGGATGCTTACCATAACCTTGCACTTCCTGGAGGGTTGAACTCCAATAGCCACTTGTATGACAAGCTTTGTACTTTGTGTAGGTCAAACTGAAGCTTTTTTCTTGTCTTCTCCAGGGTTTTATTTTTTCATTAGCTGTACATAATTCACTAATGGCTAGGGAGAGTTCTTTCATTTTGTCAGGTATATTGTTTATGAATCTCAAGTACAGTAGCATTTCAGTACAGAGCCTTGTGGAAAACCACACATCCCACTGTCTAATAGCAGGAACAATAGTGGTCCAGTAAGGAACCTTGCAGAGTACCACATGTCTCACTGTCTAGTAGCAGGAGCAAGAGTGGTCCAGTAAGGAGCCTTGTGGAACAACACTGTAGCGGTTCAGTACAGAATCTTATTGAACTACTGTTGTGGAATAATAGTGATCCAATAAGGAACCTTGCAGAGCACCACGTGTCCCATTGTCTATTAGCAGGAACAATAGGGGTCCAGTACAAAACTTTGTGGAACACCACACGTCCCACTGTCTAGTAACAGGAACAATAGTGGTCCAGTAAGGAACCTAGCAGAACAAAACATGAAAAATGTTTTTCAATGCTTTAATTGTCTCCATAAAAATCACTTCACTTATCACAACTACCAGCACTTCACTTGTCACAAGTACCAACACTTCACTTATCAAAACTACCAACACTTCACTTATCACAACTATCAGCACATCATTTATCACCACTACCAGCACATCATTTATCACTACTATTACTTCAGTTATCACAACTATCAGCACATCATTTATCACTACTACCAGCACATCATTTATCACTACTACCAGCACATCATTTATCACTACTACCAGCACATCATTTATCACTACTACCAGCACATCATTTATCACTACTACCAGCACATCATTTATCACTACTACCAGCACATCATTTATCACTACTACCAGCACATCATTTATCACTACTACCAGTACATCATTTGTCATCACTACTAGTACTTCAGTTATCACCTCTTCTTGTATGTAATCAGTATTGATAATGTCTTTTCCAAGCCACCCAAGAGGTAGACATCGAGGCTCGTTTTTTTTATAGTGGTGTCCCCAGTAGGCCTAGTCCACTCTTCTCTCAACTGATGTTCACCTACTCAACACCTGTAAGCTTGAAGGAAGGCCTTTGCTTCTTCCTCAAGCTGAAACAAAACCTTTTCATTTTCTTTCTTCCTTTCCTGAAGTTCACGCTCTTCAAAATTCTTCAGGAACTCGGCAACTTCTGCTCTTTTCTTCTTCTCGTAGGCCCAAGCTTTCTTCTGCTGATTCTTGCGTTGGGAGTCAGTCTTACGAAGAGCAAAATTCACCAATGAGTACTGAGCATCGTAGGCATCAAAAATCTCCTCATACTCTGCCATCTTTCGTTCTTCCTTCTCTTTCTCAGCTTTACGCTGGGCCCAAGCACGAGCCTTTTCCCGGGAGCGGTAGGCTGCCAAGTCTCGAGCCTTGGCCACCATCAAGGCACCAGGTTTCACAACACCTCGAGAATACATTCTTTAGATGTCTGTCTTGAGACTTTTATTACTAAAGGTTTGTAAGAAGTAGAAGGCAAGTTCTTCTGGATATCCAAAATGTGGACTGATTTACCAAGATTTAGTTATATTATTAAATATAGTTAGGCTAGAATAGTAGAACAGTGGTATATGTTGTGTGTGATATCCCCAGGAATATTTAATATATTTGTAGATGAATGGATATAAATATCTATAACTATATATTTAAGTTATATATAAATTATATAGTTATGTTACATAGTATATATATATATAATGTATATATAATATATATATATAATGTATATATAATATATATATATATATATATATATATATATATATATATATATATATAGCTTTGTAACATAACTATATAATTTATATATAATATATATATATATACCTTTGTAACATAACTATATAATTTATATATAACTTAAATATATATAGTAATAGATATTTATATCCATTCATCTACAAATATATTAAATATTCCTGGGGATATCACACACAACATATACCACTGTTCTACTATTCTAGCCTAACTATATTTAATAATTTAACTAAATCTTGGTAAATCAGTCCACATTTTGGATATCCAGAAGAACTTGCCTTCTACTTCTTGCAAACCTTTAGTAATAAAAGTCTCAAGACAGACATCTGAAGAATGTATTCTCGAGGTGTTGTGAAACCTAGTGCCTTGATGGTGGCCAAGGCTCGAGACTTGGCAGCCTACCGCTCCCGGGAAAAGGCTCGTGCTTGGGCCCAGCGTAAAGCTGAGAAAGAGAAGGAAGAACGAAAGATGGCAGAGTATGAGGAGATTTTTGATGCCTACGATGCTCAGTACTCATTGGTGAATTTTGCTCTTCGTAAGACTGACTCCCAACGCAAGAATCAGCAGAAGAAAGCTTGGGCCTACGAGAAGAAGAAAAGAGCAGAAGTTGCCGAGTTCCTGAAGAATTTTGAAGAGCGTGAACTTCAGGAAAGGAAGAAAGAAAATGATAAGATCTTGTTTCAGCTTGAGGAAGAAGCAAAAGCCTTCCTTCAAGCTTACAGGTGTTGAGAAGGTAAGCATCAGCTGAGAGAACAGTGGACTAGGCCTACTGGGGACACCACTATAAAAAAAGCGAGCCTCGATGTCTACCTCTTGGGTGGCTTGGAAAAGACATCAATACTGATTACATACAAGAGGTGATAACTGAAGTACCTGTAGTGATGATAAATGATGTACTGGTAGTGGTGATAAATGATGTACTCATAGTGGTGATACCAGAAGTACTGGTAGCAATAAATGTGCTGGTAGTGGTGATAACTGAAGTACTGGTAGTGATAAATGATGTGCTGGTAGTGATGATAAATGATGTTCTGGTAGTGGTGATGTGCTGGTAATGGTGATAAATGATGTACTGGTAGTGGTGATAATGTGCTGGTAATGGTGATAAATGATGTGTAGGTAGTTGTGATAAATGATGTGGTGGTACTGGTGATAACTGATGTACTGGTAGTGGTGATAACTGTAGTCCTGGTAGTCATGATAACTGTAGTCCTGGTAATGGTGATAACTGTAGTCCTGGTAGTGGTGATAACTGTAGTCCTGGTAGTGGTGATAACTGTAGTCCTGGTAATGGTGATAACTGTAGTACTGGTAGTGGTGATAATTTTGGTAATAGTAGTGGTGATAATTATGGTAGTGAGTAGTGGTGATAATTTTGGTCATGTCAGTAGTGGTGGTGGTGATGATAGTGGCAGTAGTGGTGATAAGGTAGTGTCAGTAGTGGTGATAAGGTAGTCAGTAATCATGATAGTGTCAGTAGTGGTGATAATCATGATAGTGTCAGTAGTGGTGATAATTATGATAGTGGCAGTATTGGTGATAAGGTAGTGTCAGTAATGGTGGTAATCATAAGTAAGTTTATTCAGTTATTCACAAATACAGTTACATAGATTATCATGCATAGCAGCATATGTGTAGAGAACCTAGGATAACCCAAAAAAAGTCAGAGTGACTTATTTCCATTGTGGTCATGATAGTGTCAGTAGTGGTGATAATTATGATTGTGTCAGTAGTGGTGATAATTATGATTGTGTCAGTAGTGGTGATAATTATGATGGTGTCAGTAGTGGTGATAATTACGATGGTGTCAGTAGTGGTGATAATTATGATTGTGTCAGTAGTGGTGATAATTATGATTGTGTCAGTAGTGATGATAATCATGATAGTGTCAGTAGTGATGATAATTATGATTTTGTCAGTAGTGATGA
Source organism: Cherax quadricarinatus (assembly GCF_038502225.1). Classification (NCBI taxonomy): domain Eukaryota; kingdom Metazoa; phylum Arthropoda; class Malacostraca; order Decapoda; family Parastacidae; genus Cherax; species Cherax quadricarinatus. Next base: position 771,803 of record NC_091308.1, read on the forward strand.
TAAATGAAAAACGAAATTTAGAATTATATATTTTTGAGTCTTATTATGCAGGTCTTTTTATTTTTTTTATTTTAAGCTTCTTTTTGAAAATCATAATTTTTTCAGTTTACATGTATTATTTTTTTATTTGTGTTTTTGTATTTTTCTTGTTTTTATTTTATAAACTATTTTTTTATTTGATTAAAAAGTTGACTGACTTAATGAATCGTGGTTGATACTTTGGTTTAGACTTAATGCATGGTGCCGGCAGTAATCAGTCTGGCTTGACTGACTTACTAAATCACTTGACTGACTTACTGAATCACTTGACTTACTGAATCACTTGACTGACTTACTGAATCACTTAACTGACTTACTGAATCACTTAACTGACTTATTGCATCACTTGACTGACTTTCTGAGTGACTTGACTGACTTACTGAATCACTTGACTGACTTACTGAATCACTTGACTGACTTACTGAATCACTTGAGACTGAACCACTTGACTGACTTAATCCCTTGACTGACTTAATGACTTGACAGACTTACTGAATCACTTGACTGACTTACTGAATCACTCAACTGACTTAATCACTTGACTGACTTACTGAATCACTTGACTTACTGAATGACTTGACTGACTTACTGAATGACTTGACTGACTTATTGCATCACTTGACTGACTTACTGAGTGACTTGACTGACTTACTGAATCACTTGACTGACTTACTGAATCACTTGACTGACTTACTGAATCACTTGACTGACTTACTGAATAATTTGACTGACTTACTGAATCATTTAACTGACTTACTGAATCACTTGGCTAAATCACTGGACTGACTTACTGAATGACTTGACTGACTTACTGAATCACTTGAGACTTACTGAACCACTTGACTGACTTAATCCCTTGACTGATTTAATTAATGACTTGACAGACTTAATGAATCACTTGACTGACTTACTGAATCACTTGACTGACTTACTGAATCACTTGACTGACTTACTGAATCACTTGACTGACTTATTGCATCACTTGACTGACTTACTGAGTGACTTGACTGATTGAATCACTTGACTGACTTACTGAACGGACTGACTTACTGAACAGACTGACTTACTGAATCACTTGACTGACTTACTGAATGGACTGACTTACTGAATCACTTGACTGACTTACTGAATGACCTAAGACTTACTGAATCACTTGACTGACTTACTGAACAGACTGACTTACTGAATCACTTGACTGACTTACTGAATGGACTGACTTACTGAATCACTTTACTGACTTACTGAATGACTTGACTGACTTACTGAACAACTTGACTGACTTACTGAATGACTTGACTGACTTACTGAATGACTTGACTGACTTACTGAATCACTTGAGACTTACTAAACTATTTGACTGATTTACTGAATCACTTGACTGACTTACTGAATCACTTGACTGACTTACTGAGTGACTTAAGACTTACTGAATGACTTGACTGACTTACTGAATGACTTGACTGACTTACTAGATGACTTGAGATGTACTGAATCACTTGACTGACTTACTGAATTACTTGACTGACTGAATCCCTTGACTTACTAAATGATTGACTTACTGAATTACTTGAGACTTACTGAATCACTTGACTGAATTAATGAATCACTTGACTGAATTAATGAATCACTTGACTGACTTACTGAATCATTTACTGACTGAATGACTTGAACGACTTACTGAATCACTTGACTGACTTACTGAATCACTTGACTAACTTACTGAACGACTTGACTGACTTACTGAATCACTTGATTGACTTACTGAATGACTTGAGACTTACTGAATCACTTGACTGACTTACTGAATCACTTGACTGATGTGCTGAATCACTTGACTGATGTGCTGAATCACTTGACTTAATGAATGACTTGACTGACTTACTGAATCACTTGATTGAATGACTTAAAGTTAGGCACTCCAGTACAACCATCAACTTCAGTACTAGAACCTATACTATCCACCTCAGCCCAGTAGGGCCACAGCATAACTCTCCACTCTATTCACAATCATCCACAAACACCAGCACCCACAATTTATGGTAAGAAATACTATTATTTCTGTTACATTTGTAGTCTTAAGCAGTAAGATGTGAAGGCCTAAAAAAAAGCTGTTTGGCTTTTTTGGGGCTCTCAGGAACGTAACCGTATTTTTCCTACAAGTTCTTCAGTGCATCTAACACGGTTTTACCTAACACGGTTTTCAGGAATGTAACTACCGTGTTAAATGACAGTCTACTGTATCCCAGGATATTACATTGAGCCTAAATACGTATATAACATCTTCTTCTTTCAACGTACCAGCCGTATCCCACCGAGGTGGGGTGGCCCAAAATGAAAAACGAAAGTTTCTCCTTTCAAATTTAGTAATATATACAGGAGAAGGGGTTACTAGCCCCTTGCTCCCGTCATTTTAGTCGTCTCTTACGACATGCATGGCTTAAGGAGGAAGAATTCTGTTCCACTTCCCCATAATAATAATAATTAACCTAGGATAACCCATTGTAGTTTTGAGAAGTATTACACCTTGAAACAATTGCAATGTCATAAGTATTCCTTGTACTTAATGCTAGAAGACCAAGGTAGTAAAAAAAATGGAACAAAAACAAATATTTCACCAAACTGTAAATGTTAATGTTGCAGTTTTATAATTGTAGTGTAAGCCTGCCTCTGGCAAGACAGTGATGGAGTGAATGATGATGGGAAATGGCTGATATGTTAATAATAAATATAAATATATAAATTATTATATATATGCATATATTTTTTTTTAGCAAGTTGGCCATCTCCCGCTAAGGCAGGGTGACCCAAAAAGAAAGAAAATCCCCAAAAAGAAAATACTTTCATCATCATTCAGCTCTTTCACCTCACTCACACATAATCACTGTTTTTGCAGCAGTGCTCAGAATACAACAGTTTAGAAGCATATACAGTGGTCCCTCGTTTATCGTCATTAATCCATTCCTGGAAGTGCAACGATTATCGAAATAGACGATTTTCAAATTAATTTTCCCCATAAGAAATAATGTAAATACAATTAATCTGTTCATGAAACCCAGAAGTATTAAAACAAAAATTTTTTTACATGAAACATAGATGTAGTACATAAACAGTACAGTGAAACATGATGAATGAAACATTAACAGCATAACGCTTATCTTTATTGGCGATTCTTCTTAGTGTATGGAAGACTGGAGGAGGAGAGAGATTGGATTAGTTACTGTTTGGAAGGGAAATCCCCTTCCATCAACACCTCAGGTACCAAGTCCTTTTCTGGGGTTACTTCTCTTCTCTGTTTCTTAATGTCACTAGGACCAGCTTGAGAGTCACTGTACACCTGTGGCACTAAATACTCAACCAGAGAGCTCTGTTTCTGGCGTCTCTTTAAAACTTCCCTAAAATGGGCCAAGACACTGTCACTGTACAAGTTGCCAATATGGCTTGCAACATCCTTCTCAGGGTGATGTTTCTCCATAAATCTTTCCATCCTACCCCACATTTCAAAAATCTCCTTAATTTCTGAAGAAGGCACCTTTCATCTCTCTTCCTCCTCCTCTGCAGCAAGATTTTGACCTGTGATCTGTTGCTGTTCCTGCTGAAGCTCTTACAGCTCCTCAGTGGTTAGCTCTTCGTTGTGGTCCTCCACCAACTCATCCTCCAAACTCACATCCAACCCCATGGAACTCCCCAATGCCACAATAGAGTTCACAACTGACATAGGCTCATCAGGGTCAGCCACAAACCCTTCAAAATCCCTCTTGTGGACACAATCTGGCCACAATTTTCTCCAAGCAGAGTTCAAAGTCCTGGTAGTCACTCCCTCCCAAGCCTTTCCTATAAGGCTTATGCAATGGAGGATACTGATGTGTTCTTTCCAAAAATCTCTTAGGGCCAAGTGAGTGTCTGAGGTCACATTAAAGCACCTTTGAAACATTGCTTTGGTTTAGAGTTTTTTTTAAAGTTTGAAATGACCTGTTGGTCCATGGGCTGTAGGGGAGGAGTGGTATTCAGGGGCAAGAACTTTACTGTGATGAACCCAAACTCCTGCAGAATTAGGTCATACTAGTTTGGAGGATGATCAGTTCCAATTTCTTTTCCAGGAGGTAATTCTTCACACTAGAGCCAAACACTTCATTGAACCACTCAAGGAAAATTTCCCTCCTGACCCATACCTTATTATTAGATCTTCAAAACACAGACAATTTACTCTTCATAACATTGTTTTTCCTGAACACTCTGGGATTTTCAGAATGGTACACTAGTAACGGCTTCACTTTGAAATCCCCACTAGCATTAGCACAGAATATGAGCATCAGCCTGTCTTTCATAGGCTTGTGTCCTGGCAGTGCCTTTTCCTCCTTAGTAATGTAGGTCCTCTTTGGCATTTTCTTCCAAAAGAGGCCTGTTTCGTCACAATTGAACACTTGTTCAGGTTTCAGTCCTTCAGCCTCTATGTACTCCTTGAATTCACTTATGAATTTTGTAGCTGCAATTTTGTCCGAACTGGCAATCTCACCATGCCTTATCACACTGTGTATGCCACTATGGTTCTTAAATCTCTCAAACCAAGCTTTGCTGGCCTTAAATTCACAGATATCAGTACTTGTTGCAGGCAGTTTCTTTACCAGATCGTCATGCAACTGCCTAGCCTTTTCACAAATAATCGACGTCATAAGACTATCTCCTGCTAATTGTTTCTCGTTTGTCCACGCCAATAATAACTTCTCATTTTTGTCAGCATATTTACCCCCTTTGCAACAACAGCTTCCTTAGATTTCCTTTTTCTTGGCCACAATGGAAGATAGGGTTGTACGGGGTTTGTTATACATCCTGGCCAGTTCGGCCACATGTACGCTACTTTCATATTGTTCAATGATGTTGTTCTTAAATTCAGTCATATTTCTCACCTTTACCAAAAGCTTGGCACTAGGAGCTTTCTTTGGAGCCATGGTAGCTTATTTAGCACTTGCAAGCACTAAAATGAATGGAATACAGTGGACCCCCGATTTACTATCAGCTCCCAATGCGACCAATTATGTAAGTGTGTTTGTATGTATGTGTATGTGTTTGTATGTGTATGTTTGGGGGTCTGAACTGGACTAATCTAATTCACAATATTCCTTATGGGAACAAATTCAGTCAGTACTGGCACCTGAACATACTTCTGGAATGAAATAATATCGTAAACTGGGGGTCCACTGTATTATGAAATATTTCGTATCAACAAGTGAAGGGAACATCGCTCACTGGTAAACAATGGCACACTGGCTGGGAAGGGAGGCCGAGATGGCTCAGAGCCGTGAGTATGCGTCCAGGATGAACGACAATTAGCGAGTCAACCGACCATTTGCAAGCCAATGTTTGAACGAAAATAACGCGACGATTTCCGAAAGGGACGACTATCGAGCCCGACGATTATCGAGGGACCACTGTACATATAAAGATACATAACATATCCCTCCAAACTGCCAATATCCCAAACCCTTCCTTTAAAGTGCAGGCACTGTACTTCCCATTTCCAGGACTCAAGTCTGGCTATATAAAAATACAGTGGACCCCCGCATAACGATTACCTCCGAATGCGACCAATTATGTAAGTGTATTTATGTAAGTGCGTTTGTACGTGTATGTTTGGGGGTCTGAAATGGACTAATCTACTTCACAATATTCCTTATGGGAATAAATTCGGTCAGTACTGGCACCTGAACATACTTATGGAGTGAAAAAATATCGTTAACCGGGGGGTCCACTGTAACTGGTTTTTCTGAATCCCTTCACTAAATATTACCCTGATCACACTCAAACAGCTCGTCAGGTCCCAAATACCATTCATCTTCATTCACTGCTATCTAATACACTCATGCACGTTTGATGGAAGACCAAGCCCTCGCCCAGTAGATGGGGAGATGGAGGTATTGGGTAGATGGCGAGAATATTTTGAGGAACTTTTAAATGTCAACTCATTTGCAAGTCCCAAATGAGTGGATAGTTATCAGAGCTTATTTCTTGGGTAGCATTGAGGACTGGGTTGGGAAAATGTTTCGTTAGTGGGATGAATTGTAAAGGACCTGCCGAGCATGGGCCAACAGGCCTGCTGCAGTGATCCTCCTTTCTTATGTTCATCAACCACTATCACAACTGCTTCCACTCTACCACCACCATCTTTGTATTTTTCTACAAACTTTTTCATAAATTATGCGTTTCTCACATTCTTTACCAAAGGGCTGGCACTAGAAGCTTTCTTTGGTGGTAGTGATGGTGGTAGAAGGTAGTAGTGATGGTGGTAGAAGGTAGTAGTGATGGTGGTAGAAGGTAGTAGTGATGGTGGTAGAAGGTAGTAGTGATGGTGGTAGAAGGTAGTAGTGATGGTGGTAGAAGGTAGTAGTGATGGTGGTAGAAGGTAGTAGTGATGGTGGTAGAAGGTAGTAGTGATGGTGGTAGAAGGTAGTAGTGATGGTGGTAGAAGGTAGTAGCGATGGTGGTAGAAGGTAGTAGTGATGGTGGTAGAAGGTAGTAGTGATGGTGGTAGAAGGTAGTAGTGATGGTGGTGGAATGGAAATATAAACACATATGCAGTATAATGTGATCCTTTATTGACTACGTTTCGCCCACACAGTGGGCTTTTTCAAGTCACAAACAGAACTACCTGGGGTGGAAGGAACGCGAGTATTTATAGTCAGGTTCAGAGTGCTGAGGTCAGGTGGTGAATGCTGCATCAGATGCAGCATTCATTGACACACACTCAGTTCACGGAGTTCACTACCTTATCACAAGATAGGCACATGGCTTCTGCCGAAAAGAAGAGGTCACAATGCTCCATGAACACGACGGAGGACTCAGATTTGGAAATGTGGGGCGAAATTCTAGCGAAGAAGTTGCGAGAGGAAGAGGAAGATCCTGCTCACATTGTAGCAGATCTGACAGTCCCAACCATGGAGCCAGCGACAATAGAAACAGGTGCGGAAATAAACACCCCACCCCCCGAAAACCAAGAGGGATGGAACACTGTGGACAACAAGAAGAAGCGCCATCCGTCCAAGGAGCAGGCAAACCAGTTCAACCGACCTGGCAAATTCAAGGTGAAGTCTTACGGGGCCCACAGAACCCACTATGGGGTTGTTTCATACCTGGAATCACGACACAACCTGAAGATCAAGATATGGTTCAACTTGAGGGGAGAACCAATATTGACTCCTCTCAACAAGGAAATGTATACCACCTTGAAGAGAGTCATGGAGACAGATCGCTCATTCACCCTGGAGGAACTGGACTCTCGGCAGAAGATCACCAAGGGTGTAGTGATGCGATACCCGCTGATGATGCCCATCGAGGCAGTAGCAGCTCACCCCAGTGTGGTGTCAGCTCAACGTCTCAAGGCAAAGACGGCAGGCAATGCACCAACCCGACAGGTCCTCATTCAGCATGTAGGACCACTGCCATCCCACCTGGACCTCGGTTCTTGGGGCAGGTACGATATCAGGACCTTCACAGCAGAACCAGTTCGCTGTTTCAAGTGTCAGCGTTATGGACACATGGGTGCACTCTGTCCGAACAGAGTAATCTGCGGTGTCTGCAGCCAGCACCACCCTACCGAGGAATGCATCACCAAGCTGAAAAATGCATCGCCACCCACTCCACAATGCCCGAACTGCAGGCAGAAGCACCATGCCTGGAATCCTCGATGCCCTGAGAGGCTCACCAGAATTCAAGAAGTCTGGAAGACGCCAAAAACTCGGCAACAGGCTACGATGGATCATCACTCTCAGCAAACGATGGGTGCAGAGAACCCTGCCATACCGCAGATCTCTCAGCAGCTAACCCAAGTCAATGCCCAGGAATTCCCAACCCTAGAAGCCTCAACCAGGCGTCAAGGTCAAGAACCTCCTGCACCCCTACCTCAACGAAGAAACAAGAGGAACAGGAGGCGTCAACAGGGTGCATCTGGTCAATGCGATCAGCAGGCGGCACTAAACGAGCCCCCACCGGCCATAGCACGACAATGCAGGCACTCCTTACCCGGCACAGGCGCTTTGCAGACTCAACTGGCACCTCACCAGCAGATCCCGGCTACCCAACCTGGTATACAGCAACAGACCACGGTGCATACAATGAAGAAATCCAACCCTCAGCAGTCCCTACAGACCACAACAACCCAGATAATATCCACTGTTTCGAACCCAACTCCAAAGCAGGCCCTCACCAGGGAGGATCTCGTAGCACTCATCAAGGTGTTCACAGATCTTATTTGCAACACATTCAACTCCACGGAACAACAGAGCGCATTCCGGCAGATGGTCAGTACGCTCCTGAGAGTGTGCTTTCTGACCGAAGAGGAGACAGTGGATGCCATGAATTTGCAGGTTCTCAGAGCAGGCAGGACTCAGTCTCCAGCTCAGGAAACAACATCGATGGAATAACCTCGGTACCAAATCACACCCTCAAGGTCCTACAGTGGAACATTCAGAGCCTGAGGGGCAAACAGCACCTCTTGCTGGAGGCAGTAATTCGGGATCGGATTGATATCGTCTTGCTACAAGAAACTCTGACTGTCCCGACTATGTGCCCAAGACTACCCGGTTTTGCTGGGTATTTTCGGCACACGGACCCGGGCGTTCACTGCAGAGGCACAGCTGTATTTGTATCCAATACAATACCTCACGAGGTTATAGCCAACCCTGTGGACTGTGGGGAGGATGTCGAGGTACAGGCCATCCTTGTGCACATACCTGGGGTGCCCATTACCATCTATAAGATCTACAAGAACCCAAGACACACCCTCGACATTGCAGAGCTCCTCGCACTAGCACGCACTGAGTGTATTATTGTGGGTGGAGATTTCAACGCACATCACCCAATGCTGCACTCTCACTCAGCGACCAATGCTGCTGGCAGACACATAGCAATGCTCCTACACGATATTCCAGAGGTAAAGTTGCTAAACAATGGAGACCCCACACACCTGTTGGGTGGCTGCCTCGACCTTACCTTCGGGTCAAGACAACTCGCAGCAGGAGCCACATGGGAAACCCATCCTCACCTTGTCAGTGACCACTTTGCAGTGATCACCACCTTCAACATCAACAGGCCTCCCACAGTTGTGCTGCCTCCTAGATGGGACGTAAAGAGGGCCAACTGGAAGGTGTTCCAGGATTATCTTCATGACTGGTGGTCCACATACTCTCTATCTGAAGACTGTGATACGGCTGAACAGGAGCTAATCACTGTTCTCATCCAGGCAGCAGAGTGCGCAATTCCAAAGAAGTCCGCAGGACGCACTCACAAAAGAGACTGGTGGTTCTACAACGACGAGGTGCGGGAGCAGAACCACCGCATCAACTCTTTTAGGAAGCTATACAGGCGTAACCCTACGGCAGAGAACAGGAATACTCTGAGAGCCATTGTGCAGCATGCCCGCAGAGTCTCTCTCAGAGTAAAAACTGAGAAATGGCTGGAGTGGTGCTCAACATTCGGGCATCACACCACCTTATCTGAGATATGGAGCAAGCTCAACATAGCAACTGGCAAGAGCAAGCCGAGGCCACCAGCACACCCGAACCCATCCCAGGAAGCTGAGAAACTAGTGGAGCTTTTCACTTCCAGGGGAGCATCCACTCAGCTCCCACAGGACATCCGGAATATACAGACGGATCTTCTGCCACAGCGCCAGCTAACGATACAAGCTGCATGTGAGTCGGAAGATGTGACTGATGAAGACCTCACGGACTTGGAACTCCGACGTGCCATTAAGAACACAGGTGACACTGCCCCGGGCATCGATGGTGTTACATACTCCATGATTGCACGGGCTGGGCAGAGTGGATGGGAGGCCATACTAGACGTCATTAACAAGTCGTGGAGGGCCAGGACACGCCCAGCAGCTTGGAAGAAAGCTACCATCGTTCCAATTCCAAAGCCCAAGGACCCAGGCAGTATGAGACCCATATCGCTGACCAGCTGCTTAGCCAAGACTGCTGAGAGGATGGTGTTAAACCGCCTCCTATGGAAACTTGGACCCTCTCATCATCACATATTTGGCTTCACCAAAGGAGTGGGTACAGCAGAGTGCATAACCACTCTACTAAGCCAGATTGCTGACAGTAACAAAAAACCTAGTATTGTCGTCTACCTCGACCTTGAAAAGGCATTTGAGCTAGCCAGCCCCACAGCAATTCTGGCAATACTAGCTTGGAAGGGAATCAAAGGACGCCTCCTGGCCTGGATAGAGTCCTACCTTAGGGGCAGGCAGGCCTGTGTCAGCTTTCAGGGACACTACTCTTCCTTTAAATCCCTGGAAAACGGTACGCCACAAGGAGGTGTGCTCAGTCCCACCCTGTTTAACATCCTTATGCAGGAACTTGTGAGCCTTCCCTTTCATAGTGGTACACAGCTCCTCAGCTATGCTGATGATGTTGCACTCGTTGTGAATGGGAAAGGCAATTTAGAACGACAGGCTCAGAGAGCTTTGGACCTAATTACACAGTCTTGCAAGGAACTAGGCCTCAAGATCTCGGCCGAGAAATCTCTTGCAATGATGTTCAAGGGACCAGATCCTGTGAATAGATTACGTATTCAGGATATAGAACTTGAGTGGACAGGCTCCTACCTGTACTTGGGAATCTACATTGATAAAAAGCTGACCTTTCAGAAATAGGCCGAGTATGTCAGGTCACGTGCTCTACTCAGACTCAACGCCATGAGAGCCATGACGAGGCACCGTGCAGGGGCAAGCAAAGATGTACTTCGCTTGTACTATATACAAGCTATACGCTCGCTCATTGACTACGGTGCACCGGCGTTAGCTCATCTTTTCCCGCAGAGCAGGCAAAGAGTGGAGGTCGTACAAAATCAGGCGATAAGAACTATGCTTGGGGCCCCCATCTGGACCAACACAGTATGTCTCAGATCTGAGGCCCGGCTTCCTTCCTTGGCTGACAGAGTAAGATACATAAACGCCTGCAAAGTGGCCACGATTCTGCACAGGCAGCAAGGTACCCCACTAAGGAGACGGATATTGACAACCATGGCACAAGATCCCACACTCTTCACGGACTACTCCTGGATTCGTTCGTTTTGTGCTGCTGGGCGGAAGCTGCTGCCTATACAACTACTCCTTGAGAAGAGTTATGACCTTCCTGTTTCTGGGTACCATCCACCACCTCCCTGGCGCCCAGATCCAGCCGATGTTTGCATCATGCAGCTACCCATCTCTAAGCGTCTCTGCAGTCAAGACACTCTCAGCAATCATGCTGAGACAAGCATGGCACTGGCAGAGGGAGGCACATGTGCAGTGTATTTCACAGATGGTTCTGTCGACCCTGACAGGAAGAGAGCAGCAGCTGGACTGTACCACAATGGTCACACACAAGGCTGGCGACTCCCTGACCACTGCACGATCCTTCAAGCTGAGCTGGTGGCGATTCAGCAGGCATTGTCACATGCCCTACGACATCGACTCCGACCTGTCATACATGTTGATTCCACGTCTGCAATCAATGCCCTCTCCCATCCTCAACCACAGGACAATGTTCACCTCATCACATCGATCCTGAGCATAATGACAGCCTTAGAAGTTCAGGGTAATAGATCGACATTGAACTGGATCCCCAGCCATGCTGGCATCCGGGGAAATGAGGCGGCAGATGATGCAGCCAAGGCAGCAACAGACTATCCACATGTTGGGATTACTGTCCCAATCAGCCTACGACAGACAAAACTGGTGGCTGCCAGAGCCATGAAACTTATGGGGGAGGTCTTAGGTGATACCCCATCTCAACAGTGGTACCGAGCAGCGACTCAGGGAGAACCCCCTCCATATGATAGAAGCTGGTCCAGAGCGCAGTGTACCGCCATCCATCGGCTTCGTTTGGGCTTTCCCACAGCCAAGATGATGGTAGACAAGGCTGAGGAGGAGATGTGCCAGTACTGTCAGCACGTTGTCCAGCGGCCCCTAACACACTATCTTCTGGAGTGCGAAGTTACTGAGACGCTCCGCAGGCAACTAGGAGTGATATTCCCTCCCGAAGAGGAACCAGAGATGACTGCGGCCACACTAGTGTACCGTGGAGTCAACGAACCAGACAAGCTGGGTTAATCCTTTCGGGGTTTCGGCCGTACTAGTACGGCTTACGCGCAGGGGTTTTTGACGTACTAGTACGCATAATTTCTAGCGCTGTCAAATCTAGTGAGAGAAAGCTGGTAGGCCTACATATGAAAGAATGGGTCTATGTGGTCAGTGTGTGCAGTATAAAAAAAATCCTGCAGCACAGTGTGCGTAATGAGAAAAAAAAAAAAAACTTTGACCGTGTTTTTGGATTAAAACAGTGACTTTGCACTGTATTTTCATATGGTATTTATTGTTGTATTCTAGTTTTCCTGGTCTCATTTTATGGAATGGAAGGCATTTTACAGAAATTGAGATGATTTTGACTGATTTTACAATGAAAAGTACCTTGAAATTGAGCTCAAAGTAGCAGAAATGTTTGATTTTTACTGAAGATCAAAAGTAAACAAATCATGCCAAGCGTCCAATACACGTCAACTGGCGAGTCTAATATTCTCTCACAAGTGCGCTGATATTATTTATACCATTTCTACACTAATGCAGTAGTCTGCATAACAGTAAATCTTCTATTTTTTGTGAGAATAAAAATTCAAAGTGGAAAGCAAAAGAATGTAAGAGGGGCGTGGGGACGTGACTAATGAACAGAGGAAAAGTTATTTTAGTGCCAGGAATGTCTTTCTTGTTTATTCTGGGCCCTATTCGGAAATTGGCATCTTTTGAAATTTGTGTGAAATTGGCAAAATTGCTAAATTCTGACCACTGTATTGAATAGTTGAAATCGGTAAATGGGTGGTTTCTTGTACTCATTCGATAGAAAAAATGGAGTTCTAGCGAAATAGTTTTAATTTTTGCCGACTAGTACACTGGAATTGGCCGAAAATAGGGCTCAAAGTGGGCAAAAGCGCCGATGCGTAAACATCATCGAGACCTCTAACTTTGCGAGAGCATATTTCAGTAAGTTTTCCATCAAATTTCATACTTTTGGTGTCATTATGATCGGGAAAAGATTCTCTATCTTTTCATAAGAAAAAATAATTTTTTTTTTTTTTGAAATTTGGCCGACCCTGAGAACAAGTCTCTGAGAGGACCTGCCGACCCCCAAAGGGTTAAAGTGCAGGCATTGTACTTCCCATTTCCAGGACTCACGTCTGGCTAACCAGTTTCTCTGAATACCTTCGCAAAATATTACACTGCTCACACTCCAACAGCTCGTCAGATCCCAGAAACCATTTGTCTCCGTTCACTACTATCTAACATGCTCACACATGCTTGCTGGAATTTATATTGTGTATTCCAAGTGAAGCAGTGTCATACCAAGCATTTCGTCTAGTGTACACAGTGTTAAACTTAAAAACAATTAAAAAACTGAAAAATAATCATAATTTTGCATCAATAAATTGTAAAACGTAAATAATGCTCCTGCATTTACACAGCTGTTGCTCACAAGTGATCATTTTTTTGCCAATTTCAACACTCCCTATAATCATAATTTTTTTGTCAGATTCCACTCATTTCAGTTTTATTTGATTCATAAAAGGCACTCTTTCATTCTATACATATTTTTGTCAAAAACTTGCCACACACTCATGAATTTTTTTTTCTAGGTGTGCTACAGTTAATGGGTTAATTGAATACAGGGGTTGCTTTTATATTGGAGATAGTAGGCTAATTTTAATTTATTTGGTTCCTTAGCCTTGACTGAGGGTGCTAGTCGCTTAAACCTTGATTTAGGATGTTATTTCCTTAGTCCTGAAATAGATTAAGACTAAGTGACTAAACACCTTGTATCAACTCTTCAAGACTAAGGAAACTTTTTAAAAAATACCTTTCCACTTCTGCTGTCTCCACTATAAAAGTTGCCTCTGTATTTGAGTGAAAGACCCTGCAGTACAAGTTAGATAATTCAGCAATATAGATACCCAAGTGTTGCACATGTCTCATTTATCAACTTGTTGGTTTTGTATTCCATTAATGGATGAAGTATGAATGCTAATAAGGTTAAAGTAGTATTTAACCCTTTCAGGGTCGAGAGGCCAAATTTCAAAGTGTGCACCAGTGTCCAAGAATTTAAAAAAAATAATTTTGCTATTTTTTCTTATGAAATGGTAGAGAATCTTTTTATTAAGGTAATAAAGCAAAAAGTACAAAATTTGATGGAAAATTGACGAAATTATGCTCTTGCAAATTTTGATATGTCAGCGATATATACGCATTGGCGATTTTGCCGACTTTGACTCCCATTTTAGGCCAATTACATTATTCCAGTTGACCAAATTCTTAGCTATTTCACTAATATTACTTCTATCGATTGAGCACAAGAAATTGCCAACTCAACTGTTTGAACTACAAAATAAAGTGACTGGAAATTGGTAATTTGGCCAATTTAGTTCAAAGTTCAAAATGTTCTAATTTCAAAAATAGGATCCAGAATAAACAATGCAGGTATTCCTGGCACTAAACTAACATTTCCTCCGTTCATAAGTTATGTTTTCAGGCTTTACAAGTGAATTCCATTTTGATTTTTAATTCACATAATGAATTTTTATTCAGACCAAAAATTAGAAGATTTACTGTAATGCAATATTGTAATAATTGTATAAATAATATCAGCACATTTGTGAACATATATTAGACCCACTAGCTGGTGTGTATTAGACGTGTGAGGTCATTTGTTTACTCTTGAACATCGGCAAAAATTGAACATTTCCGCCACTTTGAGCTCAGTTTCAAGCCATTTTTAGTACTAAAACCAGTCAAAATCATCTCTATTTCTGTCATATATCTTCCATTCTGTCAAACGAGGCCAAGAAATCACAAATACAACTATAAAAAATGTACGAAAAACACTGCAAAGTTACTGTTTTAATCGAAAGTTACGGTCTCAGTTCTTTTTCTCTCATTATGCACTGTGTGTTGCAGGATTTGTTTTATGTGGTGCACACATACCACATAGATGTCTTCTCTCATATCTAGGCCCAAATTTACTGGTCACAGCTTTTCAGAGTGAGCTGAGCTCATGGCATAGATCTACAGTTTGGACCCTTAACGTAAAGCCGTAGATCTATAGCACGGACCCTGAAAGGGTTAAAGATACCGGCATGACTTCCAAAACAGAAAATAAGCCTGAATCTGAAATAAAACTTATTATGTGGACAAAATTTAATGGTATTTGCTGATTCTGGATTTGTAGGGACATCTAGGATTGTATCTTTGTGGCTTTGATGGTTTATATATTGTTTTAATAAATAATGTTTTAATTTAAATGGCATCTCAAAGATTGTGACTTGAACGAGCTGAGATACTGGACTTACATATAGTGGCAAGTTGTTGTTGTTTGTCTTGCAGGAAAATAGAATAACTAATTAACAGCAAAATATTGATATAATGAACCCCTGTGTAATGGATTTTGGATAAAATGAACAAAATATTTTACCAGACAAAATTTTTACCACTGTTTGATGCAGTGGACAAAGTCTGCTGCATTGAGATTTGGTTTGCTAGCTGTAGTGTGTGTGTGTGTCTGGTAGGCTCCTCATACAATAGACTGAGTTTGCTGCATTGAGATTTTGTCCTTTAGCAGTAGTGCGTTTACCCAGTAGGCTTCATACAATGGACCATGTCTCTTTTATCAGGCATTTCAGTACAGTGGATTTTCATTTAAACAGACACCTTCCCTAATCCATATTAGACTGTTATACAGTGGTTTCACTATAATGTCTCGATTGACATGTAGCCATGTAAAACTGTACAGGATTTTGCTTATGTTCTGGGTTTTAGGCCAGCATGTAGGGACAAATTATAATTAAATATATGAAGATAATTAGTTTGTCACATAGATACAATCAAGGTTATTTTGTAGGTGTGTGAGCTGTTTGTATAGCTAATAACACTTGCTGCATGCTTCATTTTATCTTTGATTTATGTTAGATTAGGTATTTCACCTTTCAGAATATTTACAGACACTCATATTTAGTAATGAGTACTATCATTCCATAAAAAGTAAAAATAAAAAATCATTTAATAAATTATGAATTTACAGTATATGTTATATTGTAAAAGTGAAGACATGTTTGTTAATGCTATTAAATAAGTGATGACTGCATGAAATGTATATTATTATTTTTTGAAAAGAATATACAAAACTCAAATAGCATGACATGATAACATGCTTGTTATATGTAGCACTGCATTCTCTTTAAAGCTTTGATAATTACATTTGTCTTTTGTTATGTTTAAGAGTAGCATAAACATATATGTACTGTGTATAGTGCCAACAAAAAATCAAATTGTCCCAATCAGAATATATGGCAGACCATACACACTGTTGGGATTTGATTTGTTCATTTAGTGTCTGCTGTGTAAATTGATGTGAATTAGGTGTTTTTGGTGTGGTTCATCAGTTGCTTTCAGGAAATGATCAAAGGAGGTTTCATTTTTACACTTCTCTTGTTGTATTATATTGTACTTAATTTTTCATCATTGCCTTGATGCTCCTGAAGGACTCTTCATCCCAAGAAGTGGAGCCACTCTTCCCTTCTTGACAAAGGAGCTCTTGATAAAGGAATTGGATGTCTTCTTTCCTTCCTTGGTTTGAGTCTAGGTATTCCCAACCTTCCCTCTCACTTTGGCCTTTATTAGTGGGTGATATCTTCCCTTTTATGAAGTCCAGTTACAAATCAGAAGGAAAATGAATCACTATCAGCCATGTCCTAGTGTAACTTCTGTTGGTAATATTATTTTTTTTTGTCGCTTCACCCAGTGGTTGTACTGTGGTGGTTTGGTCACCCCATCTGATGGTAGTACTGTGGTTGTTGTGCCACTCCACTTGATGGTGGTGGTTGGGTTAGTCTACCCAGTGGAAATTGGATCATCTTAAAAGTGTGTCATGTTCCTTCTGTGAGACATTGGGTGGCCATCTGGCTGGACCTGTGATGGTGAAAGAACTACTGGAAATTGCCTGTTGGTCTACTTCTTGTTTCCTTCACATGTTGACTTAGAAAATTCATTGTAAGGATGTTCCAGTTTTCCCAGTCATATCTCCTTATGGTTCTTGCTCTCTGCCACTGTCCAATATGTGAATTATTGTTCTGTTATTCTGACTGTACACCTTCCACTATTTCTCTTAACTCTTCAGACATTACTAACTGCTGTAGAATCCATGTTTCTTCAAATTTCCAATAACTTCAGATCATCAGAGCTGCTCCTCCTTTGTTTCCCTTTTCTTTTGTTATTATTTGTTTTCTCCCTGGGAATGTTGCATTTGTTATTATTCTTGAGAATTTCATCTCCATAATAGCTATTCTCTCCATTGGGAAGTGGAACAGAATTCTTCCTCCGTAAGTCATGTGTGTCGTAAGAGGCAACTAAAATGCCAGGAGCAAAGGGGCTAGTAACCCCTTCTCCTGTATATATTGCTGAATGTAAAAGGAGAAACTTTTGTTTTTCCTTTTGGGCCACCCCGCTTCGGTGGGATATGGCCGGTGTGTTGAAAGAAAGAATAGCTATTCTGTGCCTGAGTTTTTCTCTCTTCCTTTTTTTTTCATGAATTCACTTTGTTGGTGACTCCATCTATGTATAAGTATCACACTCTGTCTCTTAATGTTGTCTGGGTGTGCTGTTTTCTTCACTTCAAAAGGTACTGGAAAAGGAGTCCTTGTTAGGGTATTTCCTAGAATTATCCCCTCTCTGTTGATTCACCTTTTCTAAGATAAGTCATCTGTTCCCTGTTCTGATTCTTTCTTCTCTCCCATGTCTCCCTTACTGTCTTTTATTCCTCCTGCCTTTGTATTTTCCACTCTGGTTCTCTTGTTTTCGGTAAAAGTTTAGACCCTTAAGAACTTGTCATTTTGAAGGAGTAATTTAGTGAATAAGTAGGTATCCTCTGTCACTGGCCAAAGTAAAGAGAGATTGCAGTCATGTGGCTCAAGTGTCTGTGTCGACCTACATTAGAGCTGCCGTTCATGTCTTCCTTTTTTTTTTTGTCTCATCAAGGTTGCTCTCTCTGCTTTTATTTCCTCTGGGTCATTTGCTGATTCTACATTCTCATCCCTACAGACCTGCTGAGCATATGTTACTTTCTTGACTCATGTCTTTCCCTGTCTCCAGTCTATTTTCAGGTAGTGCATTACCTAGCCTGTCTACTTGTCATAGTACCCTAAGCTTGTTGTCAAGATACTCTCTCTCTCTCGCTTGCTCGTTCGCTCGCTCGCTTGCGTGCACACTTTTCCTGTTTGCTCTTATTTCTTCCCTCGATGTGCTTTCTGTTTCTTCTACCTCTCCCTTAAACTTGGTTAATTTCTCCTTTCTCCTCAGTCTTTCTTGCTCATCATTAATCCTTCTGTCCACCTCCAGCATCTTTGTTCAAGCCTCAGAGGCAAGCTCCTGTTTGATTTTATTTTTTTTTTGTTCATGATAATCTTGTTTGCTCTGAGGTGATTTAATGTTGAAGGAAGATAGATGAAAGGTGAGGTGGGAATTTTATGTGTAAGTCGGGGTGATGTGCATTGATTGAAGTGAAAGTGGAGGGTTGGGGTTATACATGTGGGTTGGTGAGGAATATGAATTGGGGTGTTAAGTGTGGGTTAGAGTGGTATGTATGGGTTGGAGTTGTTTAGTGTTGATGTATGGTTTAGTGTGGGTAAGTGGTTTAGTGTGGGTGAGTGGTTTAGTGTGGGTGAGTGGTTTAGTGTGGGTGAGTGGTTTAGTGTGGGTGAGTGGTCTAGTGTGGGTGAGTGGTAAGTGTGGGTGAGTAGTTTTATGTGGGTGTGTGGTTTAGTGTGGGGTGAGTGGTTTAGTGTGGGTGAGCAGTTAAGTATGGGTGAGCAGCTTTATGAGGGTATGTGGTTTAGTGTGGGTGAGTGGTATACTGTAGTGTGGGTGTGTGGTATAGTGTGGGTGTGTGGTTTAGTGTGGGGTGAGTGGTTTAGTGTGGGTGTGTGGTTTAGTGTGGGTGTATGGTTTAATGTGGGTGTGTGGTTTAGTGTGGGTGTGTGGTTTGGTGTAGGTGTGCAGTTTAGTGTGGGTGTGTGGCTTAAAGTGGGTAAGTGGTTTAATGTGGGTGTGTGGTTTAGTGTGAGTGTGTGGTTTAGTGTGGGTGAGTGGGAGTGGATAGATGGAATTAGGTAAGTAGGAAACAAGCATCACACAACAACTTGGGGCTATGGTAGATGCTGAGGCATCTCATACACCTGGCAGCACATCTTTAGGTAGTTGATCCTTCCTCGGGTCATTCTTGGCTGTTTCAGCCACTGTAGGCCTGCGTACCATAGAACAGTGAGGGCTGTTACTCTGTTTATTGCATATCACTTCTTTGTCTTTCTTTGTTTGCTCTCTGTTTTGGTAACTTCCCTGATTGATCACTTATTTTACTTGAGAACTCCCACAAAAAACACAAGCTTTGTGATAAGGTTGAAGTTCACTCTATCTCTAATAGCACTCTCTCAGGTAACAAGTTGAGAGCTGCCTCTTATTCTTGTTCTCTTCAAATTGTCAATCAAAGATACTGTTTTTCTTTGCATTATCACATTTATGATACTTCCCATCCTTTAATGTGTGCTTGTGTGTGTTATAGTATTTCTTCATGGGAGTCATGCTTATTATGGTTTATTTATATGTAAGGACACGTTATTATAAAAGTTCTTCTGTTTTAGCTAATAAATGATATTTAAATTTTGTTTGGAGATTTATAAATGAGCAAAATCTTACCTAAAATAACATAACCTATTTAAACTTATATTAACATAACTGTCTTGGTAATTTGAGGATTATCTTATATATAATATACCTTGGTGAACATATGTTATAGGATAGTAGTCAGTATTTTCCTAGTTTTGGTTTTGTTCTAAAATGTAGTACATTAGTGTTTTCTTTCATAAAGACATACAGTACTGTAATGTAATGATGTGTAATTTACAGCAACAACCAGAAATAGGGCATTGATGTGTCTGGTAACTTGTGTAATTCCATTATGCCTAGACTTTCTGCCAGTGAAAATAAAAAATGAAGAATAAATAATGTGTTGCCAGCCCATTCCTCCAGCCAGACTGCATAAAAAAGTTTATCACCATGGTATTCATGAAAGTTCTGTCTGTTTGATCAGCACATCTGTGGGAAAGGAAATAGGTTTTAATTACCCTCTTTTAGACAGTACATAAAGAATCACCCATAATCTCTCTATTATATGTAAATTTTTTTTAATCTGCAATAAAAATGCCACAAAAAGTTTTGCTTTGCTTCCTAGATAGGTTTGAAAGTTTTGCATTAGTCATCAGATAAGTTTTAATTGTTGCATCTTCATATTCTGACTCTGAAGTGGTCACTTCCTGTGGAGAAATAACTTGAGCTTTGTGTGATTTCTTATTTAATTTATCTCTTTTTTTTTTTTTTTTTGGTATCACTATTTTTATGTAGGCCTGTGTGTCAATTAAAATATTGAAGTATTGTATTGTGATGGAATTAAAAAAGTTTATTTGTAAACAAGTGTTTGAACTAGAGAAATGCTTATGCTGTTGTATATATATTGTATATTATATTAAACTATTTTACTGCCATTGTTTTTATTTACTTGTTGGCTTACTTTTATTACTATAAATGTTATAAACACAGTATTAAAATATGCACGAGAAATATAAAGATTTCTACCAAAAATATTCTGAAAACATGAGAAATGAAGTTGGTGGGATGTATATAGTGTACATGTGTCATGAGCAATTGTTTCAGTGTTATGTGGTTGCATTAAAAATGTTCTTCATCTTGCAGTGGCAGCGAGGCAAAGGCGCAAGTCTGGGGATGATATTCTCAATACAGCTCAGAAGGAGAAGGAAAAAAAGAAGGAAACGTCACAAGGATTTTTCGACTACATTGGTCGACGGCCGCGTTCCAAGTCGGATGCATCACGTGTTGGAAAGAAACCTAATATAATAACATCAATGAAAAATGCAGTACAGGTGAGTTGCTCCATTCTATTCATACCAGTTTTAACTTGATATTGAAAATATATACATTTTTATTCCTGCACAAGAAGTTTATGGAATTATGAACTGAGGTTTTTATGTATCAAGAACTCATGTTTGTTCATGAAATGGAAAAATGGTTATGAATAAATATATATAAATATAGTTCTCAGAAAGTGTTTTAATAGAATATTCAATGGAAGCAAAGGGGTTACCAGAGAATATAACTGATGTAGACAGTAGACTTTAGACAACTATTGTAAAAAGTAGGAAAAAAATGAGTGATGGAGGCCCTGACTTTCTTCACTCCAAATCCATCCAGGAATTTGCATTACTACTGTATTTTTCTTCATGATTTTGAGCCCATAATGTACAGTACCTTTGTTACATTACTGGTTATCATAAGATATCTTGGCTGTTGTGCTAGGATATTAAACTATCCAAACAACTAATTACAGATATGATGAATGGTTTTGAAAACCGACAAGTTGAAGAATTGAGACACTTATGCAACATATGGGAATCTTCAATAAAGATTCCCATATGTTGCATAAGTGTCTCAATTCTTTAGCTAACTACAGCAACACAGATATATTGTTTGTAATTGATATGCTAAGGGACATGGTGAAACAAACCACAGCTGAGTGGCAGCTCAAAGTGATAGGTAAAAAACAAACTAACTGATTATTAGAAATAACCACAATATTGTAACAAATTGCAAGATAACAAAATGAACTCTTACTGGCTGTTACATTGATGTTATAAAATATACAGAATACACTCCTTATCCCAGGATGGCTGCCCTGGTTAATGGTACAACTCAAGAAAACACTGGGAAATACTTCCCAGCAGCAACTTCCATGCTAATCACTCATACATTAATGCTGTACTCTACTGACAAGTTGATGAATAAGACAAATGTGCAACACTTGGGTATCTTACTGTTGATGAAATTAAGACACATGTGCAACATCTGGGTATCTTTATTGTAGATGTTTTGCCATCCAGTGGCTTTATCAACAAAAATTCCAGGATATAATTTGAAGACAGTAGAACTATATACAGAAGATGATGTAATCAATCCTTCAGCCTTGGAGTTGGTGCAAAGAGCACTGTAGTCGTGGAGATTCTGAAGCAGAGGCAAGGAGCCACGACTACGGTGCTCTTCTCACCAACTCCAAGGCTGAGGGACTGATTACCTCATCTTCTGTATATAGTTCTATTGTCTTCAAATTATGTCCTGGAATTTGTATTGATAAAGCCATTGGATGGCGAAACGTCTACAATAAAGATACCCAGATGTTGCACATGTGTCTTAATTTCATCTTGTCAGTATTGTATACCATTCTTGTATATCTTACTGTTAAAATGTTTTGCCTCCTTTGTGGCCCATTGTAACCTTTCAACCTAACAATAGTCTATTCCTGGGGTAGTCATGACAACACTTCAGTCCAACAATAACACAAGCACAGGATCATGTATCCTGATTACACTCTTCAGCACTTTGATAATTTTTCTTGTTTTTCTTTTATTATAAACTCATAAAATGAAGTATAACACTATTGTACCTCTACTAAACAATGGACCCATCTCTGGTGAAGGGAGGGGGGAGTCATGGGAGGAAGAAGGAAGTTACAAGCATCCCTATGGAAATACGTCACTCTGACTTTTTTTTGGTTAGCCGAAGTAATTTGCGCTATGTATGAAAATTATACGAGCCTGGCTCATAGCCAGGCTCCGAGAGTAGAGAGACTCTTGACACTCATCAAAGGTATGTATCAAAGGTACCAGTATCTAAATGAACTTAGTTCCTCTCACAGAAACGATCAGAACCTGTGGCTCCCTGGCTGATAATTTTTTTTTTTTTTTTTTTTGACATGTTGGCAGTTTCCCACCAAGGTAGGGTTACCCAAAAAAGAAAGAAAAACACTTTCATCATCATTCAACACTTTCACCATCATCCATACATAATCACTGTCTTTGCAGAGGTGCTCAGATACGACAGTTTAAATGTCACTCCAAACAGCCAATATCCCAAACCCCTCCTTTAATGTGCAGCCATTGTGCTTCTCATCTCCATGACTCATGTCCGACTGACCAGTTTCCCTGAATCCCTTCACAAAATATTATCTTGCTCACACTTCAACAGCTCGTCCGGCCCAAAAATTATTCGTCTCTATTCGCTTCTATCTAACGTACTCACACATGCTTGCTGGAAGTCGAAGCCCCTCACCCATAAAACCTTTACCCCCTCCCTCCAACCTTTTCGAGGACGACCCCTACCCCGCCTTCCTTCCCCTACAGATTTATATACTCTTCAAGTCATTCTACTTGTTCCATTCTCTCTAAATGACCAAACCACCTCAACAACCCCTCTTCAGCCCTCTGACTAATACTTTTAGTAACTGCATACCTCCTCCTAATTTCCACACTAAGAATTCTCTGCATAATATTTGCACAACACATTGCCCTTAGACAGGACATCTCCACTGCCTCCAGCCACCTTCTTCCTGCAGCATTTACAACCCAAGCCGAACGCCCATATAAGAGTGTTGGTACTGTTACACTCCATAGGTTGTAACCACTCAGATAGTTTCCTTCTGGTTAGAGCATAACAACAATGGTCAGAGAGGTTGGGGTAATAATAGTAATCCTCCGGAAATCTTATTTTAATGAAGTATATTTATAATTCAACATAAAACCAATAATAATACTATACGAATTATCGTATATAAGTTATGAATGCTTGTTTGTTCTATGTTGTCTGAAATATATATATAAGGCTTTTATAACACATGGTTAGGATGAGATCCTAGACATAACATATATGTACAGAGATTACTTTAGTGAATAATGTCTTATTTCCCATAAGGAAGCAGTCAGAATACAACAGAATAAGTCCAGAATAACCTTGGCCAGTTACCAGAGACGAGCAGGAGTGTTCTCGTTGGCTGCTACTTCTTCACTGCTCGTCCCTCAACCTCGAGCATACAGGTCAGGTGGGTCACGTGACGTGACTCACCAACACTCAGTAGAGTAGTTGACCTAAAAAGGGGGGGGAAGGGGGGTATAACCACTGAACACCACAGATTAACCATACACCAGTACACAGAGTGGCAGGCACGTTGCTATACCTTCAATTTAACTAATCATGGCCATGTATATAAATAATAATAACAAGAATAAGCCTTAATAATACAAGGATGTTCATTTCCAATATAGCTATTAAAGGAAATGGCCGCAATGTAATATTAAAGAAAGGTTAACAATAGGGGCATGACAGTACCACTGTACTTTCGTACATTCCCTTCTTTGCCTCCATGGATAACGTTTTTTTGTCTCCACAAATACCTCAATGCACCACTCAGTTTTTTTCCTTAATCAGTTCTATGGGTAACCTGATCCTTTGTAAATCCATCTGTTGACAAGCAATTCCCAAATATCTGAAAACATTCACTACTTCCATACTTCCTCTCTTCAATGTGATATCCAATTTTTCTTTATCTAAATCGTTGGATACCCCTCATCACCTTACTCTTATCTATGTTCACTTTCAAATTTCTACCTGTACACACCCTCCCAAACTTGTCCACTAACCTTTGCAACTTTAGAGTCTCCCAAAAGCACAGTATCATCAGCAAAAACTAACTGTCAACTCCCATTTTGTATTTGATTACCCATAATTTAATCCCACCCCTCTCCCCAACACCCTAGCATTTACTTCTTTTTCAACCCCATCTATAAATATATTAAACAATCATGGTGACATTACACATCCCTGTCTAAGATCTACTTTTACCGTGACATAATCTCCCTCTCTCCTACACACCCTAACCTGAGCCTCACTATCCTTATAATAACTCTTCACAGCATTTAGCAACTTACTACCTATTCCATATACTTGCAACATCGGCCACATTGCTCCCCTTTCCACTCTGTCATATGCCTTTTCTTAATCCATAAATGCAATAAAATCTTTCCTACCTTTATCTAAATACTATTCACATACATGCTTCAATGTAAACACTTGATCTATACATCCCCTACCCACTCTGAAGCCTGCTTGCTCATCTGCAGTCTTACTTTCTGTCTCACCTCTAATGCTTTACCTGGTATACTCAGTAAACTTATTCCCCTATAATTTTTACAATCTCTTTTGTCCCCCTTTCCTTTATATAAAGGAAATATACATGCTCTCTGCCAAGATCTAGGTACCTTCCCCTCTTTCATACATTTATTTAAACAAAAATACCAACCACTTCAACACTATATCCCCCCCTGGTTTTAGCATTTCTGTCATGATCCCGTCAGTTCCAGCTGCTTAACCCCCTTTCATTCTTCGTAATACCTCACACACCTCCCTCACACTCACATCCTGCTCATCTTCACTCCTAAAAGATGTTATACCTCCTGGCCAGTGCATGAAATTACCGCCTCCTTTTCTTCACTGACATTTAAAATTTCTTCAAAATATTCCTACTATCTACCCAAACTCTCCTACCCCCTGAAGGGGGTAGGAGAGTTTCAGTGGAAAGAAATAAATGGGATTAGGTCAGGGGTTTAAAATAGGGTTATAGCTAAAGAAGGAGTAGCCATAATGTCGAAGGATAGGTTATGGCAGGAAAAGAGGGAATATAAATGTATAAATTCAAGGACTATGTGGTGTAAAATAAGGGTTGGATGTGAAAAGTGGGTTATAGTAAGTGTTTATGCACCTGGAGAAGAGAGACGTGTAGAGGAGAGAGAGAGATTTTGGGAAATGTTGAGTGAGTGCATGAGGAGTTTTGAACCAAGTGAGAGAGTACTTGCGGTTGGGGATCTCAATGCTAAAGTGGGTAAAAATGTTGTGGAGGGAATAGTAGGTAAATATGGGGTGCCAGGGGTAAATGAAAATGGGGAGCCTTTAATTGAGCTATGTGTAGAAAGAGGTTTGGTAATAAGTAATACATATTTTATGAAAAAGAGGATTAATAAGTATACAAGGTATGATATAGCACATAATGAAAGTAGTTTGTTAGATTATGTATTGGTGGATAAAAGGTTAATGGGTAGGCTTCAGGATGTACATGTTTATAGAGGGGCAATGGATATATCAGATCATTATTTAGTTATAGCTACAGTTTGAGTAAGAGGTAGATGGGACAAAAGGAAAATGGAAACAGCAAGTAAGAAAGAGGTTAAAGTGTATAAACTAAGGAAGGAGGAAATTAGAGTGAGATATAAGCAACTATTGGCAGAACTATAAGCAACTATTGGCAGAAAGGTGGGCTAGTTGAAGTATGGGTAGTGGGGGGGGTGTATTAGAATGTGGGGCAGAAGTTTGTGGCTATAGGAGGGTGGGGGGGCAGGAGGAAAGAGGAGTGATTGGTGGAATGATGAAATAAAGGGTGTGATAAAAGAGAAAAAGGTAGCTTAGGAGAGGTTTTTACAAAGCAGAAGTGCTATAAGAAGAGCAGAGTATATGGAGAGTAAAAGAGAGGTGAAGAGAGTGGTGAGAGAGTGCAAAAGGAGAGCAAATGATAGAGTGGGAGAGGCACTGTCAAGAAAGTTTTCTGAAAATAGGAAAAAATTTTGGAGTGAGATAAACAAGTTAAGAAAGTCTAGGGAATGACTGGATTTGTCAGTTAAAAACAGAGTAGGGGAGTTAGTTGATGGGGAACTGGAGGTATTGGGTAGATGGCGGGAATACAGTGGAACCTTGACTTACGAATTTAATCCATTCCGTGACCTAGCTCGTAACTCAATTTACTCGTATATCAAATAAATTTTCCTCTTTTAAATTATTTGAAAAGCCATTAATCCGTTCTTGCACTCTGGAGACAAGACAAATTATTTGAATATGACACTGATATCAACTGTACAACTTATTTATTTATCACAATTCACCTAATATGACATAAGAAACATTATAATTAACACAGAAACATGAAATATACTCTAGAATGAATAAAATAGGCCATAATGTGGTGGCAGAGGCAGTGGTGGAAGCGTCTGCCATTTCCTGTCTGACTTTGACTGTATCTTCCCATGCTCTTATTGTAAGAGAAAATGGAGTATTTGTGAGGCTAATTGCAGAAATATCATATATAAAAACATAATAAATCATAATACACTACAGAATGTAAAGAAATGTTAAACTGTTTATATAAAGTGTATATGTGTAGTATAGTATATGTATATGTGTGAGTGAGGTGAAAGTGTTGAATGATGATGAAAGTATTTTCTTTTTGGGGATTTTCTTTCTCTTTGGGTCACCCTGCCTCAGTGGGAGATGGCACACTTGTTAAAAAAAAAAATGTACCTACACACTTCGAGCAGAGATGTGGGGGATGTTGAGGGTGGGGGATGTTGAGGGTGGGGGATGTTGAGGGTGGGGGAGGTTTAGGGTGGTGGAGTATGATGTCGGTGGCCCTGTAAACCTCCAACAACAACATTGTTTTGTTTGATTGCTGAACTTGGCAGATACAATTTGTTTTGTTTAATTACTGAACATAACTGATACAGCTTTAGTATCTACATATCGTAGATGTACTAAGCTGGTATTGCCTGGCTAAGCCCGTGGAAATCATCGTCTTTTTCTTCTCAGCAGTCTCCTTTGCACTTATTTTCTTAGGACCCATGGTTAAAAATAAGAAATTTGGCCAAATGACTGTAAAAAAAATGCAAGCAAGCATGAGAGAACTTCTACAGCGATGTAAACATGTGTACTGCTTACCGGATGTTTTGGCATCAGCTGTGCCAACTAGCAGCAGCAGTCTGAATTATTACTATTACGTACGTATTATGTATTATTATTATTATTAATTTAGGGAACTAAAGCTCTATCATTATTATTATAATAATAATAATAAAAAAATAATAATATTATTATTATTATTATTATCTTTATTATTAATTTAGGTAACTGAAACTCTAACATTATTATAATAATAATAATAATAATAATAATAATAATAATAATAATAATAATAATAATAATAATATCATTATTATTAATTAAGGTAAATGGAGCACAGATCCAATTCCCTAGATCAAGAGCCCCTCACCAGCGTCAAGGTTCCTTGACGCTGGTGAGGGGCTCTTGATCTAGGGAATTGGATCTGTGCTCTAGTTACCTAAAATAATACTAATACTACTACTACTACTACTACTACTAATAATAATAATAGTAATAATAATACAGTAGGGCCCCACTTATACGGTGGGTTAGGTTTCAGGCTGTCACCGGAAAGCAGACATTGCCGGAAGGCAGAATGCCATTTTTTTCATTTATAAATGCATATAAATGCCAGACAACACGTTTACACTAAATTATATTGAGTTAGTAATAGAACTAGGCATTAAAAACACAAAGTAAAATACATTCACAGCACATTCATTACTTATCTTAAAGTATTTGTAATCTTAATGTAGGGAGAGAGGTGAGTAGTACTTACTTGTAGGAAGTCAGGTGCAGGTAGCCCAGGTGTAGGTAGCCCTGGCTCCCTGTCTCATACTTAATATACGATATTTAAAACATCCCAGAGAGTTAAAATAGACATACAGTACACTCATTATTCACCTTAAAATATGTGTAGTCTTAATATAGGAAGAGAGGTGAGTAGTATTTATTTGTAGGAAGTCAATGTAGGTAGCCGTTAAGTGTAGCCCGCCTGGGCTACACCTACCGGCTACCTACACTGTGGCCCAGAGCCATATTATTATCATCGACATACCTTGTTCACTGAATTTAATCATTTCTAACAACTACCTTTAGTTGCCATCATAAATGAAGGGAGAAGTAATGAATAATTCATGCCAAAAATTGTAAACAAAAATGGAGTGGAGGAGTGGCTGGGCCAAACGCAGATTCATACACGTTTTCTCTGATGGCTGAGCAGAGAAAACGTAATGTTGTCCCTCCATCCGGCTACCGCACAGTTCCACAAGTACAGTGAAACCTCAAATGTCGAACTTTCTTTGGTCCAGAAGGCTGTTTGAGTGCCTTTATTGAATGAATTTATTCCCATGAGGAATAATGTAAATTAGGTTAGTCCATTTCAGACCCTCTAAAATACACTTATAAAAGCACTTACAAAAATACACTTACATAATTGGTTGTGTTGGGAGCAGTTCGATTTTTGAGGTTCCACTGTATTATTATCAGAGCACATATAAATATGCAGTAAATGCCAGACAACAAGTTTACACTAACTTATATTAAGTTAGCAATAGAAATAGACATTAAGAAGACAATTAAAGGTAAGATACACACAGAGTACACTTATTACTTGCCTTAAAATATTAATATTAATATGTGAGAGGTGAGTGGCAGGGTGTTTATTGAATAAAATCAGAATGGCACACCATCATCCTCTAACTTGGCACTTAAAGCAAGAGGCTTACGACTCCTCTTTTTATCACAGCTAAGCTTAGACGCCATCGTCAATGAGAGCCAACTAGTTAACGAAAGAGTAAACAAAAGAGAGAGAACAAGATACAGAGTTCAGACAATGTAAGAATACAAAGTGAGCAGGTAGTGGGCTATCACTTGGTCAGGCAAAATAAATGTGTATTAATATGTGTCTACTTTTAGTTCATTCACGTACGTTTGTAAGAGTTTGTAAAACATTTACCTCAATATTTTTTTTATTATAATAATAATTACCTCACAATACAAATAATCTTACATTGTGTACAAGTTGTACAAGTTAGTACAGAATAAACAAACAGCAACACACCATGTTTAGAGTGAATGAAAATATTATTATTATTATTATTATTCTTTCAACAGACCGGCCGTATCCCACCAAGGCAGGGTGGCCCAAAACAAAAAACAAAAGTTTCTCTTTTTAAATTTAGTAATTTATACAGGAGAAGGGGTTACTAAGTCCTTGTTCCCGGCATTTTAGTCGCCTTACGGAGGAAGAATTCTGTTCCACTTCCCCATGGAGATAAGAGGAAATAAACAAGAACAAGAACTAGAAAGAAAATAGCAGAAAATCCAGAGGAGTGTGTGTATACATATGCTTGTACATGTATGTGTAGTGTGACCTAAGTGTAAGTAGAAGTAGCAAGACGTACCTGAAATCTTGCATGTTTATGAGACGGAAAAAAGGACACAAGCAATCCTACCATCATGTAAAACAATTACAGGCTTTCGTTTTACACTCACTTGGCAGGACGGTAGTACCTCCCTGGACGGTTGCTGTCTACCAACCTACTACCTAGAATTATTATTATTATTATTATTATTATTATTATTATTATTATTATTATTATTATTATATAAAGCACTAAATCCACAAGGGCCGTGAATTGCTATATATAGAGTGAAGGCATACGAAAAGAATATTTTTCTACAGTTATCTCCCAGTTTGACTAGAGAAAACATAATTCTTCTGACACTAACTACACAGCCGCTTTGTAAGCACATCTCATATTTATGTCAATTTTTATTCTGTTAGTGTATATATCATGTTTATATGCTATGTAACGGGTTTCATATATAATTTTGAGGAAAATATCATAGATGGATTAATGAAAATGCCTATATTAATGTAAAATAAGACATTTAGTGTGCCCAAGAGTGATAATTATTATGTAGTACTGGCGTCGTGAGTAGAGAGACTCTTAGCGATTTTAATGTGTACCTGCACACCAGCACAGTGTGTAAGTATATTTAGGTACAGGTACACATAAGTATAATTATCAGAGTATATATAAAATACGCTGTAACTTTAAAACACTTGAAATTTTGGAAAGTTTCCTGACATAATAGATATAGTCACGGAGAATGTAAACAAACCTGGTGGGGTATGCCGTATTTGAAAGACCGCTTGCCGTATAGCAAATTTTGGTCATAATTTGACATTGCTGTATTAGTGGTAATAATAATAAAAATAATAACTAATAATAATAATAATAATTATCATTATTTTGATAATAACGAATGCCGCCAACTCAGTGCACAGTTTAGCTCACTGGGGAAGCAGTTCTTTCATGCTTTGCTTACATTTTTAACAAGTCATTTGGCCAAATTTTGTTTTTCTAAGCATGGGTCCTAAGAAAGTAAGTGTAAAGGACAATGCTGAGAAGAAAAAGAGGATGATTTTCATGGACTTAAAGCATGAAATCATAGATAAACAAGTGTGGTGTCCAGGTTTTGCCTTGATGGGGAAGCAGGGGGAGCTGGCTTATAACTCAAATGTTGGCTTGTAACTCAGAGCAAAAAATCGACCCAAGGATGGCTCATATCTCAAAAAACTCGTACGTTGGGACACTCGTAAGTCAAGGTTCCACTGTATTTTGAAGAACTTTTAAATGTCGATGAGGTAAGGGAGGTGGTAATTTCATGCACTGGCCAGGGAGGTATACCATCTTTTAGGAGTGAAGAAGAGCAGGATGTGAGTGTGGGGGAGGTGCATGAGGCATTACGTAGAATGAAAGGGGGTAAAGCAGCTGGAACTGACGGGATCATGACAGAAATGTTAAAAGCAGGAGGGGATATAGTGTTTGAATGATTGATATTTTTGCTTAATAAATATAAAGTTTACTGAGTATACCAGATAAAGTGTACAGTAGGGTTATTATTGCAAGAATTAGAGGTAGTACAGAGAGTAGGATTGCAGATGAGCAAGTAGGCTTCAGAGTGGGTAAGGGATGTGTAGATCAAGTGTTTATATTGAAGCATATATGTGAACAGTATTTAGATAAAGGATTTAGAAAAGGGATATGATAAAGTGGATAGGGAAGCAATGTGGCCAATGTTGCAAGTGTATGGAATCGGTAGTACGTTACTAAATGTTGTAAAGAGTTTTTATGAGGATAGTGAGGCTCAGGTTAGGGTGTGTAGGAGAGAGGGAGATTGCTTCCCAGTAAAAGTAGATCTTAGATAGGGATGTGTAAAGTCACCATGGTTGTTTTACATATTTATAGATGGGGTTGTAAAAGAAGTAAATGCTAGGGTGTTGGGGAGAGGAGTGAGATTAAATTATGGGGAATCAATTACAAATTGGGAGTGGACACAGTTATGTTTTGCTGATGATACTGTGCTTATGGGAGATTCTAAAGAAAAGTTTCAAAGGTTAGTGGACGAGTCTGGGAGGGTGTGTAAAGGTAGAAAGTTGAAAGTGAATATAGATAAGAGTAAGGTAATGAGGGTATCAAACAATTTAGACAAAGAAAAATTGGATATCACATTGAAGAGAGGGAGTATGGAAGACGGAAATGTTTTCATATAGTTGGGAGTTGAATTATCAGTGGATGGGTTTATGAAGGATGAGGTTAATCATAGAATTGATGAAGAAAAAAAGGTGAGTGGTGCATTGAGGTATCTGTGGAGACAAAAATAGTTAACCATGGAGGCAAAGAAGGGAATGTACAAAAGTATAGTGGTACCAACAGTCTTATATGGGTGTGAAGCTTGGGTTGCAAATGCTGCAACGAGGAGGTGGGTGGAGGCAGTGGAGATGTCTTGTCCAAGGGCAATGTGTGGTGTTAATATTATGCAAAGAATTCAGAGTGTGGATATTAGGAGGAGGTGTGGAGTTACTAAAAGTATTAGTCAGAGGGCTGAAAAGGGATTGTTGAGGTGGTTTGGTCATTTAGAGAGAATGGATCAAAGTAGAATGACTTGGAGAGTGTATAAATCTGTAGGGGAAGGAAGGCGGGGTAGGAATTGTCCTTGAAAAGGTTGGAGGGAGAGGGTAAAGGAGGTTTTTTGGGCGAGGGGCTTGGACTTCCAGTTAGCATGTGTGAGCATGTTAGTTAGGAGTGAATGGAGACAAATGGTTTTTCGGACCTGATGAGCTGTGGGAGTATGAGCAGGGTAATATTATGTGAAAGGATTCAGGGAAACCGGTTAGCTGGACATGAGTCCTGGAGATGAGAAGTACAATGGCTGCACTTTAACTCTTAAACGGTCCAAATGTATATATACATTCACTCGTGCAGCGCCCTGAACATTTTGAAAAAAAAAAAAAAAAATTATATAGAAAAAAGGAGCACATTTTTTTAAGTATTTTAGAATAAAAAAAAATTTTTAGGGTCGGTACTTATGGAGATATGAGGCCGAGAAGTTGGCACTGGATGCTCCAGCAACATTGAGTCCTGCCGCTTGCAGAAGTGTTGCCGATGTACCTTTTTTTCTATTTTTCAAATTTTTTTATTTAATTTTTATGTTCTGATAATTGCAATTTGTAGTAGTTCTTGTCATTTTATAACCAATCTTTGTTCTGACACTAGTATTAGGTACTGAAATTGTACTTAAATTGTTACAAACACACTGACAGGTGGACATTTGCACCTGCCTTGGTCATTTACTATTGTCTTGGAATATAAACAAAGTATTTATAGGTCCCAGCAATGTTTTGGATATTTGGAAGTATATAATAATAATGAGGAAGAGGAGAAGGAGGAGGAGAAGGAGGAGGAGGAGGAGGAGGAGGAGGAGGAGGAGGAGGAGGAGGAGGAGAAGGAGGAGGAGAAGGAGGAGGAGAAGGAGGAGGAGGAGGAGGAGGAGGAGGAGAAGGAGGAGAAGAAGGAGAATAATAATACATGTAATAATAATAATAATAATAATAATAATAATAATAATATGTAGTAATATGTTCCCTTGAAGCATGAAAAACAAAGTCCACCCCTGACAGTGACACGATAAGGGGAGATAACATCTGATAAGAGATGACGTTTGATGAGCATACACGAGGTGGGGGAGGGTGCAGCTGATAAGAAAAGATTAGATGACCATCCCCCTCGCTTTGTTTTTGTTGGTACACAAACATTTCTGTCTGTCTATTTGTCTGTCTGTCAAGCTCCCTGTCTATCTGTCTATCCATCTAGCTTTCTGTCTCAGAGAGAGCCACAAGACTGCATCATCACCTTTACTCACATCTTCAAGCAGAGTATAGCACTTTGTCTGGATTTTTGGGTTATTCTAGGTAATTATACTATGTATACTTGTATTTATGTGTACCTGTGAGACAGATAGACAGAGACAGACAAATCCAGAGACAACCAGACACAGGTAGACAGAGATAGACAAAAATAGAGACAGATAGACAGAGACAGACAGACACAGATAGACAGAGACAGACAGACAGAGACAGATAGAGACAGATAGACAGAGAGATAAACAGAGACAGACAGAGACAGAGATCGACAGACCCTAAACTTGGGGTTAACATCACTTTCCTCTTAAAAGAGGAGTGTTAATACGACATTACATCAGTGAATCCTTGGTGTTTGCGGCACTGTTTGCTCTAGCTGGCACTCAATTTAACTGGCACTCCCACAAGGTACTAAGTGGTCCCAGATTTTTTTAATACTGCACACACCGAGTGTTAAGACCAATTCTATGCTGACCAGGCAACTCAGGCCAATCATGCCAAATTTGGAGGCAGGAAAAATAAAATGTATATATACGTTTGGGGCTACGCGAGTGAATGTATATATATGTTTGGACCTTTTAAGGGTTAAAGGAGGGGTTTTGGATATTAGCAGTTTGGAGGGACTTCTAAACTGTTGTATCTGAGTGCCTCTACAAAGACAGTGATTATGTGTGAGTGAGGTGAATGTGTTGAATGATGATGAAAGGATTTTCTTTTTGGGGATTTTCTTTCTGTTTGGGTCACCCTGCCTCAGTGGGAGATGTCTGAATGTGCATGGATGTTGTGCAAATGATAAGAAAGAGGTGATTGTCGATGCTGGATGTCCTGGCTTTAAGTCAAACGATGCTCAAGGGGGTGGGAGAGTTTCAGTGGAGAGATGTAAATGGGATTAAGTCAGGGATTTCAATTAGAGTTAGAGCTAAAGAAGGAGTAGCAATAATGCTGAAGGATAAGCTATGGCAGGAAAAGGGGAAGTATAAATGTATTAATTCAAGGATTATGTGGAGCATGAGCATGTTAGATAGGAGTGAATGGAGACGAATGGTATTTAGGACCTGACGAGCTGTTGGAGTGTGAGCAGGGTAATATTTAGTGAAGGGATTCAGGGAAATGGTTATTTTTATATAGCCGGACTTGAGTATTGGAAATGGGAAGTATAATGCCTGCACTTTAAAGGAGGGGTTTGGGATATTGACAGTTTGGAGGGATATGTTGTGTATCTTTATAAATATATGCTTCTAAACTGTTGTGTTCTGGGCACCTCTGCAAAAACAGTGATTATGTATGAGTGAGGTGAAAGTGTTGAATGATGATGAAAGTATTTTCTTTTTTGGGATTTTCTTTCTTTTTGGGTCACCCTGCCTCGATGGGAGATGGCCAACTTGTTAAAAAAAATTTTTTTTTCTCTCTCTCTCTCTCTCTCTCTCTCTCTCTCTCTCTCTCTCTCTCTCTCTCTCTCTCTCTCTCTCTCTCTCTCTCTCTCTCTCTCTCTCTCTCTCTCTCTCTCTCTCTCTCTCTCTCTCTCTCCTCTCTCTCTCCTCTCTCCTCTCTCTCCACTCTCTCTCCACTCTCTCTCTCTCTCTCACTCTCTCTCTCTCTCTCTCTCTCTCTCTCTCTCTCTCTCTCTCTCTCCTCTCTCTCTCTCTCTCTCTACACAGGGTTTGACAAGGTTAAGGATCCCTAGCTTTATTGACAAGCTATTTACAGGTTAAGGATTCCTAACTTTATTGGCAAGCTAAGAGCTGTTACCTACATCAGCTCATTTGAAAGCATTTTTATTGTTATGAGACATACAAGTAGGGAACAGGATGAAGTTGGAGCCATCTGTGGGCCAGCATTTTCATTTGATCAACTGACTTTATCTCGTTGACATCATTATGCTGTACGAATGTGTTTCATACTCGAGTCATCCTGGGTATATAGGATCTCAGATGGAGTGATGTTCTGGAGAAGGGTACAGCCAGAGTGAAGTTGCTGCTTTCTGCCCGTCTTGTGGCATAAAAGCTTGTTTCACGCTGTCCTCGAAGTGGATCCAAGTGTGGTATTTTGACAATATTGGCCTTGTACATAACAGGAGGGATGTGGGTGGCCTTACTATGTTGAAGGCTCTACTGAAATGACAGATCTATCCAGGATGGGTCCAGGCGAGAGATGAGACGTCTTGCTCTGTTCTCTACTCTGTCAAGCAGTCGCAGATGAGAGGGGGGCAGGCAAACCAAGAAAGCGGAGCATACTCAAGGTGCAACAAGCGTACTTGTGCCTCATACAGAATCTTGCAACCCCTACTGTCAAGTAGATGCGAGATACGGCGAAGTGCTGTAAGCTTCCTGGCTGCCTTGTTTGCAAGATTTACAACATGGTTCTTCATGGTTAGTTTGGAGTCAAATTTCACCTCAAGGATATCAACTTCTTCTCCAGGTGCCAACACCCTCCCATTCATCCTTACTACTGCACCAACTTACCATCATGGTGCCTAGAGACGATCATCATTTGCGTTTTCTCAGGTGCAAATGTTACTTGCCATCTATTTCCCCAAGCTGATATAGCTCTCAGCTGGTGATTGATGTAGCTTAGAGCAGCTGGCATTTCTTCTCTTGGATAAGTGAATGTCAGTGTACAGTCGTCTGCATATGCATGTGATTCTGGGATGAGATGAAGAAGGTCGTTGAAGTAGACATACCATAACAATGGTCC